>NC_057945.1:39986774-40289636 GCF_018555375.3 Anguilla rostrata | reverse complement strand
CTTCCGTAACATTTAAAACTATTGGCTCGCAAATCTTTCGCTTAGGGCCACACCACCCTAAAAACGCCCGACTCTCTGATCTGGGAAGCTAACAGGGTGGGGCCGGGTTAGTATTTGGGATGGAGCCCGCCTGGGAAACCAGGTGCAGTAAGCTTTTTTGCGTTTTGACACAGGAGGCCGCTATTTAGTATGGTATCAGATGAGATTTATTATTGATATTACTATTATTTTTACTACTAACAATAACTCTTACAATGCTCCTTTCAAACATGAAAATGCAGTGAATAGTAGCCTACTGTACAATATAGCACTAAAGAAAACTGCGATGCAGTATTAAAAACGGATTGAAATTAATTTCTTTTTGAAGAGAAGTTAAACGCCATCAAGTCATAATTATACGGTCACTGTCAAAATCAACAATTAAATTCATCTAATTCTTTTTACAAAACATAACTATGCTATAGCTTGCTTAAATTTCCGTCGTAAGGTTTTTTTTTTTTTTTCAGAATGAGCAGAAGTTACGTGAACGATTCTCTGGCGCGCAGTTTGTGTTTTAGCGAATTCGCCAAATGTGTGCGTATTAAATAGTAAGTCTCGAGGTTGTGCTTCTGTTATTTTCATTATACTGGTAGTTAGTTTGGGTTTTGCTGTAACTTCAGCTCGGATGGAGAGTAAATTTGAGGAGCTTCACAGATCTGCGCACATGCGCAGTGTGAGTCTGTCATGCAGCTTTCTCTTGTTACTGTAATGTTTACTGTTGCAAACCTTCCGAATTACGCAGAATACAAGTGAAATGACACGACCGTATACTGAGCATTTCATTTTCATCGTCTTTGCTCTCAACAAGGAATATTGTATTCAATATTTTGTTTACCTCTCACTTTTTCCTGTATAGACGATTCTTAAAATATTGCCCTCATGGCATTATGGGAAATATTTTTAAAATTGTATTTGTATATGAAAATATAAATAACGAGCACCAGTATTTTGGCGTCTTTAATGAAATCGGCCAATGTCAACAATCGTAATTCTGTGGCTTCGGGAGCTGAGCTAGTGAAAGATGTGATACCCGTCTGTGTGATAGATGTGGTGTGGAGTGGGTAGCCGTCAGGAAATGTGTACAACTCATACTTACCTGGCAGGGGAGATACCATGATCAAGAAGGTGGTTCACCCAGGGCGAGGCTCAGCCATTGCACTCCGGTTGTGCTGACCCCTGCGAATTCCCCAAATGTGGGAATCTCGACTGCATAATTTCTGGTAGTGGGGGACTGCGTTCGCGCTCTCCCCTGATATTCTGGTATGAAAAATAGTTAAGTATTATTAACAGTTACTTGGCCTTAGGCGTTCCTATGACTGACTCGGAGACGTGTAGGATGTAAGGGGATTAATGTAATGAAATGAATGCGTGTGTGTTGTGATGTACTGTTGGGTCCGTCCATGCAAACTTTACTTGTACTTGAAATATTTGTAACATGGGAATACCGGGTGCTGTAGTCTTTTTCGCGTTTTCACACAGTAGGACGCTATTTAGCAAGATAAATCACATAAGTCAGATATCAATCTTTTATGAGGTCAGAGCATTCAGAGGTTTGTGAAGTGAGAATCTGTGGTGGTCATTGTAGTTCCTTCTTAAAACAGAGATTATGCATGCACACTCCAAAAACCTAATGGTACAGGGTCAGAATGTTACACAAAAGATTCCCCAATGAAAACTCAACCTCTTAACTCAGAGGTGGTCTTAATTAGCCATATCATTTACACAATATTTTATTTTAGATACATTTTTTTGATAAGCGCAAAAGTGACCGTCAAAAGACTTCGTGTGCCTATATTAAATGTTTTACTGTGATCTAATCTGCAATCAATCTAGTGTTGGTGTGTGCAGCTAGTTAGCCAGTTTAGCCAGGGTAATTGGTGGAAACGAGAACCTGCAGGGCTGGAATTGCCCACCCCTGCATTAACTTAGGCTCCGAAGAAAAAGCGACATTTTATTTAATCGTTCTAGTTTGGTTCGGTTCCCTGCAGGTCTTCACCACAAAGAGTAGTATTAGCTATCTGCGCATACCCCAAGGTATGGAACATGTTTTAAATCACCTTAAACACAGGATTCGCTGGAACAAAACAACAATGTCAGACACACGGGGGTATAACGGATCCAGGATTGAAAACCACTGTGTTGCGGGGCTGTTGCTTTACTTCCGTAACTATTTAAACAGTATTGGCTCGCTAATCTTTCGCTTACGGCCACACCACCCTGAAAACGCCCGATCTCGTCTGATCTCGGAAGCTAAGCAGGGTCGGGCCTGGTTAGTACTTGGATGGGAGACCGCCTGGGAATACCAGGTGCAGTAAGCTTTTTTGCGTTTTGACACAGGAGGCCGCTATTTAGTATGGTATCAGATGAGATTTATTATTGATATTACTATTATTTTTACTACTAACAATAACTCTTACAATGCTCCTTTCAAACATGAAAATGCAGTGAAAAGTAGCCTACTGTACAATATAGCACTAAAGAAAACTGCGATGCAGTATTAAAAACGGATTGAAATTAATTTCTTTTTGAAGAGAAGTTAAACGCCATCAAGTCATAATTATACGGTCACTGTCAAAATCAACAATTAAATTCATCTAATTCTTTTTACAAAACATAACTATGCTATAGCTTGCTTAAATTTCCGTCGTAAGGTTTTTTTTTTTTTTCAGAATGAGCAGAAGTTACGTGAACGATTCTCTGGCGCGCAGTTTGTGTTTTAGCGAATTCGCCAAATGTGTGCGTATTAAATAGTAAGTCTCGAGGTTGTGCTTCTGTTATTTTCATTATACTGGTAGTTAGTTTGGGTTTTGCTGTAACTTCAGCTCGGATGGAGAGTAAATTTGAGGAGCTTCACAGATCTGCGCACATGCGCAGTGTGAGTCTGTCATGCAGCTTTCTCTTGTTACTGTAATGTTTACTGTTGCAAACCTTCCGAATTACGCAGAATACAAGTGAAATGACACGACCGTATACTGAGCATTTCATTTTCATCGTCTTTGCTCTCAACAAGGAATATTGTATTCAATATTTTGTTTACCTCTCACTTTTTCCTGTATAGACGATTCTTAAAATATTGCCCTCATGGCATTATGGGAAATATTTTTAAAATTGTATTTGTATATGAAAATATAAATAACGAGCACCAGTATTTTGGCGTCTTTAATGAAATCGGCCAATGTCAACAATCGTAATTCTGTGGCTTCGGGAGCTGAGCTAGTGAAAGATGTGATACCCGTCTGTGTGATAGATGTGGTGTGGAGTGGGTAGCCGTCAGGAAATGTGTACAACTCATACTTACCTGGCAGGGGAGATACCATGATCAAGAAGGTGGTTCACCCAGGGCGAGGCTCAGCCATTGCACTCCGGTTGTGCTGACCCCTGCGAATTCCCCAAATGTGGGAATCTCGACTGCATAATTTCTGGTAGTGGGGGACTGCGTTCGCGCTCTCCCCTGATATTCTGGTATGAAAAATAGTTAAGTATTATTAACAGTTACTTGGCCTTTAGGCGTTCCTATGACTGACTCGGAGACGTGTAGGATGTAAGGGGATTAATGTAATGAAATGAATGCGTGTGTGTTGTGATGTACTGTTGGGTCCGTCCATGCAAACTTTACTTGTACTTGAAATATTTGTAACATGGGAATACCGGGTGCTGTAGTCTTTTTCGCGTTTTCACACAGTAGGACGCTATTTAGCAAGATAAATCACATAAGTCAGATATCAATCTTTTATGAGGTCAGAGCATTCAGAGGTTTGTGAAGTGAGAATCTGTGGTGGTCATTGTAGTTCCTTCTTAAAACAGAGATTATGCATGCACACTCCAAAAACCTAATGGTACAGGGTCAGAATGTTACACAAAAGATTCCCCAATGAAAACTCAACCTCTTAACTCAGAGGTGGTCTTAATTAGCCATATCATTTACACAATATTTTATTTTAGATACATTTTTTTGATAAGCGCAAAAGTGACCGTCAAAAGACTTCGTGTGCCTATATTAAATGTTTTACTGTGATCTAATCTGCAATCAATCTAGTGTTGGTGTGTGCAGCTAGTTAGCCAGTTTAGCCAGGGTAATTGGTGGAAACGAGAACCTGCAGGGCTGGAATTGCCCACCCCTGCATTAACTTAGGCTCCGAAGAAAAAGCGACATTTTATTTAATCGTTCTAGTTTGGTTCGGTTCCCTGCAGGTCTTCACCACAAAGAGTAGTATTAGCTATCTGCGCATACCCCAAGGTATGGAACATGTTTTAAATCACCTTAAACACAGGATTCGCTGGAACAAAACAACAATGTCAGACACACGGGGGTATAACGGATCCAGGATTGAAAACCACTGTGTTGCGGGGCTGTTGCTTTACTTCCGTAACTATTTAAACAGTATTGGCTCGCTAATCTTTCGCTTACGGCCACACCACCCTGAAAACGCCCGATCTCGTCTGATCTCGGAAGCTAAGCAGGGTCGGGCCTGGTTAGTACTTGGATGGGAGACCGCCTGGGAATACCAGGTGCAGTAAGCTTTTTTGCGTTTTGACACAGGAGGCCGCTATTTAGTATGGTATCAGATGAGATTTATTATTGATATTACTATTATTTTTACTACTAACAATAACTCTTACAATGCTCCTTTCAAACATGAAAATGCAGTGAAAAGTAGCCTACTGTACAATATAGCACTAAAGAAAACTGCGATGCAGTATTAAAAACGGATTGAAATTAATTTCTTTTTGAAGAGAAGTTAAACGCCATCAAGTCATAATTATACGGTCACTGTCAAAATCAACAATTAAATTCATCTAATTCTTTTTACAAAACATAACTATGCTATAGCTTGCTTAAATTTCCGTCGTAAGGTTTTTTTTTTTTTTTTTCAGAATGAGCAGAAGTTACGTGAACGATTCTCTGGCGCGCAGTTTGTGTTTTAGCGAATTCGCCAAATGTGTGCGTATTAAATAGTAAGTCTCGAGGTTGTGCTTCTGTTATTTTCATTATACTGGTAGTTAGTTTGGGTTTTGCTGTAACTTCAGCTCGGATGGAGAGTAAATTTGAGGAGCTTCACAGATCTGCGCACATGCGCAGTGTGAGTCTGTCATGCAGCTTTCTCTTGTTACTGTAATGTTTACTGTTGCAAACCTTCCGAATTACGCAGAATACAAGTGAAATGACACGACCGTATACTGAGCATTTCATTTTCATCGTCTTTGCTCTCAACAAGGAATATTGTATTCAATATTTTGTTTACCTCTCACTTTTTCCTGTATAGACGATTCTTAAAATATTGCCCTCATGGCATTATGGGAAATATTTTTAAAATTGTATTTGTATATGAAAATATAAATAACGAGCACCAGTATTTTGGCGTCTTTAATGAAATCGGCCAATGTCAACAATCGTAATTCTGTGGCTTCGGGAGCTGAGCTAGTGAAAGATGTGATACCCGTCTGTGTGATAGATGTGGTGTGGAGTGGGTAGCCGTCAGGAAATGTGTACAACTCATACTTACCTGGCAGGGGAGATACCATGATCAAGAAGGTGGTTCACCCAGGGCGAGGCTCAGCCATTGCACTCCGGTTGTGCTGACCCCTGCGAATTCCCCAAATGTGGGAATCTCGACTGCATAATTTCTGGTAGTGGGGGACTGCGTTCGCGCTCTCCCCTGATATTCTGGTATGAAAAATAGTTAAGTATTATTAACAGTTACTTGGCCTTAGGCGTTCCTATGACTGACTCGGAGACGTGTAGGATGTAAGGGGATTAATGTAATGAAATGAATGCGTGTGTGTTGTGATGTACTGTTGGGTCCGTCCATGCAAACTTTACTTGTACTTGAAATATTTGTAACATGGGAATACCGGGTGCTGTAGTCTTTTTCGCGTTTTCACACAGTAGGACGCTATTTAGCAAGATAAATCACATAAGTCAGATATCAATCTTTTATGAGGTCAGAGCATTCAGAGGTTTGTGAAGTGAGAATCTGTGGTGGTCATTGTAGTTCCTTCTTAAAACAGAGATTATGCATGCACACTCCAAAAACCTAATGGTACAGGGTCAGAATGTTACACAAAAGATTCCCCAATGAAAACTCAACCTCTTAACTCAGAGGTGGTCTTAATTAGCCATATCATTTACACAATATTTTATTTTAGATACATTTTTTTGATAAGCGCAAAAGTGACCGTCAAAAGACTTCGTGTGCCTATATTAAATGTTTTACTGTGATCTAATCTGCAATCAATCTAGTGTTGGTGTGTGCAGCTAGTTAGCCAGTTTAGCCAGGGTAATTGGTGGAAACGAGAACCTGCAGGGCTGGAATTGCCCACCCCTGCATTAACTTAGGCTCCGAAGAAAAAGCGACATTTTATTTAATCGTTCTAGTTTGGTTCGGTTCCCTGCAGGTCTTCACCACAAAGAGTAGTATTAGCTATCTGCGCATACCCCAAGGTATGGAACATGTTTTAAATCACCTTAAACACAGGATTCGCTGGAACAAAACAACAATGTCAGACACACGGGGGTATAACAGGTCCAGGATTGAAAACCACTGTGTTGCGGGGCTGTTGCTTTACTTCCGTAACTATTTAAACAGTATTGGCTCGCTAATCTTTCGCTTACGGCCACACCACCCTGAAAACGCCCGATCTCGTCTGATCTCGGAAGCTAAGCAGGGTCGGGCCTGGTTAGTACTTGGATGGGAGACCGCCTGGGAATACCAGGTGCAGTAAGCTTTTTTGCGTTTTGACACAGGAGGCCGCTATTTAGTATGGTATCAGATGAGATTTATTATTGATATTACTATTATTTTACTACTAACAATAACTCTTACAATGCTCCTTTCAAACATGAAAATGCAGTGAAAGTAGCCTACTGTACAATATAGCACTAAAGAAAACTGCGATGCAGTATTAAAAACGGATTGAAATTAATTTCTTTTGAAGAGAAGTTAAACGCCATCAAGTCATAATTATACGGTCACTGTCAAAATCAACAATTAAATTCATCTAATTCTTTTTACAAAACATAACTATGCTATAGCTTGCTTAAATTTCCGTCGTAAGGTTTTTTTTTTTTTCAGAATGAGCAGAAGTTACGTGAACGATTCTCTGGCGCGCAGTTTGTGTTTTAGCGAATTCGCCAAATGTGTGCGTATTAAATAGTAAGTCTCGAGGTTGTGCTTCTGTTATTTTCATTATACTGGTAGTTAGTTTGGGTTTTGCTGTAACTTCAGCTCGGATGGAGAGTAAATTTGAGGAGCTTCACAGATCTGCGCACATGCGCAGTGTGAGTCTGTCATGCAGCTTTCTCTTGTTACTGTAATGTTTACTGTTGCAAACCTTCCGAATTACGCAGAATACAAGTGAAATGACACGACCGTATACTGAGCATTTCATTTTCATCGTCTTTGCTCTCAACAAGGAATATTGTATTCAATATTTTGTTTACCTCTCACTTTTTCCTGTATAGACGATTCTTAAAATATTGCCCTCATGGCATTATGGGAAATATTTTTAAAATTGTATTTGTATATGAAAATATAAATAACGAGCACCAGTATTTTGGCGTCTTTAATGAAATCGGCCAATGTCAACAATCGTAATTCTGTGGCTTCGGGAGCTGAGCTAGTGAAAGATGTGATACCCGTCTGTGTGATAGATGTGGTGTGGAGTGGGTAGCCGTCAGGAAATGTGTACAACTCATACTTACCTGGCAGGGGAGATACCATGATCAAGAAGGTGGTTCACCCAGGGCGAGGCTCAGCCATTGCACTCCGGTTGTGCTGACCCCTGCGAATTCCCCAAATGTGGGAATCTCGACTGCATAATTTCTGGTAGTGGGGGACTGCGTTCGCGCTCTCCCCTGATATTCTGGTATGAAAAATAGTTAAGTATTATTAACAGTTACTTGGCCTTAGGCGTTCCTATGACTGACTCGGAGACGTGTAGGATGTAAGGGGATTAATGTAATGAAATGAATGCGTGTGTGTTGTGATGTACTGTTGGGTCCGTCCATGCAAACTTTACTTGTACTTGAAATATTTGTAACATGGGAATACCGGGTGCTGTAGTCTTTTTCGCGTTTTCACACAGTAGGACGCTATTAGCAAGATAAATCACATAAGTCAGATATCATCTTTTATGAGGTCAGAGCATTCAGAGGTTTGTGAAGTGAGAATCTGTGGTGGTCATTGTAGTTCCTTCTTAAAACAGAGATTATGCATGCACACTCCAAAAACCTAATGGTACAGGGTCAGAATGTTACACAAAAGATTCCCCAATGAAAACTCAACCTCTTAACTCAGAGGTGGTCTTAATTAGCCATATCATTTACACAATATTTTATTTTAGATACATTTTTTTGATAAGCGCAAAAGTGACCGTCAAAAGACTTCGTGTGCCTATATTAAATGTTTTACTGTGATCTAATCTGCAATCAATCTAGTGTTGGTGTGTGCAGCTAGTTAGCCAGTTTAGCCAGGGTAATTGGTGGAAACGAGAACCTGCAGGGCTGGAATTGCCCACCCCTGCATTAACTTAGGCTCCGAAGAAAAAGCGACATTTTATTTAATCGTTCTAGTTTGGTTCGGTTCCCTGCAGGTCTTCACCACAAAGAGTAGTATTAGCTATCTGCGCATACCCCAAGGTATGGAACATGTTTTAAATCACCTTAAACACAGGATTCGCTGGAACAAAACAACAATGTCAGACACACGGGGGTATAACGGTCCAGGATTGAAAACCACTGTGTTGCGGGGCTGTTGCTTTACTTCCGTAACTATTTAAACAGTATTGGCTCGCTAATCTTTCGCTTACGGCCACACCACCCTGAAAACGCCCGATCTCGTCTGATCTCGGAAGCTAAGCAGGGTCGGGCCTGGTTAGTACTTGGATGGGAGACCGCCTGGGAATACCAGGTGCAGTAAGCTTTTTTGCGTTTTGACACAGGAGGCCGCTATTTAGTATGGTATCAGATGAGATTTATTATTGATATTACTATTATTTTACTACTAACAATAACTCTTACAATGCTCCTTTCAAACATGAAAATGCAGTGAAAAGTAGCCTACTGTACAATATAGCACTAAAGAAAACTGCGATGCAGTATTAAAAACGGATTGAAATTAATTTCTTTTTGAAGAGAAGTTAAACGCCATCAAGTCATAATTATACGGTCACTGTCAAAATCAACAATTAAATTCATCTAATTCTTTTTACAAAACATAACTATGCTATAGCTTGCTTAAATTTCCGTCGTAAGGTTTTTTTTTTTTTTCAGAATGAGCAGAAGTTACGTGAACGATTCTCTGGCGCGCAGTTTGTGTTTTAGCGAATTCGCCAAATGTGTGCGTATTAAATAGTAAGTCTCGAGGTTGTGCTTCTGTTATTTTCATTATACTGGTAGTTAGTTTGGGTTTTGCTGTAACTTCAGCTCGGATGGAGAGTAAATTTGAGGAGCTTCACAGATCTGCGCACATGCGCAGTGTGAGTCTGTCATGCAGCTTTCTCTTGTTACTGTAATGTTTACTGTTGCAAACCTTCCGAATTACGCAGATACAAGTGAAATGACATACGACCGTATACTGAGGATTTCATTTTCATCGTCTTTGCTCTCAACAAGGATATTGTATTCAATATTTTGTTTACCTCTCACTTTTTCCTGTATAGACGATTCTTAAAATATTGCCCTCATGGCATTATGGGAAATATTTTTAAAATTGTATTTGTATATGAAAATATAAATAACGAGCACCAGTATTTTGGCGTCTTTAATGAAATCGGCCAATGTCAACAATCGTAATTCTGTGGCTTCGGGAGCTGAGCTAGTGAAAGATGTGATACCCGTCTGTGTGATAGATGTGGTGTGGAGTGGGTAGCCGTCAGGAAATGTGTTCAACTCATACTTACCTGGCAGGGGAGATACCATGATCAAGAAGGTGGTTCACCCAGGGCGAGGCTCAGCCATTGCACTCCGGTTGTGCTGACCCCTGCGAATTCCCCAAATGTGGGAATCTCGACTGCATAATTTCTGGTAGTGGGGGCTGCGTTCGCGCTCTCCCCTGATATTCTGGTATGAAAAATAGTTAAGTATTATTAACAGTTACTTGGCCTTAGGCGTTCCTATGACTGACTCGGAGACGTGTAGGATGTAAGGGGATTAATGTAATGAAATGAATGCTGTGTGTGTTGTGATGTACTGTTGGGTCCGTCCATGCAAACTTTACTTATACTTGAAATATTTGTAACATGGGAATACCGGTGCTGTATGCTTTTCGCGTTTTCACACAGTAAAACGCTATTTAGCAAGAAAGGATGGACTGATATCTGACTTATGTGATTTATGAGGTCAGAGCATTCAGAAGTTTGTAAAGTGAGAATCTGTGGTGGTCATTGTAGTTCCTTCTTAAAACAGATTATGCATGCACACTCCAAAAACCTAATGGTACAGGGTCAGAATGTTACACAAAAGATTCCCCAATGAAAACTCAACCTCTTAACTCAGAGGTGGTCTTAATTAGCCATATCATTTACACAATATTTTATTTTAGATACATTTTTTTGATAAGCGCAAAAGTGACCGTCAAAAGACTTCGTGTGCCTATATGAAATGTTTTACTGTGATCTAATCTGCAATCAATCTAGTGCTGGTGTGTGCAGCTAGTTAGCCAGTTTAGCCAGGGTAATTGGTGGAAACGAGAACCTGCAGGGCTGGAATTGCCCACCCCTGCATTAACTTAGGCTCCGAAGAAAAAGCGACATTTTATTTAATCGTTCTAGTTTGGTTCGGTTCCCTGCAGGTCTTCACCACAAAGAGTAGTATTAGCTATCTGCGCATACCCCAAGGTATGGAACATGTTTTAAATCACCTTAAACACAGGATTCGCTGGAACAAAACAACAATGTCAGACACACGGGGTATAACAGGTCCAGGATTGAAAACCACTGTGTTGGGGGCTGGGCCCAAAGGGGCTTGACGTTATTTTAAAACCCACCAGGGATTGGCCTCTTTGTTGGAAAAAATTTGGGCTGAAGGAAAAATTGAAATTTTCGAACGTTTAACGGAGATGCAGCAAAAACTGTGGAATTAAAATTACAATGAGACTGTGGAAGGGAAGATATTTTAACATGGTTAAGGGGAATTTTATCATCGGGCCCCCCAAAAGTGGTCGATTTAGGGAATAGGATGGACTGGGAAAATTTATAAAGGGTTGGAGAAGATAAAAAGGGATATGGAGGCTTTAGACATTTGCCATCCCTTTATGGTACTGGGAAGAATAGAGGGTTTGGGGTCTACCGGGGGGGGGCCCCAAACTGTGAGAAAATTGGGAATAGGGCATTTGCGGAGGCGCAAAGCTTGTGTGCAACAGATCGGGGGTTGGGCACCTGGCTGCGAATGCCCACAGGAAGCGGTGTAATCTGTGTGGGTCTGCCGAGCACATTTTTTACTGTCCTGATTTTTGCCAAAGAACCCAAAAAAAAAGTGGAGTTAGGGAGCGCAAAGAGGAGGAGGCCAAAACACAGGGGGAAGGGGGAAAAAGGGGGTGAGGGGGAAACTCGGGGAAAAAAAAAGAGTTTTAAATGCGATGTGGCAGAAAATGGGGGCAGGGTGGAATTGAGCTGCTGCTGATGTGGCAGGAAATGAGGAGTGGGGGAAAAAGGGAACTGCTGCTGATGTGGCAGGAAATGAGGAGGTGGGCGAAAAGGAACTGCTGCTGATGTGGCAGGAATGGGGAGGTGGCGGAAAAGGAACTGCTGCTGAGGTGGCGGGAAATGAGAGGTGGCTGAAAGGAACTGCTGCTGGGGGAGGAAAGGGGAGTGGTTGAAAGTGATGCTGCAGTTGGCAGGAGGAGGGTGTGGCTAGTGGAAGTAGGGCGGCGGAGGAGGAGGAAGGAAGGAAGGGTGTGGCGGGAAGTGAAACTACAGGGAGGGGAGAAGAAAGAGATGAAAGGTTTGAAAATCTGTATGGTTCAGATTCTGAGGCAGATTCTATGGAGACAGTGTCAGAGGTGGACAGCAGCGAAATGAGTACCGATGGGTTTAGCTTGAAAAGAGGAGCAGAAGACGGGGGAGAAAAAAGGGGAGGAGGAAAGAAAGGAAGGGGTCGTTTAGCAGAAAGGTGGGGTGAAATGTCAGAGAGTGAGGAGTCCAGTCCTCCAGAGTACCCAGACCTAAATTTGTCCCCAAACATTGTACCATACATAAGTCAGACAGAACCCCCTCCAGATGGTTTACCTGCGGGTGACCCAGGGTGGGGTAGAAAGTCAAAATGATAATGGTGAGGAAAATAAAGGGGTTGTTGTATTTAATGGTGGTGGTTTTACTAAGACCGGGTTTTATCCTAAATAACGATAAAATGAGTTCCCAGCACATGCCACTCACGGTGGCTACAATAAATGTGTGCAAAATAAAGACATTAAGAAGGGCAAGGTTGGTTTTGTCATCTTTGGAAGGTGTGCAAGCTGATGTAATTTGCCTACAGGAATGTGCACTGCCGTATCGTTCCTCATACAAAGAGTGGGAGGACATGATGGCAGGCAGGGCCATCTCACTGGAGCGGTTCAAATGCGTCGTTCTGACGGTGTGCAGTGCTGGTAAAAAATAAAGGTGTACAGGTTTTGGGAGCACAGTGGTGGTGTGTGGCAGGGTATTTTTTTTATCATTGCGTTTTAATGGAATGTCTTTAATCTAGTTAATGTATATTGTTCACCTTCTAGAAAAGAGAGGTGGGAGCTATTGCAGGAACTCCCTCCATATCTGTGGGGCCCCAATTATTAGTGGGGTTTAACTTTTTGATTTTCCTTTTGTGTGGGGGGGGGGGGGGAAAAGGTAAAGGGGAGGGGGTGAAAGGGCCGGAAAAAAGGGGGGAAAAGGGGCCGGATTTTAAAAATTTTAATTTGTAAATTTGGGGCCATTCTCTTTGGCTGTGTGGTTTTTTAATAAAGTTCATTTTTTGTTCGATTTTTTTAGGGGGGTTATTTAAGGGGTTTTTGGGTTTTTTAAAAAAAAAATTAACTGACTGTACCCTTTTGAGGGGGTTTTTTATGCCTTAAAAAATTTTTAATGAAATGTGAATTGGAAAGGGAGGGGGTGGATGCCTGACATTTTTTAAACATCTTCTCTTTTGTGCAGGGCAGGGAGCCTACGTGTCAGTGAGGGGGCTGCACTGGGCCAAGCAAAAAAGATTTGGAAGGAGGTGCCCCCCGGACCTGCTGAACCGCCATCGGGACCTGGCCTGGCAGGTGGCGCATGGAGTCCTCCCTGTAAGAGCAGTAATGCACAGAAGGGGATGTCCAGAATTGCAGTGTGCCCCAGAGAAGGCTGTGGATATGAAGAGTCAGTGCGGCACCTCCTGTGGGACTGTGAGGCGGCCCAGGCGCTCTGGAAGGAGGTGAGCCCTCTGCTCCAGCACCTGCACCCAGGGCTAACAATAGACTGCCAGCTGATCCTATATGGGATAAGAAGAAAAACAAAAGCAAAGGAGTGGACTCAAGCATGGCAAGTGGTCAACTGCGCAAAAGAGGCCCTGTGGAAGGCAAGGTGCCTGCTGGTGCTGGAGGACAAAGTATTGAAGAAAGAACAGACGAAGAGGGTGGCCTGGGCCGCAGTAAAAGACTACATGCTCCGACATAGACGACGGAAGGGACAGGAGGTGGCCAGGCGCACATGGGGGCACGCTGCATGGACAATGGTGATGGGACGGGGAGGACTAGCCTGCTCAGGTCCAGTACCCCCAGTATGACCGGACAGCAGGTAAGGAGTGAAGGCGGTTGTTTAAGGACACGTACTGCCCTGTACAAAAGCATAGTGTCAAATTTTATTGGGATTGTTTTAAAAAAGGATGTAAAATATATTTATTGGCATGAGATGGAGGTTTGGAAGATTTTAGAGTGTATTGTGAATGGAAAATGTTTTGTGTTTTTTTAAATATAATGTTTTATTTTAAATTTGTAGAAATTATGCAAACTTTTAAATTGTCATCAATTTTAAATCAAATACCTGGAAAATAATTTTTTTAACATGCTTGGTATTTTATTTTTATAAAGATAATAAGGTTTGTAAAGCTTGAAATGTGTTGAAATGTGTTTGTAAAGATTGAAATGTTTGGAAAACAAAATGTTTTGATACAATAAAAAAATTTCAAAAGTGAAAGTGGTTCACCCAGGGCGAGGCTCAGCCATTGCACTCCGGTTGTGCTGACCCCTGCGAATTCCCCAAATGTGGGAATCTCGACTGCATAATTTCTGGTAGTGGGGGACTGCGTTCGCGCTCTCCCCTGATATTCTGGTATGAAAAATAGTTAAGTATTATTAACAGTTACTTGGCCTTAGGCGTTCCTATGACTGACTCGGAGACGTGTAGGATGTAAGGGGATTAATGTAATGAAATGAATGCGTGTGTGTTGTGATGTACTGTTGGGTCCGTCCATGCAAACTTTACTTGTACTTGAAATATTTGTAACATGGGAATACCGGGTGCTGTAGTCTTTTTCGCGTTTTCACACAGTAGGACGCTATTTAGCAAGATAAAATCACTAAGTCAGATATCAATCTTTTATGAGGTCAGAGCATTCAGAGGTTTGTGAAGTGAGAATCTGTGGTGGTCATTGTAGTTCCTTCTTAAAACAGAATTATGCATGCACACTCCAAAAACCTAATGGTACAGGGTCAGAATGTTACACAAAAGATTCCCCAATGAAAACTCAACCTCTTATCTCAGAGGTGGTCTTAATTAGCCATATCATTTACACAATATTTTATTTTAGATACATTTTTTTGATAAGCGCAAAAAGTGACCGTCAAAAGACTTCGTGTGCCTATATTAAATGTTTACTGTGATCTAATCTGCAATCAATCTAGTGTTGGGTGTGCAGCTAGTTAGCCAGTTTAGCCAGGGTAATTGGTGGAAACGAGAACCTGCAGGGCTGGAATTGCCCACCCTGCATTAACTTAGGCTCCGAAGAAAAAGCGACATTTTATTTAATCGTTCTAGTTTGGTTCGGTTCCCTGCAGTCTTCACCACAAAGTAGTATTAGCTATCTGGCATACCCCAAGGATGGAACATGTTTAAATCACCTTAAACACAGGATTCGCTGGAACAAAACAACAATGTCAGACACACGGGGTATAACAGGTCCAGGATTGAAAACCACTGTGTTGCGGGCTGTTGCTTTACTTCCGTAACTATTTAAACAGTATTGGCTCGCTAATCTTTCGCTTACGGCCCACCACCCTGAAAACGCCCGATCTCGTCTGATCTCGGAAGCTAAGCAGGGTCGGGCCTGGTTAGTACTTGGATGGGAGACCGCCTGGGAATACCAGGTGCAGTAAGCTTTTTGCGTTTGACACAGGAGGCCGCTATTTAGTATGGTATCAGATGAGATTTATTATTGATATTACTATTATTTTTACTACTAACAATAACTCTTACAATGCTCCTTTCAAACATGAAAATGCAGTGAAAGTAGCCTACTGTACAATATAGCACTAAAGAAAACTGCGATGCAGTATTAAAAACGGATTGAAATTAATTTCTTTTTGAAGAGAAGTTAAACGCCATCAAGTCATAATTATACGGTCACTGTCAAAATCAACAATTAAATTCATCTAATTCTTTTTACAAAACATAACTATGCTATAGCTTGCTTAAATTTCCGTCGTAAGGTTTTTTTTTTTTTCAGAATGAGCAGAAGTTACGTGAACGATTCTCTGGCGCGCAGTTTGTGTTTTAGCGAATTCGCCAAATGTGTGCGTATTAAATAGTAAGTCTCGAGGTTGTGCTTCTGTTATTTTCATTATACTGGTAGTTAGTTTGGGTTTTGCTGTAACTTCAGCTCGGATGGAGAGTAATTTGAGGAGCTTCACAGATCTGCGCACATGCGCAGTGTGAGTCTGTCATGCAGCTTTCTCTTGTTACTGTAATGTTTACTGTTGCAAACCTTCCGAATTACGCAGAATACAAGTGAAATGACACGACCGTATACTGAGCATTTCATTTTCATCGTCTTTGCTCTCAACAAGGAATATTGTATTCAATTTTTGTTTACCTCTCACTTTTTCCTGTATAGACGATTCTTAAAATATTGCCCTCATGGCATTATGGGAATATTTTTAAAATTGTATTTGTATATGAAAATATAAATAACGAGCACCAGTATTTTGGCGTCTTTAATGAAATCGGCCAATGTCAACAATCGTAATTCTGTGGCTTCGGGAGCTGAGCTAGTGAAAGATGTGATACCCGTCTGTGTGATAGATGTGGTGTGGAGTGGGTAGCCGTCAGGAAATGTGTACAACTCATACTTACCTGGCAGGGGAGATACCATGATCAAGAAGGTGGTTCACCCAGGGCGAGGCTCAGCCATTGCACTCCGGTTGTGCTGACCCCTGCGAATTCCCCAAATGTGGGAATCTCGACTGCATAATTTCTGGTAGTGGGGGACTGCGTTCGCGCTCTCCCCTGATATTCTGGTATGAAAAATAGTTAAGTATTATTAACAGTTACTTGGCCTTAGGCGTTCCTATGACTGACTCGGAGACGTGTAGGATGTAAGGGGATTAATGTAATGAAATGAATGCGTGTGTGTTGTGATGTACTGTTGGGTCCGTCCATGCAAACTTTACTTGTACTTGAAATATTTGTAACATGGGAATACCGGGTGCTGTAGTCTTTTTCGCGTTTTCACACAGTAGACGCTATTTAGCAAGATAAATCAATAGTCAGATATCAATCTTTTATGAGGTCAGAGCATTCAGAGGTTTGTGAAGTGAGAATCTGTGGTGGTCATTGTAGTTCCTTCTTAAAACAGAGATTATGCATGCACACTCCAAAAACCTAATGGTACAGGGTCAGAATGTTACACAAAAGATTCCCCAATGAAAACTCAACCTCTTAACTCAGAGGTGGTCTTAATTAGCCATATCATTTACACAATCTTATTTTAGATGCATTTTTTTGATAAGCGCAAAAGTGACCATCAAAAGACTTCTTGTGTGCCTATATGAAGTGTTTTACTGTATCTAATCTGCAATCAATCTAGTGTTGGTGTGTGCAGCTAGTTAGCCAGTTTAGCCAGGGTAATTGGTGGAAACGAGAACCTGCAGGGCTGGAATTGCCCACCCCTGCATTAACTTAGGCTCCGAAGAAAAAGCGACATTTTATTTAATCGTTCTAGTTTGGTTCGGTTCCCTGCAGGTCTTCACCACAAAGAGTAGTATTAGCTATCTGCGCATACCCCAAGGTATGGAACATGTTTTAAATCACCTTAAACACAGGATTCGCTGGAACAAAACAACAATGTCAGACACACGGGGGTATAACAGGTCCAGGATTGAAAACCACTGTGTTGCGGGGCTGTTGCTTTACTTCCGTAACTATTTAAACAGTATTGGCTCGCTAATCTTTCGCTTACGGCCACACCACCCTGAAAACGCCCGATCTCGTCTGATCTCGGAAGCTAAGCAGGGTCGGGCCTGGTTAGTACTTGGATGGGAGACCGCCTGGGAATACCAGGTGCAGTAAGCTTTTTTGCGTTTTGACACAGGAGGCCGCTATTTAGTATGGTATCAGATGAGATTTATTATTGATATTACTATTATTTTTACTACTAACAATAACTCTTACAATGCTCCTTTCAAACATGAAAATGCAGTGAAAAGTAGCCTACTGTACAATATAGCACTAAAGAAAACTGAGATGCAGTATTAAAAACGGATTGAAATTAATTTCTTTTTGAAGAGAAGTTAAACGCCATCAAGTCATAATTATACGGTCACTGTCAAAATCAACAATTAAATTCATCTAATTCTTTTTACAAAACATAACTATGCTATAGCTTGCTTAAATTTCCGTCGTTAAGGTTTTTTTTTTTTTTCCAGAATGAGCAGAAGTTACGCGAACGATTCTCTGTCGCGCAGTTTGTGTTTTAGCGAATTCGCCAAATGTGTGCGTATTAAATAGTAAGTCTCGAGGTTGTGCTTCTGTTATTTTCATTATACTGGTAGTTAGTTTGGGTTTTGCTGTAACTTCAGCTCGGATGGAGAGTAAGTTTGAGGAGCTTCACAGATCTGCGCACATGCGCAGTGTGAGTCTGTCATGCAGCTTTCTCTTGTTACTGTAATGTTTACTGTTGCAAACCTTCCGAATTACGCAGAATACAAGTGAAATGACATACGACCGTATACTGAGGATTTCATTTTCATCGTCTTTGCTCTCAACAAGGAATATTGTATTCAATATTTTGTTTACCTCTCACTTTTTCCTGTATAGACGATTCTTAAAATATTGCCCTCATGGCATTATGGGAATATTTTTAAAATTGTATTTGTATATGAAAATATAAATAACGAGCACCAGTATTTTGGCGTCTTTAATGAAATCGGCCAATGTCAACAATCGTAATTCTGTGGCTTCGGGAGCTGAGCTAGTGAAAGATGTGATACCCGTCTGTGTGATAGATGTGGTGTGGAGTGGGTAGCCGTCAGGAAATGTGTACAACTCATACTTACCTGGCAGGGGAGATACCATGATCAAGAAGGTGGTTCACCCAGGGCGAGGCTCAGCCATTGCACTCCGGTTGTGCTGACCCCTGCGAATTCCCCAAATGTGGGAATCTCGACTGCATAATTTCTGGTAGTGGGGGACTGCGTTCGCGCTCTCCCTGATATTCTGGTATGAAAAATAGTTAAGTATTATTAACAGTTACTTGGCCTTAGGCGTTCCTATGACTGACTCGGAGACGTGTAGGATGTAAGGGGATTAATGTAATGAAATGAATGCGTGTGTGTTGTGATGTACTGTTGGGTCCGTCCATGCAAACTTTACTTATACTTGAAATATTTGTAACATGGGAATACCGGGTGCTGTATGCTTTTTCGCGTTTTCACACAGTAAAACGCTATTTAGCAAGATAAGGATGGATGATATGACTATTGATTTATGAGGTCAGAGCATTCAGAGTTTGTAAGTGAGAATCTGTGGTGGTCATTGTAGTTCCTTCTTAAAACAGATTATGCATGCACACTCCAAAAACCTAATGGTACAGGGTCAGAATGTTACACAAAAGATTCCCCAATGAAAACTCAACCTCTTAACTCAGAGGTGGTCTTAATTAGCCATATCATTTACACAATATTATTTTAGATACATTTTTTTGATAAGCGCAAAAGTGACCGTCAAAAGACTTCGTGTGCCTATATGAAATGTTTTACTGTGATCTAATCTGCAATCAATCTAGTGCTGGTGTGTTGCAGCTAGTTAGCCAGTTTAGCCAGGGTAATTGGTGGAAACGAGAACCTGCAGGGCTGGAATTGCCCACCCCTGCATTAACTTAGGCTCCGAAGAAAAAGCGACATTTTATTTAATCGTTCTAGTTTGGTTCGGTTCCCTGCAGGTCTTCACCACAAAGAGTAGTATTAGCTATCTGCGCATACCCCAAGGTATGGAACATGTTTTAAATCACCTTAAACACAGGATTCGCTGGAACAAAACAACAATGTCAGACACACGGGGGTATAACAGGTCCAGGATTGAAAACCACTGTGTTGCGGGGCTGTTGCTTTACTTCCGTAACTATTTAAACAGTATTGGCTCGCTAATCTTTCGCTTACGGCCACACCACCCTGAAAACGCCCGATCTCGTCTGATCTCGGAAGCTAAGCAGGGTCGGGCCTGGTTAGTACTTGGATGGGAGACCGCCTGGGAATACCAGGTGCAGTAAGCTTTTTTGCGTTTTGACACAGGAGGCCGCTATTTAGTATGGTATCAGATGAGATTTATTATTGATATTACTATTATTTTTACTACTAACAATAACTCTTACAATGCTCCTTTCAAACATGAAAATGCAGTGAAAAGTAGCCTACTGTACAATATAGCACTAAAGAAAACTGAGATGCAGTATTAAAAACGGATTGAAATTAATTTCTTTTTGAAGAGAAGTTAAACGCCATCAAGTCATAATTATACGGTCACTGTCAAAATCAACAATTAAATTCATCTAATTCTTTTTACAAAACATAACTATGCTATAGCTTGCTTAAATTTCCGTCGTTAAGGTTTTTTTTTTTTTTCCAGAATGAGCAGAAGTTACGCGAACGATTCTCTGTCGCGCAGTTTGTGTTTTAGCGAATTCGCCAAATGTGTGCGTATTAAATAGTAAGTCTCGAGGTTGTGCTTCTGTTATTTTCATTATACTGGTAGTTAGTTTGGGTTTTGCTGTAACTTCAGCTCGGATGGAGAGTAAGTTTGAGGAGCTTCACAGATCTGCGCACATGCGCAGTGTGAGTCTGTCATGCAGCTTTCTCTTGTTACTGTAATGTTTACTGTTGCAAACCTTCCGAATTACGCAGAATACAAGTGAAATGACATACGACCGTATACTGAGGATTTCATTTTCATCGTCTTTGCTCTCAACAAGGAATATTGTATTCAATATTTTGTTTACCTCTCACTTTTTCCTGTATAGACGATTCTTAAAATATTGCCCTCATGGCATTATGGGAAATATTTTTAAAATTGTATTTGTATATGAAAATATAAATAACGAGCACCAGTATTTTGGCGTCTTTAATGAAATCGGCCAATGTCAACAATCGTAATTCTGTGGCTTCGGGAGCTGAGCTAGTGAAAGATGTGATACCCGTCTGTGTGATAGATGTGGTGTGGAGTGGGTAGCCGTCAGGAAATGTGTACAACTCATACTTACCTGGCAGGGGAGATACCATGATCAAGAAGGTGGTTCACCCAGGGCGAGGCTCAGCCATTGCACTCCGGTTGTGCTGACCCCTGCGAATTCCCCAAATGTGGGAATCTCGACTGCATAATTTCTGGTAGTGGGGGACTGCGTTCGCGCTCTCCCCTGATATTCTGGTATGAAAAATAGTTAAGTATTATTAACAGTTACTTGGCCTTAGGCGTTCCTATGACTGACTCGGAGACGTGTAGGATGTAAGGGGATTAATGTAATGAAATGAATGCGTGTGTGTTGTGATGTACTGTTGGGTCCGTCCATGCAAACTTTACTTATACTTGAAATATTTGTAACATGGGAATACCGGGTGCTGTATGCTTTTTCGCGTTTTCACACAGTAGAACGCTATTTAGCAAGATAAGGATGACTGATATCGACTTATTGATTTTATGAGGTCAGAGCATTCAGAGTTGTGTAAGTGAGAATCTGTGGTGGTCATTGTAGTTCCTTCTTAAAACAGAGATTATGCATGCACACTCCAAAACCTAATGGTACAGGGTCAGAATGTTACACAAAAGATTCCCCAATGAAAACTCAACCTCTTAACTCAGAGGTGGTCTTAATTAGCCATATCATTTACACAATATTTTATTTTAGATACATTTTTTTGATAAGCGCAAAAGTGACCGTCAAAAGACTTCGTGTGCCTATATAAATGTTTTACTGTGATCTAATCTGCAATCAATCTAGTGCTGGTGTGTGCAGCTAGTTAGCCAGTTTAGCCAGGGTAATTGGTGGAAACGAGAACCTGCAGGCTGGAATTGCCCACCCCTGCATTAACTTAGGCTCCGAAGAAAAAGCGACATTTTATTTAATCGTTCTAGTTTGGTTCGGTTCCCTGCAGGTCTTCACCACAAAGAGTAGTATTAGCTATCTGCGCATACCCCAAGGTATGGAACATGTTTTAAATCACCTTAAACACAGGATTCGCTGGAACAAAACAACAATGTCAGACACACGGGGGTATAACAGGTCCAGGATTGAAAACCACTGTGTTGCGGGGCTGTTGCTTTACTTCCGTAACTATTTAAACAGTATTGGCTCGCTAATCTTTCGCTTACGGCCACACCACCCTGAAAACGCCCGATCTCGTCTGATCTCGGAAGCTAAGCAGGGTCGGGCCTGGTTAGTACTTGGATGGGAGACCGCCTGGGAATACCAGGTGCAGTAAGCTTTTTTGCGTTTTGACACAGGAGGCCGCTATTTAGTATGGTATCAGATGAGATTTATTATTGATATTACTATTATTTTTACTACTAACAATAACTCTTACAATGCTCCTTTCAAACATGAAAATGCAGTGAAAAGTAGCCTACTGTACAATATAGCACTAAAGAAAACTGAGATGCAGTATTAAAAACGGATTGAAATTAATTTCTTTTTGAAGAGAAGTTAAACGCCATCAAGTCATAATTATACGGTCACTGTCAAAATCAACAATTAAATTCATCTAATTCTTTTTACAAAACATAACTATGCTATAGCTTGCTTAAATTTCCGTCGTTAAGGTTTTTTTTTTTTTTTACAGAATGAGCAGAAGTTACGCGAACGATTCTCTGTCGCGCAGTTTGTGTTTTAGCGAATTCGCCAAATGTGTGCGTATTAAATAGTAAGTCTCGAGGTTGTGCTTCTGTTATTTTCATTATACTGGTAGTTAGTTTGGGTTTTGCTGTAACTTCAGCTCGGATGGAGAGTAAATTTGAGGAGCTTCACAGATCTGCGCACATGCGCAGTGTGAGTCTGTCATGCAGCTTTCTCTTGTTACTGTAATGTTTACTGTTGCAAACCTTCCGAATTACGCAGAATACAAGTGAAATGACACGACCGTATACTGAGGATTTCATTTTCATCGTCTTTGCTCTCAACAAGGAATATTGTATTCAATATTTTGTTTACCTCTCACTTTTCCTGTATAGACGATTCTTAAAATATTGCCCTCATGGCATTATGGGAAATATTTTTAAAATTGTATTTGTATATGAAAATATAAATAACGAGCACCAGTATTTTGGCGTCTTTAATGAAATCGGCCAATGTCAACAATCGTAATTCTGTGGCTTCGGGAGCTGAGCTAGTGAAAGATGTGATACCCGTCTGTGTGATAGATGTGGTGTGGAGTGGGTAGCCGTCAGGAAATGTGTACAACTCATACTTACCTGGCAGGGGAGATACCATGATCAAGAAGGTGGTTCACCCAGGGCGAGGCTCAGCCATTGCACTCCGGTTGTGCTGACCCCTGCGAATTCCCCAAATGTGGGAATCTCGACTGCATAATTTCTGGTAGTGGGGGACTGCGTTCGCGCTCTCCCCTGATATTCTGGTATGAAAAATAGTTAAGTATTATTAACAGTTACTTGGCCTTAGGCGTTCCTATGACTGACTCGGAGACGTGTAGGATGTAAGGGGATTAATGTAATGAAATGAATGCGTGTGTGTTGTGATGTACTGTTGGGTCCGTCCATGCAAACTTTACTTATACTTGAAATATTTGTAACATGGGAATACCGGGTGCTGTATCTTTTTCGCGTTTTCACACAGTAAAACGCTATTTAGCAAGATGAAGGATGGACTGATATCTGACTTATGTGATTTATGAGGTCAGAGCATTCAGAAGTTTGTAAAGTGAGAATCTGTGGTGGTCATTGTAGTTCCTTCTTAAAACAGATTATGCATGCACACTCCAAAAACCTAATGGTACAGGGTCAGAATGTTACACAAAAGATTCCCCAATGAAAACTCAACCTCTTAACTCAGAGGTGGTCTTAATTAGCCATATCATTTACACAATATTTTATTTTAGATACATTTTTTTGATAAGCGCAAAAGTGACCGTCAAAAGACTTCGTGTGCCTATATGAAATGTTTTACTGTGATCTAATCTGCAATCAATCTAGTGCTGGTGTGTGCAGCTAGTTAGCCAGTTTAGCCAGGGTAATTGGTGGAAACGAGAACCTGCAGGGCTGGAATTGCCCACCCCTGCATTAACTTAGGCTCCGAAGAAAAAGCGACATTTTATTTAATCGTTCTAGTTTGGTTCGGTTCCCTGCAGGTCTTCACCACAAAGAGTAGTATTAGCTATCTGCGCATACCCCAAGGTATGGAACATGTTTTAAATCACCTTAAACACAGGATTCGCTGGAACAAAACAACAATGTCAGACACACGGGGGTATAACAGGTCCAGGATTGAAAACCACTGTGTTGCGGGGCTGTTGCTTTACTTCCGTAACTATTTAAACAGTATTGGCTCGCTAATCTTTCGCTTACGGCCACACCACCCTGAAAACGCCCGATCTCGTCTGATCTCGGAAGCTAAGCAGGGTCGGGCCTGGTTAGTACTTGGATGGGAGACCGCCTGGGAATACCAGGTGCAGTAAGCTTTTTTGCGTTTTGACACAGGAGGCCGCTATTTAGTATGGTATCAGATGAGATTTATTATTGATATTACTATTATTTTTACTACTAACAATAACTCTTACAATGCTCCTTTCAAACATGAAAATGCAGTGAAAAGTAGCCTACTGTACAATATAGCACTAAAGAAAACTGAGATGCAGTATTAAAAACGGATTGAAATTAATTTCTTTTTGAAGAGAAGTTAAACGCCATCAAGTCATAATTATACGGTCACTGTCAAAATCAACAATTAAATTCATCTAATTCTTTTTACAAAACATAACTATGCTATAGCTTGCTTAAATTTCCGTCGTTAAGGTTTTTTTTTTTTTTCCAGAATGAGCAGAAGTTACGCGAACGATTCTCTGTCGCGCAGTTTGTGTTTTAGCGAATTCGCCAAATGTGTGCGTATTAAATAGTAAGTCTCGAGGTTGTGCTTCTGTTATTTTCATTATACTGGTAGTTAGTTTGGGTTTTGCTGTAACTTCAGCTCGGATGGAGAGTAAGTTTGAGGAGCTTCACAGATCTGCGCACATGCGCAGTGTGAGTCTGTCATGCAGCTTTCTCTTGTTACTGTAATGTTTACTGTTGCAAACCTTCCGAATTACGCAGAATACAAGTGAAATGACATACGACCGTATACTGAGGATTTCATTTTCATCGTCTTTGCTCTCAACAAGGAATATTGTATTCAATATTTTGTTTACCTCTCACTTTTTCCTGTATAGACGATTCTTAAAATATTGCCCTCATGGCATTATGGGAAATATTTTTAAAATTGTATTTGTATATGAAAATATAAATAACGAGCACCAGTATTTTGGCGTCTTTAATGAAATCGGCCAATGTCAACAATCGTAATTCTGTGGCTTCGGGAGCTGAGCTAGTGAAAGATGTGATACCCGTCTGTGTGATAGATGTGGTGTGGAGTGGGTAGCCGTCAGGAAATGTGTACAACTCATACTTACCTGGCAGGGGAGATACCATGATCAAGAAGGTGGTTCACCCAGGGCGAGGCTCAGCCATTGCACTCCGGTTGTGCTGACCCCTGCGAATTCCCCAAATGTGGGAATCTCGACTGCATAATTTCTGGTAGTGGGGACTGCGTTCGCGCTCTCCCCTGATATTCTGGTATGAAAAATAGTTAAGTATTATTAACAGTTACTTGGCCTTAGGCGTTCCTATGACTGACTCGGAGACGTGTAGGATGTAAGGGGATTAATGTAATGAAATGAATGCGTGTGTGTTGTGATGTACTGTTGGGTCCGTCCATGCAAACTTTACTTATACTTGAAATATTTGTAACATGGGAATACCGGGTGCTGTATGCTTTTTCGCGTTTTCACACAGTAAAACGCTATTTAGCAAGATGAAGGATGGACTGATATCTGATATATGATTTATGAGGTCAGAGCATTCAGAGTTTGTAAGTGAGAATCTGTGGTGGTCATTGTAGTTCCTTCTTAAAACAGATTATGCATGCACACTCCAAAAACCTAATGGTACAGGGTCAGAATGTTACACAAAAGATTCCCCAATGAAAACTCAACCTCTTAACTCAGAGGTGGTCTTAATTAGCCATATCATTTACACAATATTTTATTTTAGATACATTTTTTTGATAAGCGCAAAAGTGACCGTCAAAAGACTTCGTGTGCCTATATGAAATGTTTTACTGTGATCTAATCTGCAATCAATCTAGTGCTGGTGTGTGCAGCTAGTTAGCCAGTTTAGCCAGGGTAATTGGTGGAAACGAGAACCTGCAGGGCTGGAATTGCCCACCCCTGCATTAACTTAGGCTCCGAAGAAAAAGCGACATTTTATTTAATCGTTCTAGTTTGGTTCGGTTCCCTGCAGGTCTTCACCACAAAGAGTAGTATTAGCTATCTGCGCATACCCCAAGGTATGGAACATGTTTTAAATCACCTTAAACACAGGATTCGCTGGAACAAAACAACAATGTCAGACACACGGGGGTATAACAGGTCCAGGATTGAAAACCACTGTGTTGCGGGGCTGTTGCTTTACTTCCGTAACTATTTAAACAGTATTGGCTCGCTAATCTTTCGCTTACGGCCACACCACCCTGAAAACGCCCGATCTCGTCTGATCTCGGAAGCTAAGCAGGGTCGGGCCTGGTTAGTACTTGGATGGGAGACCGCCTGGGAATACCAGGTGCAGTAAGCTTTTTTGCGTTTTGACACAGGAGGCCGCTATTTAGTATGGTATCAGATGAGATTTATTATTGATATTACTATTATTTTTACTACTAACAATAACTCTTACAATGCTCCTTTCAAACATGAAAATGCAGTGAAAAGTAGCCTACTGTACAATATAGCACTAAAGAAAACTGAGATGCAGTATTAAAAACGGATTGAAATTAATTTCTTTTTGAAGAGAAGTTAAACGCCATCAAGTCATAATTATACGGTCACTGTCAAAATCAACAATTAAATTCATCTAATTCTTTTTACAAAACATAACTATGCTATAGCTTGCTTAAATTTCCGTCGTTAAGGTTTTTTTTTTTTTTCCAGAATGAGCAGAAGTTACGCGAACGATTCTCTGTCGCGCAGTTTGTGTTTTAGCGAATTCGCCAAATGTGTGCGTATTAAATAGTAAGTCTCGAGGTTGTGCTTCTGTTATTTTCATTATACTGGTAGTTAGTTTGGGTTTTGCTGTAACTTCAGCTCGGATGGAGAGTAAATTTGAGGAGCTTCACAGATCTGCGCACATGCGCAGTGTGAGTCTGTCATGCAGCTTTCTCTTGTTACTGTAATGTTTACTGTTGCAAACCTTCCGAATTACGCAGAATACAAGTGAAATGACATACGACCGTATACTGAGGATTTCATTTTCATCGTCTTTGCTCTCAACAAGGAATATTGTATTCAATATTTTGTTTACCTCTCACTTTTTCCTGTATAGACGATTCTTAAAATATTGCCCTCATGGCATTATGGGAAATATTTTTAAAATTGTATTTGTATATGAAAATATAAATAACGAGCACCAGTATTTTGGCGTCTTTAATGAAATCGGCCAATGTCAACAATCGTAATTCTGTGGCTTCGGGAGCTGAGCTAGTGAAAGATGTGATACCCGTCTGTGTGATAGATGTGGTGTGGAGTGGGTAGCCGTCAGGAAATGTGTACAACTCATACTTACCTGGCAGGGGAGATACCATGATCAAGAAGGTGGTTCACCCAGGGCGAGGCTCAGCCATTGCACTCCGGTTGTGCTGACCCCTGCGAATTCCCCAAATGTGGGAATCTCGACTGCATAATTTCTGGTAGTGGGGGACTGCGTTCGCGCTCTCCCCTGATATTCTGGTATGAAAAATAGTTAAGTATTATTAACAGTTACTTGGCCTTAGGCGTTCCTATGACTGACTCGGAGACGTGTAGGATGTAAGGGGATTAATGTAATGAAATGAATGCGTGTGTGTTGTGATGTACTGTTGGGTCCGTCCATGCAAACTTTACTTATACTTGAAATATTTGTAACATGGGAATACCGGGTGCTGTATGCTTTTTCGCGTTTTCACACAGTAAAACGCTATTTAGCAAGATGAAGGATGGACTGATATCTGACTTATGTGATTTATGAGGTCAGAGCATTCAGAAGTTTGTAAAGTGAGAATCTGTGGTGGTCATTGTAGTTCCTTCTTAAAACAGATTATGCATGCACACTCCAAAAACCTAATGGTACAGGGTCAGAATGTTACACAAAAGATTCCCCAATGAAAACTCAACCTCTTAACTCAGAGGTGGTCTTAATTAGCCATATCATTTACACAATATTTTATTTTAGATACATTTTTTTGATAAGCGCAAAAGTGACCGTCAAAAGACTTCGTGTGCCTATATGAATGTTTTACTGTGATCTAATCTGCAATCAATCTAGTGTTTGGGGTGTGCAGCTAGTTAGCCAGTTTAGCCAGGGTAATTGGTGGAAACGAGAACCTGCAGGGCTGGAATTGCCCACCCCTGCATTAACTTAGGCTCCGAAAGAAAAAGCGACATTTTATTTAATCGTTCTAGTTTGGTTCGGTTCCCTGCAGGTCTTCACCACAAAGAGTAGTATTAGCTATCTGCGCATACCCCAAGGTATGGAACATGTTTTAAATCACCTTAAACACAGGATTCGCTGGAACAAAACAACAATGTCAGACACACGGGGGTATAACAGGTCCAGGATTGAAAACCACTGTGTTGCGGGGCTGTTGCTTTACTTCCGTAACTATTTAAACAGTATTGGCTCGCTAATCTTTCGCTTACGGCCACACCACCCTGAAAACGCCCGATCTCGTCTGATCTCGGAAGCTAAGCAGGGTCGGGCCTGGTTAGTACTTGGATGGGAGACCGCCTGGGAATACCAGGTGCAGTAAGCTTTTTTGCGTTTTGACACAGGAGGCCGCTATTTAGTATGGTATCAGATGAGATTTATTATTGATATTACTATTATTTTTACTACTAACAATAACTCTTACAATGCTCCTTTCAAACATGAAAATGCAGTGAAAAGTAGCCTACTGTACAATATAGCACTAAAGAAAACTGAGATGCAGTATTAAAAACGGATTGAAATTCATTTCTTTTTGAAGAGAAGTTAAACGCCATCAAGTCATAATTATACGGTCACTGTCAAAATCAACAATTAAATTCATCTTATTCTTTTACAAAACATAACTATGCAATAGTTCCCGACACAGCTTGCTTCAATTTCGTTGTAAGGTTTGTTTCAGAATGAGGGAACAGAAGTTACGTGAACGATTCTCTGGCGCGCTGTTTGTGTTTTAGCGAATTCGCCAAATATGTGCGTATTAAATAGTAAGTCTCGAGGTTGTGCTTCCGTTATTTTCATTATACTGGTAGTTAGTTTGGGTTTTGCTGTAACTTCAGCTCGGATGGAGAGTAAATTTGAGGAGCTTCACAGATCTGCCACATGCGCAGTGTGAGTCTGTCATGCAGCTTTCTTGTTACTGTAATGTTTTCTGTTGCAAACCTTCCGAATTACGCAGAATACAAGTGGAATGATAAACGACCGATACTGAGAAATTAATATTAATCGTCTATGCTCTCAAGGAATATTGTATTCAATATTTTGTTTACCTCTCACTACTTCGTGTATAGACGATTCTTAAAATATTTCCCGCATGGCATTATGGGAAATATTTTTAAAATTGTATTTGTATATGAAAATATAAATAACGAGCACCAGTATTTTGGCTTCTTTAATGAAATCGGCCAATGTCAACAATCGTAATTCTGCGTCGTCGGGAGCTGAGCAAGTGAAAGATGTGATACCCGTCTGTGTGATAGATGTGGTGTGGAGTGGGTACCCGTCCTGAAATGTGTACAACTCATACTTACCTGGCAGGGGAGATACCATGATCAAGAAGGTGGTTCACCCAGGGCGAGGCTCAGCCATTGCACTCCGGTTGTGCTGACCCCTGCGAATTCCCCAAATGTGGGAATCTCGACTGCATAATTTCTGGTAGTGGGGGACTGCGTTCGCGCTCTCCCCTGATATACTGGTATAAAAATAGATCGTTTTTGTTGATGGTTGGAATTGTCGGCTGTTGTAGACACGCGAATGTAATGAAATGAACGCGTTTGTCTGGACAAGCACTACATTTAATCACATCAAAGTTATTTCCCTTTAATTATGGCGACTGGAGCTTCTGAAAAATTTGTAACATGGAATGCCAGGTTTCTTCTTTTATTGTGTTTTCATTCAAGTTGGCGATATTTAGCAAGGCATAAGATGGACTACTTTAACTTACTCACACTGAAGAACAATGTAAATGTCATCAAGTCAGTCAGCTTTGTTTTTTCTTTTATACAAGTAGATCACTTATGTTGAGCTGGGTTGCCAGGGTTAGTTGTTCCCGTGTCTGATTTATAGACATGTTGTTTATGTAAGCGAATGGAACAATGATGAGTGCTCCAACCCTGGTCCTGGAGCGCTACAGGGTCTGCTGGCTTTTGTTTTCACCTTCAAATCAGCACCCAATTGAGACCCAAGACACCAGGTGAGTTTAGTTAACTGTGTAATCAACTGCTCTAATTGATTCATGAAGTGCAGAGTCACTATGAAAACCAGCAGACCCTGTAGCTCTCCACGACCAGGACTGGAGATCACTGAAGTAGGCTAGTGAAATGACCGTGTGAGTGATGTGATCTAATGGAGTGGTTCTCAACTCAGTCCTGCGGGACCCGTGTATGCTGGTTTTCATTCCAACCTCAACAGCAATCCCAGAATTTTAACAGGCTGTTCATTTTTCTTAAAGGAGTAACATGGTGGTTGAACGTGGCACTTCCCAGTTGTCTTTAGGCAACAACAAAACAAATGTGCATAATTTCTTTATTATTCAGTCATTTCAATGTACTTTAAAGCATATTTTTCTAAGCCTAAATTTCCCACTATAAAAGTTCACCCAAACCGTCTGGGCGTGGTAATGAGAACTGCCAGTTAGCTATGATTGACAGACCGTGTCCCGTACCTAAGCTACCCCCAAGATACGCGCTCTTTGGGAGACTGAATTTTCACAAGCTAGCTAGCTTAGTAGTATATCAAGTATCGATAGATAGCTAAGGTAAGGACGTTGACCTATATCCAATTATAATTTTTGCTATCTAGCTAGCCAAGTTAAAATAAAACCACCACTATAACGTCCTCATAAAAGCAAACTAGCTAGCTAACGTTATCGATAACAGTGCCTTATGAAAGCAAACTACCTAGCTAGCTAAATGAATATAACCAGAAATAATCTAACAGTCCTTAAAAGGCACTCTAATTTAAGTGAACCTAACGTTAAACAAATATTTGCATTGTCTTGCCTGTAAGCCAGTGGCGCAAACTATGGGTCTCGAGTTATCCATGGGTCGGTGCGTGCAAAGGGAGCGGTTACTGTATTTGTGACGCACCAAGTTGATAACTTTCTCAACCGGTTGAAAATAGGACGATAAATTTAAAACGCATATTTCTCCAAAAATACAGAACGGACATATTTAATACTTTACTCATTGTGTTTCTTCAATGCCTCTTGTGCAAATAGCACATAAAACCGAGAAAGTTTGAAAATCACCATGGTTCTTTTTAATTAGGTGCTTTTCATGTTTTAGGGCTGGGGACTCCAGTCTTATTCAGAAAGGGCCAGTGTGGGTGCACACACCTGATCCTGATTCTATTAATCAAGGTGCTTAGCAATGACTCCAGTGATTGATTAGTAGAATCAGGTGTGTGTACCCACACTGGCCCTTTCTACAACCCCAGCTCTAAAACATGAAATGCACCCAATGAAGAAAAATGAACAGCTTGTTAAAATTCTGGGATTGCTGTTGAGGTTGGAATGAAAACCAGCATACGCAGGGGTCCCCCAGGACCGAGTTTGAGAACCACTGATCTAATGTTGTGTCCGACCAGGCAAACATAATTTGTCTGACTGCTGAAATATTTAACTTGGAATACCGGGTGCTGTAAGCCTTTTTGTGTTTTCACGCAGGGTGCTATTTAGCAAGGTAAAATATGGAAACTGCAACTGATTGACACTTTGAAGAAAAAAATGAATGTCATTACATTACATTATAGGCATTTAGCAGACGCTCTTATCCAGAGCGACGACAACAAGTGCATAGGTTCATGATGTAGAGGTGCAAAAGAAACACTAGAGTGAAGTAAGGATCGTAGTGCCAGAAGTGACCACATCGATCAGGACTCCAACCCTGTAGAGTAAGCTTGTTCAGCAAGCAAGACTCCTACAAGTACAAACTAGCACTGGAATCACACCTAATCAAACAAAAAACAATCCTGCCAGATACACTAACATAATCATTATCCTAACTAGGACAGTGAGCTGAACTATAGGCTAGGGAGGGCTGGGGAGAGGTGCAGCCTGAAGAGTAGAGTCTTCAGTCTGCGTTTGAAAGTGGTGAGATTCTCTGCTGTTCTGACCGTCACGGGGAGGTCATTCCACCAGCGAGGGGCCAGGACAGACAGCAGACGGGAGCGGGAAGTACAGACGCGAAGAGGGGGAGGTGCCAAGCGTCCAGAGGTGGCAGAACGGAGAGGTCTGGCTGGTGTGTAGGGTCTGATGATCCTCTGAATGTACCCTGGTGCTGACCTCTTAGCTGCCTGGTATGCAAGCACCAAGGTCTTAAATTTGATGCGAGCCATAACAGGCAGCCAGTGGAGGTCAGTGAGCAGGGGGTGACATGGGAATGTCTGGGGAGGTTGTAGACCAGACGCGCTGCAGCATTCTGGATGAGCTGCAGGGGTCTGATGGCGGATGCTGGCAGACCAGCCAGTAGTGAGTTGTAGTGAGTCATCAAGTCAATAATATGCTTCATTTGTTCAACACGTGTCATAAAGGGAATCAAGCACCTGAAAGTGCTTCACGGTGGAATAAAGACTATAAAATAAAATTAGGTTAAAATACAGAGGCAAATTACAGTCACACTCAAAATCAACAAATTAGTGCATCTTATTTTTATCCCCACTGCGTATATTTATTAGAAATAACACTGCAGATTCTGACTTCAGCTTCTGTCAAGCTTTTTCATATTGAGAGAGAAGGTCTACGTTAACAGTGTACTGACGCACGCAGTTAATGTTCACATTATGTCGGTATATATGGCTGTTACGTTACATTCCCACTTCTGATACCCTGCTTTTTTCTACTGTGCATCCGGACTTCTGCCTGTAGGTGGGGCTGCAGAGCCAGATCAAGGGTTTTATTAAGAACACCTGTGCTAAAATCACCTGCATTCCAGGGGCAATGCAGCCCATCCCCAGCCACGCTTGCTGAAGTAGCTCACCAGATTGCTCACCTTTCTCCAGTGATAGCTCTGATCCTGTGTAAGTTCTAATCTTTATTTCTTTAGCCTTTTTGTGTGATGTTGTCAAGGACTGGCAGTATCCATTTTCTTTCCACTTTTTGTTAGGTTTTGTGCCAGAGTAGGAATTCTGCGGAAGACTTGCCATTTTGTGTCTCGGGAGGAAGGATCACTGTGGGTTTAAGATCAGGGTAATAGCAATCTGTAGGCCCTGCTTTAGCCTGGCCATTGTCCTGTCCAGTTCCACAAACCGGTATGTTAACTCAAACATGCTGCCTGAAACAATTCATAAATCTAGCTATGTTGTGTAGTTTAAAAAAACATTTTTTGCAAGTATTTCTGGAGGAAAAGCATTTTATAGTTTTGTGTTTCATTGTAATATGGTTTGTATCTCTTGGGGATTGTGTGCAGCCTGTATGTATTTAGAATGAGTAATTTGCTTCTTGGTGAACCTGGTTAGCTTGCACTAGTGCACGAGTGACGTTGAATCTAACGCCAGGTTAATCTACATTTGGGACTTAATTGTTTTCTGTGTGAAGTTGTACCTGAATTATTCGTGTTTAATGAGGTCAGAGCATTCAGAAATTAGCAAAGTTTAAGTGATAATCTGTGGTGGTCATTGTAATTTTAACTCGGGTGGACAACAAGGTCTGTATCCATTTCTGGTTTTCATGCTAATGTTTGGTCTTTCTTACTTAGCCCTAACATTTACACAATCTTTTATTTTAGATACATTTTTTTGATAAGGGCAAAAGTGACAGTCAAAGACTGTTCTTGTGTGCCTATATGAAATGTTTTACTGTGATCTAATCTGCAATCAATCTAGTGCTGGTGTGTGCAGCTAGTTAGCCAGTTTAGCCAGGGTAATTGGTGGAAACGAGAACCTGCAGGGCTGGAATTGCCCACCCCTGCATTAACTTAGGCTCCAAGAAAAAGCGACATTTTATTTAATCGTTCTAGTTTGGTTCGGCTCCTGCAGGTCTTCACCAGAACAGAGTAGTATTAGCTGTCTGTGCATACCCCAAGGTATGGAACATGTTTTAAATCACCTTAAACACAGGATTAGCTGGAACAAAACAACAATGTCAGATACACGGAGGTATAACAGGTCCAGGATTGAAAACCACTGTGTTGTGCGGCTGTTGCTTTACTTCCGTAACTATTTAAACAGTATTGGCTCGCTAATCTTTCGCTTACGGCCACACCACCCTGAAAACGCCCGATCTCGTCTGATCTCGGAAGCTAAGCAGGGTCGGGCCTGGTTAGTACTTGGATGGGAGACCGCCTGGGAATACCAGGGCAGTAAGCTTTTTTGCGTTTTGACACAGGAGGCCGCTATTTAGTATGGTATCAGATGAGATTTATTATTGATATTACTATTATTTTTACTACTAACAATAACTCTTACAATGCTCCTTTCAAACATGAAAATGCAGTGAAAAGTAGCCTACTGTACAATATAGCACTAAAGAAAACTGAGATGCAGTATTAAAAACGGATTGAAATTCATTTCTTTTTGAAGAGAAGTTAAACGCCATCAAGTCATAATTATACGGTCACTGTCAAAATCAACAATTAAATTCATCTAATTCTTTTACAAAACATAACTATGCTATAGCTTGCTTAAATTTCCGTCGTTAAGGTTTTTTTTTTTTCCAGAATGAGTAGAAGTTACGCGAACGATTCTCTGTCGCGCAGTTTGTGTTTTAGCGAATTCGCCAAATGTGTGCGTATTAAATAGTAAGTCTCGAGGTTGTGCTTCTGTTATTTTCATTATACTGGTAGTTAGTTTGGGTTTTGCTGTAACTTCAGCTCGGATGGAGAGTAAGTTTGAGGAGCTTCACAGATCTGCGCACATGCGCAGTGTGAGTCTGTCATGCAGCTTTCTCTTGTTACTGTAATGTTTACTGCTGCAAACCTTCCGAATTACGCAGAATACAAGTGAAATGACATACGACCGTATACTGAGGATTTCATTTTCATCGTCTTTGTTCAACAAGGAATATTGTATTCAATATTTTGTTTACCTCTACTTTTTCCTGTATAGAGATTCTTGGATTGCCTCATGGCATTATGGGAAATATTTTTAAAATTGTATTTGTATATGAAAATATAAATAACGAGCACCAGATTTTGGCGTCTTTAATGAAATCGGCAATGTCAACAATCGCACTTGTGGCTTCGGGAGCTGAGCTAGTGAAAGATGATAATTGCCTGTGTGATAGATGGGTGTGGAGTGGGTAGCGTCAGGAAATGTGTTCAACTCATACTTACCTGGCAGGGGGATACCATGATCAAGAAGGTGGTTCACCCAGGGCGAGGCCGTCCATTGCACTCCGGTTGTGTTGACTCTCGCGAATCCCCAAATGTGGGAATCTCACTGCATAATTTCTGGTAGTGAAATGCGTCACGCTCTCCCTGATATTCTGGTATGGAAAATAGGGTATTATTAACAGTTACTTGGCCTTAGGCGTTCCTATGACTGACTCCGAGACGGTAGGATGTAAGGGATTAATGTAATGAAATGAATGCGTGTGTGTTGTGATGTACTGTTGGGTCCGTCCATGCAAACTTTACTTATACTTGAAAATTTGTAACATGGGAATACCGGGTGCTGTATAAGTTTTTCGTTTCACACAGTAAAACGCTATTTAGCAAGATGAAGGATGGACTGATATCTGACTTATGTGATTTATGAGGTCAGAGCATTCAGAAGTTTGTAAAGGGAGAATCTGTGGTGGTCATTGTGTTCCTTCTTAAAACAGATTATGCATGCACACTCCAAAACCTAATGGTACAGGGTCAGAATGTTACACAAAAGATTCCCCTAATGAAAACTCAACTCTTAACTCAGAGGTGGTCTTAATTAGCCATATCATTTACAATAATATTTTATTTTAGATACATTTTTTTGATAAGCGCAAAAGTGACTGCAAAAGACTTCGGGTGCCTATATGAAATGTTTTACTGTGATCTAATCTGCAATCAATCTAGTGCTGGTGTGTGCAGCTAGTTAAGTTTAGCCAGGAATGGTGAAACGAGAAACCGCAGGGCTGGAATTGCCCACCCCTGCATTAACTTAGGCCCAAGAAAAAGGACATTTTATTTAATCGTTCTAGTTTGGTTCGTTCCCTGCAGGTCTTCACCACAAAGAGTAGTATTAGTATCGCATACCCCAAGGATGGAACATGTTTTAAATCACCTTAAACACAGGATTGCTGAACAAAACAACAATGTCAGACACACGGGGGTAAACAGGTCCAGGATTGAAAACCTCTGTGTTGTGCGGCTGTTGCTTTACTTCCGTAACTATTTAAACAGTATTGGCTCGCTAATTTTCGCTTACGGCCACACCACCCTGAAAACGCCGATCTCGTCTGATCTCGAAGCTAAGCAGGGTCGGGCCTGGTTAGGTACTTGGATGGGAGACCGCCTGAGAATACCAGGCAGTAAGCTTTTTGCGTTTTGACACAGGAGGCCGCTATTTAGTATGGTATCAGATGAGATTTATTATTGATATTACTATTATTTTTACTACTAACAATATCCCATAATGCTCCTTTCAAACATGAAAATGCAGTAAAAGTAGCCTACTGTACAATATAGCACTAAAGAAAAACTGAGATGCAGTATTAAAACGGATTGAAATTAATTTCTTTTTGAAGAGAAGTTAAACGCCATCGTCATAATTATACGGTCACTGTCAAAATCAACAATTAAATTCATCTAATTTCTTTTACAAACATAACTATGCTATAGCTTGGCTTAAATTTCCGTCGTTAAGGTTTTTTTTTTTCCAGAATGAGAGAAGTTACCACATTCTCTTGTCGCAGTTGGTTTAGCGAATTCCAATGTGCGTATTAAATAGTAAGTCTTTGAGTTGTGCTTCTGTTATTTTCATTATATATAGTTAGTTTGGGTTTGCTGTAACTTCAGCTCGGATGGAGAGTAAATTTGAGGAGCTTCACAGATCTGCGCAGTGTGAGTCTGTCATGCAGCTTTTTGTTACGTAATGTTTACTGTTGCAAACCTTCCGAATTACGCAGAATACAAGTGAAATGACATACGACCGTATATGAGGATTTCATTTTCATCGTCTTTGTTTCTCAACAAGGAATATTGTATTCAATATTTTGTTTACCTCTACTTTTTCCTGTAGAGATTTTTAAAATATTGCCCTCATGGCATTATGGGAAATATTTTAAAATTGTATTTGTATATGAAAATATAAATAACGAGCACCAGTATTTTGGTCTTTTAATGAAATCGCAATGTCAACAATCAATTCTGTGGCTTCGGAGCTGAGCTAGTGAAAGATGTGATACCCGCCTGTGTGATAGATGTGGTGTGGAGGGTAGCCGCCAGGAAATGTGTACAACCCATACTTACCTGGCAGGGATACCATGATCAAGAAGGTGGTTCACCCAGGGCGAGGCTCAGCCATTGCACTCCGGTTGTGGACTCTGCGAATTCCCAAATGTGGGAATCTCGACTGTATAATTTCTGGTAGTGGGGATCTGTTCGCGCCTCCTGATATTCTGGTATGAAAATAGTTAAGTATTATTTAACAGTTACTTGGCCTTAGGCGTTCCTAATGACTGACTCGGAGACGTGAGGATGTAAGGGGATTAATGTAAGAAATGAATGCGTGTGTTGTGATGTACTGTTGGGTCCGTCCATGCAAACTTTACTTATACTTGAAATATTTGAAATGGGAAGTACCGGTGCTGTATGCTTTTCGGTTTTCACACAGTAAAACGCTATTTAGCAAGATGAAGGATGGAACTGATATCTGACTTATGTGATTTATGAGGTCAGAGCATTAGAAGTTTGTAAAGTGAGAATCTGTGGTGGTCATTGTAGTTCCTTCTTAAAACAGATTATGCATGCACACTCCAAAACCTAATGGTACAGGGTCAGAATGTTACACAAAAGATTCCCAATGAAAACTCAACCTCTTAACTCAGAGGTGGTCTTAATTAGCCAATCATTTACACAATTTTTATTTTAGATCATTTTTTTTGTTAAGCCAAAAGTGACCATCAAAAGACTTCTGTGTGCCTATATGAATGGTTTACTGTATCTAATCTGCAATCAATCTAGTGTTGGTGTGCAGCTAGTTAGCCAGTTTAGCCAGGGTAATTGGTGGAATGAGAACCTGCAGGGCTGGAATTAGCCCACCCTGCATTAACTTAGGCTCCAAGAAAAGCGACATTTTATTTAATCGTTCTAGTTTGTCGGCCCTGCAGGTCTTCACCAGAACAGAGTAGTATTAGCTGTCTGTGCATACCCCAAGGTATGGAACATGTTTTAAATCACCTTAAACACAGGATTAGCTGGAACAAAACAACAACAGATACACGGAGGTATAACAGGTCCAGGATTGAAAACCACTGTGTTGTGCGGTTGTTGTTTACTTCCGTAACTATTTAAACAGTATTGGCTCGCTAATCTTCGCTTACGCCACACCACCCTGAAAACGCCCGATCTCGTCTGATCTCGGAAGCTAAGCAGGTCGGGCCTGGTTAGTACTTGATGGGAGACCGCCTGGGAATACCAGGCAGTAAGTTTTTTTGCGTTTTGACACAGGAGGCCGCTATTTAGATGGTATCAGATGAGATTTATTATTGATATTACTATTATTTTTACAAACTAACAATAACTCTTACAATGCTCCTTTCAAACATGAAAATGCAGTGAAAAGTAGCCTACTGTACAATATAGCACTAAAGAAAACTGAGATGCAGTATTAAAAACGGATTGAAATTCATTTCTTTTGAAGAGAAGTTAAACGCCATCAAGTCATAATTATACGGTCACTGTCAAAATCAACAATTAAATTCATCTTATTCTTTTACAAAACATAACTATGCAATAGTTCCCAACGTTGCTTCAATTTTAAGGTTTGTTTCAGAATGAGGAACGAGTTAAGTGAACGATTCTCTGGCGCGCTGTTTGTGTTTTAGCGAATTCCGCCAAATATGTGCGTATTAAATAGTAAGTCTCGAGGTTGTGCTTCCGTTATTTTCATTATACTGGTAGTTAGTTTGGGTTTTTGTAACTTCAGCTCGGATGAGAGTAAATTTGAGGAGCTTCACAGATCTGCCACATGCGCAGGTGAGTCTGTCATGCAGCTTTCTTGTTACTGTAATGTTTTCGTTGCAAAATTCCGAATTACGAATACAAGTGGAATGATAAACGACCGATACTGAGAAATTTAATATTATCGTTTATGCTCTCAAGGAATATTGTATTCAATATTTTGTTTACCTCTCACTACTTGTATAGACGATTCTTAAAATATTTCCGCATGGCATTATGGGAAATATTTTTAAAATTGTATTTGTATATGAAAATATAAATAACGAGCACCAGTATTTTGGCTTTAATGAAATCGCCAATGTCAACAATCGTAATTCTGCGCTGTCGGGAGCTGAGCAAGTGAAAGAGTGATACCCGCCTGTGTGATGTGGTGTGGAGTGGGTAGCCGTCCGAAATGTGTTACAACTCATACTTACCTGGCAGGAGATACCATGATCAAGAAGGTGGTTCACCCAGGCGAGGCTCAGCCATTGCACTCCGGTTGTGCTGGACTCTCAATTCCCCAAATGTGGGAATCCTCACCGCATATTTCTGGTAGTGGGGACTGCGCCCCCGCCTCCCCGATATACTGGTATAAAACAGATCGCTTTTGTTTATGGTTAATTGTCGGGTTTTTGTAGAACGCGAATGTAATGAAATGAACGCGTTTTCTGGACAAGCACTAATTTTAAACAACCCAAAATTTTTTTTTTTTTTTTTTAATTATGCAAATGGAGCTTTGAAAAATTTGTAAATGGAATGCCAGGTTTCTTCTTTATTGTGTTTTATCTGCTGGCATATTTAGCAAGGCATAAGATGACTACTTTAACTTACTCACACTGACGAACAAAAAATGTCATCTCAGTCATTTTTTTTTTTTCTTGTATAACAAGAGATCACTTATGTTGAGCTGGGTTGCCAGGTTAGTTGTTCCCGTGTCTGATTTATAGAGATGTTGTTTGGGTTAATGGAAAAATAAAGTGGTCCAACCCCGGTCCTGAGCTTACAGGGTCTGCTGGCTTTTGCCACCTTCAATTCAGCCCCAATTGAGACCCAAGACACCAGGTGAGTTGAGTTAACTGTGTAATCAACTGCTCAATTGATTCATGAAGTGCAGAGTCACAGAAAACCAGCAGACCCTGTAGCCTCCAGGACCAGGGCTGGAGACCACTGAAGTAGTGAAATGACCGTGTGAGTGATGTGACCCTAATGGAGGTTTCAAACTCATCCCTGCGGGACCCCGTGTATGCGGGTTTTTTCATTCCAACCTCAACAGCAATCCCAGATTTTTAACAGGCTGTTCATTTTTAAAGGAGTAACATGGTGGTTGAACGTGGCACTTCCCAGTTGTCTTTAGGCAACAACAAAACAAATGGCATAATTTCTTTATTATTCAGTCATTTCAATGTACTTTAAAGCATATTTTTCTAAGCCTAAATTTCCCACTATAAAAGTTCACCCAAACCGTCTGGGTGGTAATGAGAACTGCCAGTTAGCTATGATTGACAGACCGTGTCCCGTTACCATAGCTACCCCCAAGATACGCGTCTTTTTGGGAGACTGAATTTTCACAAGCTAGCTAGCTTAGTATTATATCAAGTATCGAAGATAGCTAAGGTAAGGACGTTGCCCTATATCCAATTATAATTTTTGCTATCTAGCTAGCCAAGTTAAAATAAAACCACCACTATAACGTCCTCATAAAGCAAACTAGCTAGCTAACGCTATCGATAACAGTGCCTTATGAAAGCAAACTACCTAGCTACCCTAAATGAATATAACCAGAAATAATCTAACAGTCCTTAAAAGGCACTCTAATTTAAGTGAACCTAAGTTAAAACAAATATTTGCATTGTCTTGCCTGTAAGCCAGTGGCGAAAAACTATGGGTCTCGAGTTATCCATGGGTTTCCGGTGCGCAAAGGGAGGAGCGTTACTGTATTTTGGCGCCAGTTGACAACTTTCTCTCAACCGGTTGAAAATAGGACGATAAATTTAAAACGCATATTTCTCCAAAAATACAGAACGGACATATTTAATACTTTACTCATTGTGTTTCTTCAATGCCTCTTGTGCAAATAGCACATAAAACCGAGAAAGTTTGAAAACACCATGTTTCTTCTTTAATTAGGTGCTTTTCATGTTTTAGGCTGGGGACTAGTCTTATTCAGAAAGGGCCAGTGTGGGTGCACACCCTGATCCTGATTCTATTAATCAAGGTGCTTAGCAATGACTCCAGTGATTGATTAGTAGAATCAGGTGTGTGTACCCACACTGGCCCCTTTCACAACCCCAGCTCTAAAACATGAAATGCACCCAATGAAGAAAAATGAACAGCTTGTTAAAATTCTGGGATTGCTGTTGAGGTTGGAATGAAAACCAGCATACGCAGGGGTCCCCCAGGACCGAGTTTGAGAACCACTGATCTAATGTTGTGTCCGACCAGGCAAACATAATTTGTCTGACTGCTGAAATATTTAACTTGGAATACCGGGTGCTGTAAGCCTTTTTGTGTTTTCACGCAGGGTGCTATTTAGCAAGGGTAAAAGGTAGAATATGGAAACTGCAACTGATTGACACTTTGAAGAAAAAAATGAATGTCATTACATTACATTATAGGCATTTAGCAGACGCTCTTATCCAGAGCGACGTACAACAAGTGCATAGGTTCATGATGTAGAGGTGCAAAAGAAACACTAGAGTGAAGTAAGGATCGTAGTGCCAGAAGTGACCACATCGATCAGGACTCCAACCCTGTAGAGTAGCTTTTTTCAGCAAGCAAGACTCCTACCAAGTACAAACTAGCACTGGAATCACACCTAATCAAACAAAAACAATCCTGCCAGATACACTAACATAATCATTATCCTAACTCGTACAGTGAGCTGAACTATAGGCTAGGGAGGGCTGGGAGAGGTGCAGCCTGAAGAGTAGAGTCTTCAGTCTGCGTTTGAAAGTGGTGAGATTCTCTGCTGTTCTGACCGTCACGGGAGGTCATTCCACCAGCGAGGGGCCAGGACAGACAGCAGACGGGAGCGGGAAGTACAGACGCGAAGAGGGGAGGTGCCAAGCGTCCAGAGGTGGCAGAACGGAGAGGTCTGGCTGGTGTGTAGGGTCTGATGATCCTCTGAATGTACCCTGGTGCTGACCCTTAGCTGCCTGGGTATGCAAGCACCAAGGTCTTAAATTTGATGCGAGCCATAACAGGCAGCCAGTGGAGGTCAGTGAGCAGGGGGTGACATGGGAATGTCTGGGAGGTTGTAGACCAGACGCGCTGCAGCATTCTGGATGAGCTGCAGGGTCTGATGGCGGATGCTGGCAGACCAGCCAGTAGTGAGTTGTAGTGAGTCATCAAGTCAATAATATGCTTCATTTGTTCAACACGTGTCATAAAGGGAATCAAGCACCTGAAAGTGCTTCACGGTGGAATAAAGACTATAAAATAAAATTAGGTTAAAATACAGAGGCAAATTACAGTCACACTCAAAATCAACAAATTAGTGCATCTTATTTTTATCCCCACTGCGTATATTTATTAGAAATAACACTGCAGATTCTGACTTCAGCTTCTGTCAGCTTTTCATATTGAGAGAGAAGGTCTACGTTAACAGTGTACTGACGCACGCAGTTAATGTTACATTATGTCGGATATATGGCTGTTACGTTACATTCCCACTTCTGATACCCTGCTTTTTCTACTGTGCATCCGACTTCTGCCTGTAGGTGGGGCTGCAGAGCCAGATCAAGGGTTTTATTAAGAACACCTGTGCTAAAATCACCTGCATTCCAGGGGCAAATGCAGCCCATCCCCAGCCACGCTTGCTGAAGTAGCTCACCAGATTGCTCACCTTTCTCCAGTGATAGCTCTGATCCTGTGTAAGTTCTAATCTTTATTTCTTTAGCCTTTTTGTGTGATGTTGTCAAGGACTGGCAGTATCCATTTTCTTTCCACTTTTTGTTAGGTTTTGTGCCAGAGTAGGAATTCTGCGGAAGACTTGCCATTTTGTGTCTCGGGAGGAAGGATCACTGTGGGTTTAAGATCAGGGTAATAGCAATCTGTAGGCCCTGCTTTAGCCTGGCCATTGTCCTGTCCAGTTCCACAAACCGGTATGTTAACTCAAACATGCTGCCTGAAACAATTCATAAATCTAGGCTATGTTGTGTAGTTTAAAAAAACACTTTTTTGCAAGTATTTCTGGAGGAAAAGCATTTTTATAGTTTTGTGTTTCATTGTAATATGGTTTGTATCTCTTGGGGATTGTGTGTGCAGCCTGTATGTATTTAGAATGAGTAATTTGCTTCTTGGTGAACCTGGTTAGCTTGCACTAGTGCACGAGTGACGTTGAATCTAACGCCAGGTTAATCTACATTTGGGACTTAATTGTTTTCTGTGTGAAGTTGTACCTGAATTATTCGTGTTTAATGAGGTCAGAGCATTCAGAAATTAGCAAAGTTTAAGTGATAATCTGTGGTGGTCATTGTAATTCTTAACTCGGGTGGACAACAAGGTCTGTATCCATTTCTGGTTTTCATGCTAATGTTTGGTCTTTCTTACTTAGCCCTAACATTTACACAATCTTTTATTTTAGATACATTTTTTTGATAAGGGCAAAAGTGACAGTCAAAGACTGTTCTTGTGTGCCTATATGAAATGTTTTACTGTGATCTAATCTGCAATCAATCTAGTGCTGGTGTGTGCAGCTAGTTAGCCAGTTTAGCCAGGGTAATTGGTGGAAACGAGAACCTGCAGGGCTGGAATTTCCCACCCCTGCATTAACTTAGGCTCCAAAGAAAAAGCGACATTTTATTTAATCGTTCTAGTTTGGTTCGGCTCCCTGCAGGTCTTCACCAGAACAGAGTAGTATTAGCTGTCTGTGCATACCCCAAGGTATGGAACATGTTTTAAATCACCTTAAACACAGGATTAGCTGGAACAAAACAACAATGTCAGATACACGGAGGTATAACAGGTCCAGGATTGAAAACCACTGTGTTGTGCGGCTGTTGCTTTACTTCCGTAACTATTTAAACTGTATTGGCTCGCTAATCTTTCGCTTACGGCCACACCACCCTGAAAACGCCCGATCTCGTCTGATCTCGGAAGCTAAGCAGGGTCGGGCCTGGTTAGTACTTGGATGGGAGACCGCCTGGGAATACCAGGTGCAGTAAGCTTTTTTGCGTTTTGACACAGGAGGCCGCTATTTAGTATGGTATCAGATTAGATTTATTATTGATATTACTATTATTTTTACTACTAACAATAACTCTTACAATGCTCCTTTCAAACATGAAAATGCAGTGAAAAGTAGCCTACTGTACAATATAGCACTAAAGAAAACTGAGATGCAGTATTAAAAACGGATTGAAATTCATTTCTTTTTGAAGAGAAGTTAAACGCCATCAAGTCATAATTATACGGTCACTGTCAAAATCAACAATTAAATTCATCTTATTCTTTTTACAAAACATAACTATGCAATAGTTCCCGACACAGCTTGCTTCAATTTCCGTTGTAAGGTTTGTTTCAGAATGAGGGAACAGAAGTTACGTGAACGATTCTCTGGCGCGCTGTTTGTGTTTTAGCGAATTCGCCAAATATGTGCGTATTAAATAGTAAGTCTCGAGGTTGTGCTTCCGTTATTTTCATTATACTGGTAGTTAGTTTGGGTTTTGCTGTAACTTCAGCTCGGATGGAGAGTAAATTTGAGGAGCTTCACAGATCTGCCACATGCGCAGTGTGAGTCTGTCATGCAGCTTTCTCTTGTTACTGTAATGTTTTCTGTTGCAAACCTTCCGAATTACGCAGAATACAAGTGGAATGATAAACGACCGTATACTGAGAAATTAATATTAATCGTCTATGCTCTCAAGGAATATTGTATTCAATATTTTGTTTACCTCTCACTACTTCGTGTATAGACGATTCTTAAAATATTTCCCGCATGGCATTATGGGAAATATTTTTAAAATTGTATTTGTATATGAAAATATAAATAACGAGCACCAGTATTTTGGCTTCTTTAATGAAATCGGCCAATGTCAACAATCGTAATTCTGCGTCGTCGGGAGCTGAGCAAGTGAAAGATGTGATACCCGTCTGTGTGATAGATGTGGTGTGGAGTGGGTAGCCGTCCTGAAATGTGTACAACTCATACTTACCTGGCAGGGGAGATACCATGATCAAGAAGGTGGTTCACCCAGGGCGAGGCTCAGCCATTGCACTCCGGTTGTGCTGACCCCTGCGAATTCCCCAAATGTGGGAATCTCGACTGCATAATTTCTGGTAGTGGGGGACTGCGTTCGCGCTCTCCCCTGATATACTGGTATAAAAATAGATCGTTTTTGTTGATGGTTGGAATTGTCGGCTGTTGTAGACACGCGAATGTAATGAAATGAACGCGTTTGTCTGGACAAGCACTACATTTAATCACATCAAAGTTATTTCCCTTTAATTATGGCGACTGGAGCTTCTGAAAAATTTGTAACATGGAATGCCAGGTTTCTTCTTTTATTGTGTTTTCATTCAAGTTGGCGATATTTAGCAAGGCATAAGATGGACTACTTTAACTTACTCACACTGACGAACAATGTAAAGCCGCGTTTCCACCAAAATTACCCGGAACTTTCAGTCCCAGGAACTACTTTACCAGGAACTAAAAGGTTCCTTCAGCCAATGGTTGTCTGCGTTTCCACCGGGGTCTAAAGTACCGCGAAGATTAGGCAAATTAACCCACTGACGTTGTCGTCGGTCCATCTGTCATATGATTTCTTCTGTAACCCCATACTACCACCGAAGTAGCCTACATTATTTTCTAATAACCGGGACAGCCCGGAGGGGTTTATTCCACTTATATACAACGGGTTACCAACAATGACTATATATGGTTACTTTTGTATTTATTGATTTTCATATCCTCTCAAACACATTCATTAACAGCAGAAAACATGCACACGTTGTAAACAATTTGCTGTTGTTTTTTACTTTCTCGTCGTCAATTCCATATAGGCTAATCGCAAAATGACAAGAATAGAACGAAAACTCGGACTTGCGTGAAAATGTAAATTAGTAGTGGTACAGCCACCGTTTGCTTTCCTTCGAAGTTACTGCTACCGAGCAGCGAAGTGTGCCTCCAGATGCGAACCATTCACCATAAATGAGTCCATAGTCTTCCTGGTCTTTTCGTGGAATTGAAAAATGGCAGTACAATTGAGTAAAATTACGGCAGTCTGAAAAAGCTAAAGGGAAGATTACTAGAATTAACCTGTTATTTTACCCGGATAAAAAGTGCGGAAGGTGATTTCCAGTTTGCTTGTACTGTATCACCAATGTTAATTATGCAGAACTACCGCATACCTCACATAACTGTATCAAACGTTTTGAGTCAATTACAACGGGCTAACAAAGAAAATCCGGAAGAAAATATTCAGCAACCGAATTAATCCGTTTGAATGTTTTGGTAGCCTACGTAATATGCTGTCCCAGCACGAATGCTTAGCATTTTATAAAACGAATACTAAAGCAAGAAAAGAACAGAAGAGCACACGTTATAATTCCAAGACGTTGACAGGCCATAACCAAAAGTAGGCTACTGCGCCGCATAACATACAAGTTTGATTTGAAGTTATTATGAAAATAAATTGGTTTGCCGCTGCATATTTTCAAACATGGCGGGTAATGGCGGAAAATAAATACAACACAAATGCTACGAGTACTCGACCAATCAGAAATGTTCAGCGCTGCAAGCTCCACCCAAAAGGTTCCTGTACTTTCGGAAAGTACTACCCCCCGAGCAGGAACGTTTTGGGGGGTAAAACAAAGCCCCCAGAACTAAATTTAGACCCTAGTTCCTGCGGTGGAAACGCACTGAGTTCCTCAAAAGGTTCCTAGTTCCGGGGTATAGTTCCTGCGGTGGAAACGCGGCTTAAATGTCATCAAGTCAGTCAGCTTTGTTTTTTCTTGTATACAAGTAGATCACTTATGTTGAGCTGGGTTGCCAGGGTTAGTTGTTCCCGTGTCTGATTTATAGAGATGTTGTTTATGTAAGCGAATGGAACAATGTAATGCAGTGGTCTCCAACCCTGGTCCTGGAGCGCTACAGGGTCTGCTGGCTTTTGTTTTCACCTTCAAATCAGCACCCAATTGAGACCCAAGACACCAGGTGAGTTGAGTTAACTGTGTAATCAACTGCTCTAATTGATTCATGAAGTGCAGAGTCACTATGAAAACCAGCAGACCCTGTAGCTCTCCAGGACCAGGGCTGGAGACCACTGAAGTAGTGAAATGACCGTGTGAGTGATGTGATCTAATGGAGTGGTTCTCAAACTCAGTCCTGCGGGACCCCGTGTATGCTGGTTTTCATTCCAACCTCAACAGCAATCCCAGAATTTTAACAGGCTGTTCATTTTTCTTAAAGGAGTAACATGGTGGTTGAACGTGGCACTTCCCAGTTGTCTTTAGGCAACAACAAAACAAATGTGCATAATTTCTTTATTATTCAGTCATTTCAATGTACTTTAAAGCATATTTTTCTAAGCCTAAATTTCCCACTATAAAAGTTCACCCAAACCGTCTGGGCGTGGTAATGAGAACTGCCAGTTAGCTATGATTGACAGACCGTGTCCCGTTACCATAGCTACCCCCAAGATACGCGCTCTTTTTGGGAGACTGAATTTTCACAAGCTAGCTAGCTTAGTAGTATATCAAGTATCGATAGATAGCTAAGGTAAGGACGTTGACCTATATCCAATTATAATTTTTGCTATCTAGCTAGCCAAGTTAAAATAAAACCACCACTATAACGTCCTCATAAAAGCAAACTAGCTAGCTAACGTTATCGATAACAGTGCCTTATGAAAGCAAACTACCTAGCTAGCTAAATGAATATAACCAGAAATAATCTAACAGTCCTTAAAAGGCACTCTAATTTAAGTGAACCTAACGTTAAACAAATATTTGCATTGTCTTGCCTGTAAGCCAGTGGCGCAAACTATGGGTCTCGAGTTATCCATGGGTTTCCGGTGCGTGCAAAGGGGAGCGGTTACTGTATTTGTGACGCACCAAGTTGACAACTTTCTCAACCGGTTGAAAATAGGACGATAAATTTAAAACGCATATTTCTCCAAAAATACAGAACGGACATATTTAATACTTTACTCATTGTGTTTCTTCAATGCCTCTTGTGCAAATAGCACATAAAACCGAGAAAGTTTGAAAATCACCATGGTTCTTCTTTAATTAGGTGCTTTTCATGTTTTAGGGCTGGGGACTCCAGTCTTATTCAGAAAGGGCCAGTGTGGGTGCACACACCTGATCCTGATTCTATTAATCAAGGTGCTTAGCAATGACTCCAGTGATTGATTAGTAGAATCAGGTGTGTGTACCCACACTGGCCCTTTCTACAACCCCAGCTCTAAAACATGAAATGCACCCAATGAAGAAAAATGAACAGCTTGTTAAAATTCTGGGATTGCTGTTGAGGTTGGAATGAAAACCAGCATACGCAGGGGTCCCCCAGGACCGAGTTTGAGAACCACTGATCTAATGTTGTGTCCGACCAGGCAAACATAATTTGTCTGACTGCTGAAATATTTAACTTGGAATACCGGGTGCTGTAAGCCTTTTTGTGTTTTCACGCAGGGTGCTATTTAGCAAGGTAAAATATGGAAACTGCAACTGATTGACACTTTGAAGAAAAAAATGAATGTCATTACATTACATTATAGGCATTTAGCAGACGCTCTTATCCAGAGCGACGTACAACAAGTGCATAGGTTCATGATGTAGAGGTGCAAAAGAAACACTAGAGTGAAGTAAGGATCGTAGTGCCAGAAGTGACCACATCGATCAGGACTCCAACCCTGTAGAGTAAGCTTGTTCAGCAAGCAAGACTCCTACCAAGTACAAACTAGCACTGGAATCACACCTAATCAAACAAAAACAATCCTGCCAGATACACTAACATAATCATTATCCTAACTAGGTACAGTGAGCTGAACTATAGGCTAGGGAGGGCTGGGAGAGGTGCAGCCTGAAGAGTAGAGTCTTCAGTCTGCGTTTGAAAGTGGTGAGATTCTCTGCTGTTCTGACCGTCACGGGAGGTCATTCCACCAGCGAGGGGCCAGGACAGACAGCAGACGGGAGCGGGAAGTACAGACGCGAAGAGGGGGAGGTGCCAAGCGTCCAGAGGTGGCAGAACGGAGAGGTCTGGCTGGTGTGTAGGGTCTGATGATCCTCTGAATGTACCCTGGTGCTGACCCCTTAGCTGCCTGGTATGCAAGCACCAAGGTCTTAAATTTGATGCGAGCCATAACAGGCAGCCAGTGGAGGTCAGTGAGCAGGGGGTGACATGGGAATGTCTGGGGAGGTTGTAGACCAGACGCGCTGCAGCATTCTGGATGAGCTGCAGGGGTCTGATGGCGGATGCTGGCAGACCAGCCAGTAGTGAGTTGTAGTGAGTCATCAAGTCAATAATATGCTTCATTTGTTCAACACGTGTCATAAAGGGAATCAAGCACCTGAAAGTGCTTCACGGTGGAATAAAGACTATAAAATAAAATTAGGTTAAATACAGAGGCAAATTACAGTCACACTCAAAATCAACAAATTAGTGCATCTTATTTTTATCCCCACTGCATATATTTATTAGAAATAACACTGCAGATTCTGACTTCAGCTTCTGTCAAGCTTTTTCATATTGAGAGAGAAGGTCTACGTTAACAGTGTACTGACGCACGCAGTTAATGTTCACATTATGTCGGTATATATGGCTGTTACGTTACATTCCCACTTCTGATACCCTGCTTTTTTCTACTGTGCATCCGGACTTCTGCCTGTAGGTGGGGCTGCAGAGCCAGATCAAGGGTTTTATTAAGAACACCTGTGCTAAAATCACCTGCATTCCAGGGGCAAATGCAGCCCATCCCCAGCCACGCTTGCTGAAGTAGCTCACCAGATTGCTCACCTTTCTCCAGTGATAGCTCTGATCCTGTGTAAGTTCTAATCTTTATTTCTTTAGCCTTTTTGTGTGATGTTGTCAGGACTGGCAGTATCCATTTTCTTTCCACTTTTTGTTAGGTTTGTGCCAGAGTAGGAATTCTGCGGAAGACTTGCCATTTTGTGTCTCGGGAGGAAGGATCACTGTGGGTTTAAGATCAGGGTAATAGCAATCTGTAGGCCCTGCTTTAGCCTGGCCATTGTCCTGTCCAGTTCCACAAACCGGTATGTTAACTCAAACATGCTGCCTGAAACAATTCATAAATCTAGGCTATGTTGTGTAGTTTAAAAAAAACATTTTTTGCAAGTATTTCTGGAGGAAAAGCATTTTTATAGTTTTGTGTTTCATTGTAATATGGTTTGTATCTCTTGGGGATTGTGTGTGCAGCCTGTATGTATTTAGAATTAGTTATTTGCTTCTTGGTGAACCTGGTTAGCTTGCACTAGTGCACGAGTGACGTTGAATCTAACGCCAGGTTAATCTACATTTGGGACTTAATTGTTTTCTGTGTGAAGTTGTACCTGAATTATTCGTGTTTAATGAGGTCAGAGCATTCAGAAGTTAGCAAAGTTTAAGTGATAATCTGTGGTGGTCATTGTAATTCTTAACTCGGGTGGACAACAAGGTCTGTATCCATTTCTGGTTTTCATGCTAATGTTTGGTCTTTCTTACTTAGCCCTAACATTTACACAATCTTTTATTTTAGATACATTTTTTTGATAAGGGCAAAAGTGACAGTCAAAGACTGTTCTTGTGTGCCTATATGAAATGTTTTACTGTGATCTAATCTGCAATCAATCTAGTGTTGGTGTGTGCAGCTAGTTAGCCAGTTTAGCCAGGGTAATTGGTGGAAACGAGAACCCGCAGGGCTGGAATTGCCCACCCCTGCATTAACTTAGGCTCCAAAGAAAAAGCGACATTTTATTTAATCGTTCTAGTTTGGTTCGGCTCCCTGCAGGTCTTCACCACAACAGAGTAGTATTAGCTGTCTGTGCATACCCCAAGGTATGGAACATGTTTTAAATCACCTTAAACATGTCGTGTCTAGGAACCGACATACTTCCACGCCAATCGCCAATCTGTAGAAAACCATTTCACAAGGGAAAAGACACAACAGCAGCAAGCTCTTCAGAAAGTTTAGACTTTATTGCACAGGTGCACAAAGCCGGAACAATTCAGCTGAATTGAACCTCGATTGTCAGTTTTGCATACATTTTATATACAAATTGTGCCCCACAACCCCCCTTTAACACATTTCTAAAAATACCAGCCATCTGGTCTTTTTTGGCCGCGTAAGGATTTTCAGTTTCCTTGCTCGTGGGTCAACCTGACTTTCTTGGCACCACAATGGTTTTCGGTTCTATGGTGATCTTATCGTAGTGGACAGTTACCCCAACTTTCCCTTACTCTGTACTTTTCCACTATGCATACACGTCATTGCTTTCTGTATTTTTCTATTATGCATACAAGTTCACAGAGTTATAGCCTCCTGTACTTTTCTATTGTATTCAGGTTATACAGGGGTCACTGTAAAGTATTATTCTTCTAGCACTTCTATTTGGCAATTTTCTGCTGAGTAAGTATGGTTTTTTTAAGCCTTCTGCGTTTGCCTTTTTTCTACAGTGGATACTGTGGTTTCTTGCGTTTCCATAAGCTTATATAGGTTTATTGGATTACATATTGATTATATTAGTATATAGTTATACATGTGATATATTTTTATCATGCAGCATCAAGAGTTTGGAGGAAACGGTCTGATCAACATTGACAGGAATACCCTTTAACAAAAAAAACTTTAACATGTGACTTCATCACAATCATGGGGAGTCTCAAAATTATCCTACAAACACAGGCTTCGCTGGAACAAAACAACAATGTCAGATACACGGGGGTATAACAGGTCCAGGATTGAAAACCACTGTGTTGTGGGACTGTTGCTTTACTTCCGTAACTATTTAAACTGTATTGGCTCGCTAATCTTTCGCTTACGGCCACACCACCCTGAAAACGCCCGATCTCGTCTGATCTCGGAAGCTAAGCAGGGTCGGGCCTGGTTAGTACTTGGATGGGAGACCGCCTGGGAATACCAGGTGCAGTAAGCTTTTTTGCGTTTTGACACAGGAGGCCGCTATTTAGTATGGTGTCCGATGAGATTTATTATTGATATTGTTAGTAGTATTAGTTGTAGTAAAAATAATAATAGTAATAATAACTCTTATAATGCTCCTTTCAAACATGAAAATGCAGTGAAAAGTAGCCTACTGTACAATATAGCACTAAAGAAAACTGAGATGCAGTATTAAAAACGGATTGAAATTCATTTCTTTTTGAAGAGAAGTTAAACGCCATCAAGTCATAATTATACGATCACTATCAAAATCAACAATTTAATTCATCTTATTCTTTTTACAAAACATAACTATGCAATAGCTTCCGACACAGCTTGCTTCAATTTCCGTCGTAAGGTTTGTTTCAGAATGAGAGAACAGAAGTTACGTGAACGATTCTCTGGCGCGCTGTTTGTGTTTTAGCGAATTCGCCAAATATGTGCGTATTAAATAGTAAGTCTCGAGGTTGTGCTTCTGTTATTTTCATTATACTGGTAGTTCTAGTTGGGTTTTGCTGTAACTTCAGCTCGGATGGAGAGTAATTTTGAGGAGCTTCACAGATCTGCGCACATGCGCAGTGTGAGTTTGTCATGCAGCTTTCTCTTGTTACTGTAATGTTTTCTGTTGCAAACCTTCCGAATTACGCAGAATACAAGTGAAATGACATACGACCGTATACTGAGCATTTCATTTTCATCGTCTTTGCTCTCAACAAGGAATATTGTATTCAACATTTTGTTTACTCCTCACTTACTGTATAGACGATTCTTAAAATATTGCCCTCATGGCATTATGGGAAATATTTTTAAAATTGTATTTGTATATGAAAATATAAATAACGAGCACCGGTATTTTGGCTTCTTTAATGAAATCGGCCAATGTCAACAATCGTAATTCTGCTGCTTCGGGAGCTGAGCAAGTGAAAGATGTGATGTGGAGTGGGTAGCCGTCAGGAAATGTGTACAACTCATACTTACCTGGCAGGGGAGATACCATGATCAAGAAGGTGGTTCACCCAGGGCGAGGCTCAGCCATTGCACTCCGGTTGTGCTGACCCCTGCGAATTCCCCAAATGTGGGAATCTCGACTGCATAATTTCTGATTTATTGTTAAATCTTAATACAATTCTTGTCTTTGTGTGTGTTATTATTGATATATGTATTCTTGTTTTTGCAATTGTCCTTTGTTATCTTTTTTGAGTGTTATTATGTTTTGTAATTTTTGTAAATGTCTGTGTCTAAATGTGCTTTGGTTCCCTTTTGATGTTTTAAAAAAAGTAATGTTTTAAAAAATGTAAAATGTTAACTTAAAAACCATTAAAGATACATTGCATAATTTCTGGTAGTGGGGGACTGCGTTCGCGCTCTCCCCTGATATTTTGGTATAAAAATAGATGATTTTTCTTAATGGTTGCTGCGATTGTCAGGGTTAAACATTTAGCGACACGTATTGTTATTTTACGTATTTCGTGTGTTTCGACTAACACATTAAATCACATCAAAATTATTTCCATCTGTAGCTGCATATTAGCATGGAATACCAGGTGCTGTAAGCTTTTTGTTTTGTGTTTTCAGACAGGATGGCGCTATTTAGCATGGATCACTATACTTTATTCACACTGAAGAAAAATTTAAATGTCATTAAGTCAATAAACTTTACTTGTAGAGCACCTTGCATACAGAAAATCAAGCAACTTGAAGTGCTTCACACGGATAAAATAGAGGCAAATTGTATAGGAATTTTGTGGAAGACTCACCATTTTGTTTCTTGGGAGGAAGAATCACTGTGGGTTTAAGATCAGGGTAATAGTAATCTGTAGGCCCTGCTGTAGCCTGTCCATTGTGTAGTTGCACATCCAGCCTTTTTTGTATGCATTTTGTGATTTAAATTTCTTTTGTCTTGTATGTTTTTTTTAATTATATTTTTTTTAAGTTTATTTAATAAATGTATTTGATGGGGCATAATATATTTGAGGCTTGTCCAGGATTGGGCTTTGACATGCCATGTAATGCCTTTTAAAGTTCATCTTCAGTTAGACTGTTACCTGAGAATAGAAAAGGTTATTATACAGCGTGTAGGGGAAATCATATGTGGTGGTTAAAAAAAAAAAAAAAAAAAAAAAAAAATGGGCTCAAAACTGCAGTGGACTGTGTGGTGCCTGGTCTTTTGTGGTGGTCTTTGGATGTCATGGATAGGTCTCTAAGATTACTGTTGCGACGGAAGGCGCAGAGGGGTTTGTCCTTGAACGCTTCATGTGATTGAAGAGCATGTCCATGTCTAAATAAAACTCGTTTTTATTTTGTGCGATAGCGGGGTGTGACTGCGGTTTCTCTGTGGTTTTGGTGTAGGTGTCAGGAGCGTGTCTGCGTGTGCATGGTTTCTAAATAGAGAATATTTTTCTTTACATTTACAATTTCTTTGGCTACGTCCAAGCCAGTGTTTTACCCGTTAATGTCCATGGTGGGAGGTTTGACATTTTTTGGTGCACTTAAGGTAGGCCAATGTGTAGCGTGGGTTTTCCCTTAACATCCTTTTTTATGCATTAGTCACAGGATTTCAGGTTTTCTGATTATCCATGAAATCCTCTCCAGAAACATTGGTTAGGAATGTCAGAATTTTATCATTTGCGATGTACAGAGAGTCTAGACTTGCTGTGAAGCTGCTATAATAAATATTACTTTTTCATTGTATAGTAAGGAAAAGTACAGGTATGTAACAATGAAAACCAGCAGAGCCTCTCCAAAGTTTCCTCGACTGGTGTGATTGAGGGTTCTGTGATATCAGTATTATTTACTTGACTGATACCAGCCCTAATGGCACCTGTCTCATCTCTGAAGTGAGCTGCAAAGTCCTCATTTGGATGTGCGCAAAAGATCCCTGGAGTTTGCGGAGACGGGATCAATCAGATGATCAACTGTAGAAAAGAACTTTTGGATTGTTTTGAAATGTCATCACTAAATCTGAGGTGTGACCCCTGTTGTGGGTAGCTCCTGAGACTTTGTCTTCTATTGTTTTGTTTTTTAATTCTTACATCTTCAAAGATTATCACCTAAACAGGCCTCATACAAAAACTTAAAAATCTGAAAATAAACCATCACCGTAACGGTTAAGATCAATTTACAAAAGTCCAAATAAATCAATCTTTGCTGTTTCACCTGTACATGGTGGATGTGTGACGGGTGTCCCTTTGGAGGGGGGGGGGGGGGTGGACTAAATGATACGTTCTTTCCGATAGCCCACCCCCCATTTCTCTCTCGCCAGGTTTGTTTTTCGTGAAGGTAGCTCCTGAGACGTTGAGTAAAATTCATGCAGTTAAGAAGATTTAACAATTCCATGGCCTTGGTATCAGACTTGGAACCATCATTTTAATCTACATGTGGATAATACCATAGTGAGATTAATCAATAATAATTCTGAGAAATCTGCTGATCGAGGGACATTGTACCTTGAGAATAATAGAATGATATTCAAATGAAGTGAAGTCAAAATAGTGTCCCTCGACTGCCCAGTGTCTGAGAAGATAATGGCTAACGACCCCCCTACAGTCAAGTTTATGCTCAACGATAAGATCATTTAAAACGAATGTCTTGAGAGAGATCGGACGTTCAAGAGAGCCATATTCAAGATCGCAGGACTACTACTGCCGTGCATTACTTTCTAGAGGAACAAATAGTAGGTTGTTTTTATTTGATCCCTCATACAATCTCCATAGTGGGAAATTCGCTTTGAACATCGACATGATAGTGGTCATTTTCGGAAATTCGGCTGGGTGAGAGTGAGCGGCTTTCTCCTGATTCTCGGAAAGAAACCGAGCATCTGTGCAGTTTGGCTGCATTTCATCCCGTTTGAAAAATTACGGCGTTGCGTGAATAAATTAATTATCGAAGGTTAACCCACTTCTTTTCACAAGTTGCTTTAAGCCACTGGTTAAGGAAAGGCTCTGGAAGTCGAGAGGAGCTTTTATTCTCCAAGTCTACGCGCACCCAGTCCAACATTTCGCAACTTGATTGGTGATTAAGAACAGCGGCCACTTTTTATATTTCCTTTGTTTCGTTCTGCTGGATAATAGCTACGCTTGTCGCGAATTACTCGTTCTTGCATTAAATATAGGAAACGTATTTTAATACTGTCGAGAAAATAGAAATCATTTAATTAGACTTAAGACCAATAACGGAAACCAGTCTATTGGATGGCTGCAGAATTACTTTATTAACTATCTAACCGGTTTTGCCGCAGTGGTGTCGCTTACGCAGTGCCACCCAGAAAATGCCGGTCTCGTTTGATCGCGGGGCTTGGTCAGTAGCCTACTTGGATAAGAGACCACCGTTTTCATATAGGAGGGCGCTATTTAGCATGGTAAAAGATGGAAAACTGAACTGTATTATTCACACTTGGAAAATAAAATGTAATCAAGCCATAATTACCGTCATTATAGTAAAAAAAAAAACATCTTATTTTCCCCAACCACAGCTAGTTTAAAAAAAAAAAAATTCAGACCCAAGTCGGCTTCGGTTTATGTCGTTTTTTTTATAAACGTTTTTTCTGTCGGAATGCGAGAACCGGAGTTCTTGGCTCGCAGTTTGTTCGTAATATGTGTTAGCCTAATATGTGTGCGTATTCAATGTGAACTAAGCTTCGATGATGTGCTTAACCGTTGTTTTCATAAGCCTAAGTTATTTTGTTTCGCCGTTAACTTCATCTCGGAGGGAGTTCTTTTGCCGAGCTTCACATGTGCGCACATGCGCAGTGTGTGTCAAACAGCTTTCTCTTGTTCCTGTAATTTCTCTTAAACCTACAGATATACACAGAATACATGTGAAATTATAAACGACCGTATATTGTGAGAAATGTATATTAATAGCCTCTTACCAGGGAATATTGTATTCTAAATTATTGTTTAGTTTTCGATTCTTCATGTATGGGTGATTCCTGAAATATATGCTGCGTGGCATTATGGGAAATGTTTTAAAAATTGTATTTATCGGTGAAAATATAAATAACGAGCACCGGTATTCTGATTTACGTAATGGTTTACACAATGTTCACAACCGTAATTCTGCTGCTTCGGGAGCTGAGCAAGTGAAAGATGTGATACCCGTCTGTGTGATAGATGTGGTGTGGAGTGGGTAGACGTCGGGAAATGTGTACAACTCATACTTACCTGGCAGGGGAGATACCATGATCAAGAAGGTGGTTCACCCAGGGCGAGGCTCAGCCATTGCACTCCGGTTGTGCTGACCCCTGCGAATTCCCCAAATGTGGGAATCTCGACTGCATAATTTCTGGTAGTGGGGGACTGCGTTCGCGCTCTCCCCTGATTTTCTGGTATAAAAATAGATCTTATCAGTTTGCGGGCTGCTTTATTGTCGGGGTTTGTTTCTGTGTTTCATCCATTGGCTTGTGTTATATGTAAGAGAATGAACTGAATGTCGTGAAATGAACGTTCGTGATGCGACGAACAGAAAACTTGTATTTACTGAAATATTTTTAAAATGGTAAAACCGGGTGCTGTAAGCTTTTTTCTCTTTTCACACAGGAGGGCGCTATTTCTGCTTTATGATTTTCCTTCAGGGAGTTCAGGGTTTACACCCCGCCGCATGTAATCTGTACAGCACACAGGACGACCCGAGTCATGCTGAAGTTGTCGTCGCTGTACGTAAAGAAAAGAAAGGAAGAAAAAAAAAACACTTGCTTCCAGAGAGACTGCTTTATGCAGTTAAGACTGACATGGGCAGGCAGGTCAGTAGGACACTATACAGAATTCAAAAGTTTATCCCCCTTCCTTCAACATCAGTAAACTATAGCCTACTGTCGACCACCCAATTAACCCTTTGTATTAAAAGTCCCCTCCTTTAAACAGTATAGCATGTTGCGACCTCTCTTGTGGAGTCTCTGTGTGCCTGTGTCTGGGTGCTGCAGGTGAATCTGCTGGACCTGATGACTTTATTGCTGATAACACTCTCCTCTGTTCACCCTGATGGCCCAAGCTTGAAGACCCTGCAGTTCTGGAGGCTCCTTTTTTTGATGCTCCTTTTGAGACTTTTTTTTTTTTTTTTAACTCCCTTGGCTGGCTTGCTAATGTTTTTTGTATAATTTTAATCTTCCATGTTTTGCCACGTTCTTTTTCAGTTTAAGTTTTGTGTTCAAGTATTTTTCTGTTGTAGGTTGAAGGTGGTCAGGCAGTTTCTTTTCTTTTTTTTTGTTTTTAAACACCTTTTGAGATAGTCAGGTCAGAGTAGGGAATGTATTTGCGGAAGACTTACTCCTTTTGCTTTGCCTCGGGAGAGAGAGATAGTCCTGCTTTGTTTTTGGTAAGGAGTAGCTTAGCTCTGACCTGTCTACTGCCTCGACCATCCTACCAACCTCTCGGGTAAGAGTATCCTGAGCAGAAGTTAAAGGAGAGGCCAGGCTCCAGCAGGTTTCCTGAGAACGCTCCCCCCAGCTGGTGTTTTTTGGTGCCGACCCTTGGCTGGACTGGTAAGATCTTGGTTATCAGAAGTAGCCGCATGACCGGTAGGAACCAGCACCTGGCCATCCTACTGAGCCCCTGGGTTTGGACGTTGTCCCTTGGGGGTCTTAACTGGAGCTCTCCAGTGCAGAGGTCCGGCTCAGTCCATCCGATGGTGAAATCTGACTGGAGCTTTCGAGTGGCAAGGCTTGGAAGAGCTCAAAAGAAGGTAGGGCCTGGCTGGGACCCCCTCGGCCTGAGGCCTGGGAGAGGCCCTCTGGAACACAGGCCTGGCTGGAACCTTCTGGCATCGAGGCTTGGCTGGGATCATCTGGAACAGGGCCTTAGCGGGAGCGCGGTGTCAACAAAGATCATCGGTGCTCAGCAGAACAGGCTGATGGTACACGCTGATTAAACTTCTGTGGTTGCTTGTCGTGTTCTTCCACAGCATTCCATGCTTCGATGAGCTTGCTCCGCTGTTCTGTTGTTAAACGCAGCTGGTCGGCCAATCACAGGCCAGTCAAACTCGGGCCAATCTCCACCAGCAGAGAGCAGAACCTTTCCTACTGCCTGAATCCTGGCAGTGGGTTAGGACTACAAGCATCCTCCTGTTGAAAAATAAAATGTTAAGTTCAAATGCTTACATTTGCAATACACATCATCACAACATCAATCAACACTCAGACAATTCTAAAACGATAAGAATAGCAAATGCTTGTATTGCATTCTGGTAGAAGCAAAGGAAAAACTACTCGCAAAGGCCGGAGGGTGAACTTGAGTGGTCTCATTGGTCGTAAGTGTTATGTGGGGTAGGGCAGCAACCACCACGTCGTCATCTACCTCTACATCACTCGTACGCCTCGTCGTCCTCAGCTGGGTCAGGCTGGCCAGGCTGAACCACCCCCTCCGCTGGACTCGGTCCGTCTTCTCTGATGTCACTGAGTGTGAGGGGACCAGATGAGGACGACGAGTGATGTAGAGGCAGATGACGACGTGGTGGCAATATGCCCTCTCTTTCAAAATCTGAATTTAATACCGCAAGTCGAATGTTTCTGTCACTCACCAGCACCACGCTGTCCGTGATCCTCCTTCCTGGCACAGCACAGGTTTGATCCGGGTCTATCACATTCTCTAAAACCCTCTTCATTCTTAAAGTTAAAATTTTGCTATACAGTTTCAAAACGCAATTTAAAAGGGTCATCGGCCGCCAATTCTTCAGATCCTCCACTTCCCCTTTTTACAAAAGCAAAAATATAAAAATCACTGAGCGACTACTCTGCTTTCTCTACCGTCCTGCGTTTTACCTCCTCCATCTCCTCCCGAAAATCAAACCCTCCCTGTATTAGTGTAGTGTATCTAATCTTTTCTGCAACCCCCCCCACTCTTTTATTGGGGCTGGTAAAGAAAACTAATTTTCAATTTCATGTTTTCCCACCACTCCGCTCGTGAGCTATATAAATCTTGGCATGTTTGCCATTTTGCATATTCTTGCCTAAAACCCTCCAGTACCCTCTCCTTCTCTAGTAAAAGGCAATTTAATTTCCATAACCCAGGTCCCATCTCGACTTCCCCTTTCATCACCAAGTCACACCTCATTAAAAGGTGATCTGAAAAAAATAAAACTGGTTATAAGCTGACCTTAGTGCCAGCTAATTCCCTACAAAAAATAAAATCAACCCTGGATGCACGGGACCCATCCAAACTACCCAAAGTAAAACCTTCCTCATTCGGATAAATAGATTTTAAAACATCAATTTAAAATCCTGTAAAATATTCTTCAAATAAACAGAAGTCTTATCCACTCTAAAATCATCTCCAGCTCCCTTACGACCCTCCCTCTCCAGGACTCAATTAAAATCTCCTAAAACCAACCAAGGCTCCCTCCCCAGCAGGTACGGGGCCCCCCTGTGAAATGGATCCCACCTGTATGGATCCCAACATTTGCAGCTTCAAATGTTACGTCACCAAAGCCAAACATCTCCCAGGGATCACTTCCGTGTTCCCCCATCACCTCCACCCGACTACCGTGCACTAAAAAGGCTACACCATCCGAACGGTTTTCGTTTGACCCGCTCCATAAGGAGGGCCCACGCTTCCACTTTTCCTCCCACTTTTTGTGAGATGCCTGGAAGGGCAACCCACACACCTGTAAACAAATTAAATCTGCCTTTATTTTGGCCAAGTAAGATGGAACCATCTGCGCCTTCTGTTCCGTCTTGATGCTCCTGACGTTTATGGTCACCACTTTTTATATGATGCCTGGAAGGTCAACCCGCACTCTTGGAAACCAATTAAGTCTGCCTTTATTTTGGTGAAAGAAGACAACAGTCTGCCCCTTGTTGCATTCCCTTGCTTTGTGGAGTCTGCGGGCCTGAGCTACCCCTCCAAAAGGCCACCAGGAACACAAACCCGTCTCTAGGTCTCTATTTTCGTGACACTTTTTCCCGAATAGCGCTTTCCAAAATAAATCCAAAAATGCCTTCTCAGCTCCGTCCGTTTGGCTCTTCAAATTTTGGCGCACAAACTCAGTTGTACCCCGCCCCTTCCTGTCGAATGGTCTTCTGGTGAGGGGGGGGGACTGCTGCACGTTGTTAATGATGCAGTGCGTGCCAAATCAAATAAACAAAATAAACAAAAGGTGTGTGTTTGAAGTGAGTAGGGGACCCTATCCTAAGACCAACCAGACAAACCTCCCCCTTCCTCCTCTGATATGCTCTCCTTCTCCTCCTCCTGAGCTAATGCTTTAAATCCTTCCTGTGTCCCCTCTTGAGCCTCCTCCTGAATCCTCACCTGACCTCCTTCCTTAACACCCTCCTTCTCTCCTCCCTGCACTCTCTCTCGAGCTCCCTTCTCCCCACCCTCCTCCTTTCCATCCTTCACCCCCTCCTTCTCTCCTTCCCTCTCTCCTCCTGAACTTCCCCCTTCCTTCTCCTGAACCCCCCCCCCCGTGACCCATCCTGAGTGTTGTCCTTTGCCCTGGTCTGCCCGCCATCTTTTTTCTGAGCCTCGTCTTGTGACTTCCCGGTTTTCTCTTTCTCTTCTTCCCTTCGAACCTGAGCTCTAGCTCTATCCGTTCTTGCTCTGTTCACAGAAGGATCAGGACAATCACAAAACGGGTGTGAGGACTTCCCACCCAAATTACCTTTCCTGCCATTGGGGCACACCTCCACCTGCTGTCCCACCTCCCTACATTTTGTGCAGACCACTGCATGACACTTCTAACACAGACCTGAAAGAAAAAAGTAAATCGTAATTTAATTAAAATATTAACACACCAGTGAGGTAACAGCCCACAGAGGAAACCGTGGAGCCCTCCCGAATCAGGAACATGGACGGGTTTTACTTGGCGCAGGTACACAGCTAAGTCGGTAAGCCTGCTACGTGAAATACGCTTTTAGCTGTGACTACATAAATTGGGACAGGATGACGTTTAATTTTAGTTTGCACAGTTACAATATTTTATCTAATAAAATAGCGCCCTCTAGTGTGAAAACGCCAAAAAAAAGCTTACTGCACCTGGTATTCCCAGGCGGTCTCCCATCCAAGTACTAACCAGGCCTGACCCTGCTTAGCTTCCGAGATCAGACGAGATCGGGCGTTTTCAGGGTGGTGTGGCCGTAAGCGAAGGCTGCAGTACCCAAAGCCGCTTAAATAGTTGCCGTTGCAATGTGACTGGCCTCTTAACAAAGTTGCTTCCGTCAAATTTTGGTGTTTTGGGTTCATTTACGCGTTGACATTTGCTTCACAGTTTTAAGACGCGACGTCTAGCCCGGACAAAACGAGCAGGCGCCAACGAGTAAATTCAGCTTTTTTAACCGGATAACTGCACCGAGGAAAACCTGGAGCCCTCCCGAATCAGGAACGTGGACTGAAGTAAAACGAGTTGTTCCTGGTTTTCACTCGGCGCAGTTACACAGCTGACTCCGTAAGCCTGTTTCGTGAAATACCCCCCTGCTGTCATTCTGAAAAAGAAAAGAGAAGCTTTGACAGAAACTGAACCAAGCTGATGCTGGAAGCATTAGCTGTGGCTGTATAATTCGGACACGGTGACATTTGATTTTACTTAGCACAGATATATGGAGTCAATTTCCTGTAAAATAGCGCCCTCTAGTGTGAAAACGTCAACAAAAAAAGCTTACTGCACCTGGTATTCCCAGGCGGTCTCCCATCCAAGTACTAACCAGGCCCGACCCTGCTTAGCTTCCGAGATCAGATGAGATCGGGCGTTTTCAGGGTGGTGTGGCCGTAAGCGAAAGATTAGCGAGCCAATACTGTTTAAATAGTTACGGAAGTAAAGCAACAGCCCCACAACACAGTGGTTTTCAATCCTGGACCTGTTATACCCCCGTGTGTCTGACATTGTTGTTTTGTTCCAGCGAATCCTGTGTTTAAGGTGATTTAAAACATGTTCCATACCTTGGGGTAGGCGCAGATAGCTAATACTACTCTTTGTGGTGAAGACCTGCAGGGAACCGAACCAAACTAGAACGATTAAATAAAATGTCGCTTTTTCTTCGGAGCCTAAGTTAATGCAGGGGTGGGCAATTCCAGCCCTGCGGGTTCTCGTTTCCACCAATTACCCTGGCTAAACTGGCTAACTAGCTGCACACACGAACACTAGATTGACTGCAGATTAGATCACAGTAAAACATTTCATATAGGCACACGAAGTCTTTTGACGGTCACTTTTGCGCTTATCAAAAAAATGTATCTAAAATAAAATATTGTGTAAATGATATGGCTAATTAAGACCAAACATTAGCATGAAAATCAAAAACGGACACAGTCCTTGCTGCCCACCTCTGAGTTAAGAGGTTGAGTTTTCATTGGGGAATCTTTTGTGTAACATTCTGACCCTGTACCATTAGGTTTTTGGAGTGTGCATGCATAATCTCTGTTTTAAGAAGGAACTACAATGACCACCACAGATTCTCACTTTACAAACTTCTGAATGCTCTGACCTCATAAAAGATTGATATCTGACTTATGTGATTTATCTTGCTAAATAGCGTCCTACTGTGTGAAAACGCGAAAAAGACTACAGCACCCGGTATTCCCATGTTACAAATATTTCAAGTACAAGTAAAGTTTGCATGGACGGAACCAACAGTACATCACAACACACACGCATTCATTTCATTACATTAATCCCCTTACATCCTACACGTCTCTGAGTTAGTCATAGGAACGCCTAAGGCCAAGTAACTGTTAATAATACTTAACTATTTTTCATACCAGAATATCAGGGGAGAGCGCGAACGCAGTCCCCCACTACCAGAAATTATGCAGTCGAGATTCCCACATTTGGGGAATTCGCAGGGGTCAGCACAACCAGAGTGCAATGGCTGAGCCTCGCCCTGGGTGAACCACCTTCTTGATCATGGTATCTCCCCTGCCAGGTAAGTATGAGTTGTACACATTTCCTGACGGCTACCCACTCCACACCACATCTATCACACAGACGGGTATCACATCTTTCACTAGCTCAGCTCCCGATGCCACAGAATTACGATTGTTGACATTGGCCGATTTCATTAAAGACGCCAAAATACTGGTGCTCGTTATTTATATTTTCATATACAAATACAATTTTAAAAATATTTCCCATAATGCCATGAGGGCAATATTTTAAGAATCGTCTATACAGGAAGAAGTGAGAGGTAAACAAAATATTGAATACAATATTCCTTGTTGAGAGCAAAGACGATGAAAATGAAATGCTCAGTATACGGTCGTATGTCATTTCACTTGTATTCTGCGTAATTCGGAAGGTTTGCAACAGAAAACATTACAGTAACAAGAGAAAGCTGCATGACAGACTCACACTGCGCATGTGCGCAGATCTGTGACGCTCCTCAAATTTACTCTCCATCCGAGCTGAAGTTACAGCAAAACCCAAACTAACTACCAGTATAATGAAAATAACAGAAGCACAACCTCGAGACTTACTATTTAATACGCACACATTTGGCGAATTCGCTAAAACACAAACTGCGCGCCAGAGAATCGTTCACGTAACTTCTGTTCTCTCATTCTGAAAAAAAAAAACCTTACGACGGAAATTTAAGCAAGCTATAGCATAGTTATGTTTTGTAAAAAAAAAAGTTACAAAAAAGATGCATTAAATTGTTGATTTGACAATGACCGTAAAATTATGACTTGATACCGGTTAATTTCTCTTCAAAAAGAAATTAATAATTTCAATCCGTTTTTAATACTGCATCTTATAGTTATCTTTCGTGCTATATTGTACTATAGGCTACGTTTCGCTGCATTTTCATGTTTGTAAGGAGCATTATAAGAGTTATTATTACTATTATTTTTACTACTACCACTAACGATATCAATAATAAATCGTATCTGATACCACACTAAATAGCGGCCTCCTGTGTCAAAACGCAAAAAAGCTTACTGCACCTGGTATTCCCAGGCGGTCTCCCATCCAAGTACTAACCAGGCCCGACCCTGCTTAGCTTCCGAGATCAGACGAGATCGGGCGTTTTCAGGGTGGTGTGGCCGTAAGCGAAGAAAGCAGCAGCCAAAGCCGCTTAAATAGTTGCCGTTGCAAAGCGACTGACCTCCAAAAAAGTTCCTTCCGTCAACTTTTGGCACTTAGGCTTTATTTACTCATTTTTCTTCGTTTTCTTCACAATTCACACAAAACACGACGTCTTGCCCGGACACAATAAGCAGGCGTGAACGAGTACATTCTGCTTTTCACCACTGATGTTGCGGTGAAAAAGCAGAATGCACTCGTTAGCGCCTGCGCGTTTTGTCCGGGCTAGACGTCGCGTCCTAAAACTACGAAGCAAATGTCAATGCGTAAATGAAATTTGCCAAAATTTGACGGAAGGAACTTTTTTGGAGGTCTGTCGCTTTGCATCGGCAACTATTTAAGCGGCTTTGGCTGCTGCTTTCTTCGCTTACGGCCACACCACCCTGAAAACGCCCGATCTCGTCTGATCTCGGAAGCTAAGCAGGGTCGGGCCTGGTTAGTACTTGGATGGGAGACCGCCTGGGAATACCCGGTGCAGTAAGCTTTTTTTTTTGTGGCGTTTTCACACTAGAGGGCGCTATTTTACACGATTAAATTTGGAATACTGGAACTGTGCCAAGTAAAATCAAATGTCACCGTGTCCTAATTATGCAGTCACAGCTAAACTCTTCCAGCTTCAGTTTTTGTCAAAAGCTTTTCTTTTATTTTTTTTCAGAATGAGAGAACAGGGGGGGGGGGTATTTAACGAAACAGGCTTACCAAGTCAGCTGTGTAAATCCCGAAAACAAGGTCTGTGATGAACGTCAGCATAAGGGATTTTCACGTTTTGTTCTACGAGATAGGCTATTAATGGGTGTAAGTTAAGCGTGGATTTAGAAGCTGTTATTTTTATTAAAAAGAATTAAAGTCTTTTTATTGTCAGGAAACATTTGTAATCATTTTGTAGTTCTTAGTCATTTGTTCCTGACTTGTTATTCTTTATAACTTTTGAATTGTAACGTAAATGTCTTTTAAAGTTTTGCACTTTACAAACCAATGAAGAGACAGTTTCTGGAAGTGGGAGCCTGCGTTCGCAATCTCTCACCTGATTTTAAAGTGGAAGGGTAGATTTACACCTAGCGCAGTCAAAAGGACACGGTAGGGAAGCATACTAAACATAATACCAAGGCATCCCGTCTGAACCATAGACATGTACATGTCTATGGTCTGAACACCGTGCCCATTAAGTTGGTCTCACTGAACGAGGCAGCGGCTGGGTGTAATGGGTCTTGTACATATGGAGGATGTACGGGAATATACACTCGTTTACAAGTACAACATTTCAATGTAGATGTCCAGCCTCCCAGACAAATCTTTGTGACCTAGTCCTATGTAAATTTCCTGTTTACAGCATAATTTAAAACGTGTTTTCAAAATTACCGCGAGAGGGGTTGCGTGGCGTGGCGTGTCACGGCGGCTTACGTATGGGGAGCGTACACAGTGCACTATCAGCAATAATACATAAGCGCTTCGACGCTTCCGTTCAGTTCAAATACGTCCTGAATTAAAACGCTTGTGTCACGCTTTAGAAATGGATCACTCTCAGACTTTGTTTTCAGACAAGGCTGAAGATGTGGCGACGTCTTCCAGCTTCCGGCAGTTCCAGATCCGACACTTCCACCTGGACCTGGACATTGATTTCGAGCAGAAAAAATTGCGAGGAAACGAGATTTTACAAGTGAAATGCATTCAGGATTCCCAGCGCGAGCTGCTTCTAGATATTCACCCCTCACTTGGGCTGCAAGAAGTATCATTCAGCCGCGGGAAAGACAACTCGGAATGGACGAAAGTTGAATTTCTTACACGAGACTTTACAAGTTACGGGTCAACATTGATTGTGAAATTTCCTTCACCATGGAAGAGCGAAGATGAATTCCGTTTATCGGTGAAGTATGAGGCTTCGGACGGACCAGGGGTAAGACAAAGAACATCTTCCTCCAATTTAAACCCACGACACTTATCCTGTCCAGAACGAATATATCACCAAGTATATTTTATAGTAATTATTAGTGCAAATAAACGTATGTTTTTTTCATTACTGTATCAGATTAGTTTATTCACACCCTTCAAGTCCTAGTGGATTTTCCAGATGTTGCTAAACGAGAGTTACGGAGATAAGTATAAAATTAAAATTTCTTATAAGCAAGTAAATATGTTTAAAAAGTAGATTATAGTAGAATTGTAAACAAGCATATGCATTCTTTTTATTATAAAAAGAAACTTAGGAAGTAAATATTTTTGGTTTTACTTTCACTTCAGCAAAATGATCCCTCTTTTCTTACCAAGCCGGTCATTCGTTTGCATGCTCAGCCTTTTCCTGCATGCTGAGGTGAAGCGAACGGTGGCCCTTTCGTGTAATTTCTCGCAAAGGGCGCCTTCCTCTTTTACGCCTGAAACCTCGGCGTGTGTTTAGATGTCCTGGCTGGACCCAGCCCAGACCTCTGGGAAAGAGAAGCCGTACCTGTACACCTGCGGCTTCCCCGTCCGCAACAGGAGCCTCTTCCCGGGCTTCCACACGCCCGCGGTGAAGACCACCTACTCGGCCTCAGTGCAGGTAAACCGCTGCCGCTCACTCTGGCCCTGCGCTCTCTCCACCTGCTGCAGGTGTGCTGGCTGGACCCCGAGCAGACGGCCGGGAGGGTGAAGCCCTACGTCTTCACCCAGGGCCAGGCGGTGCTCAACCGCTCCTTCTTTCCCTGCTTCGACACCCCGGCGGTTAAGAGCTCCTACTCCGCCTGTGTCAAGGTGAGCCTGTGACCGGTTGCCTGTGACCGGTCACCTGTGACCGGTTACCTGCGGCCGGTCACCTGTGACCGGTTACCTGCGGCCGGTCACCTGTGACCGGTCACCTGCAGCAGAAGGCCACAGAGCAGCAGGGTCTCGCTTTCTTAACGCAAGGACAACAGGTGTGGTCGAGGCACACACCAGTAATGTGGTCATATTACTATTTTGTCAACTGCGGTAAGACCACCTGGGGAGGGGGGAGGGGGGGTGTATTTCATGAAGCAGGATTACAGTCAGCTGGATAACTGCGCTGAGTAAAACCCGAAACGGCTCTTTTGGGACTCAGGCGGGTTTCGGGTTTTACTCAGCGCAGTTGTACTCTGCTGCAGCCCTGCTTAGTGAAAGCGGGACTCAGGTCCTGTTGTGAGGATCGTGTAACTGGATTAATACCTGCGCTGATGTGTGTGAAATGTAAATATTAAACTGCCGGCTGACCCCCCCTTGTGGCTCGGCTGTGTCGTTTCTCTCGGGGGGGCAGGTGCCAGAGGGCTTCACCGCGGTCATGAGCGCCAGCAGTTCGGAGCACAGGAAGTCGGACAACAGCTTCCTGTTCTCCATGGAGCAGCCCATCCCCTCCTACCTGGTGGCGCTGGCTGTGGGGGACTTGGTCTCCGCGCAGGTGGGACCCAGGTGAGAGCCTACGAGGATGAGACGGGAGGGTGGGAGTGCGTGGCAGCCTGTGCGTGTGCGTGTGCGTGTGCGTGTGGGTGTGCGTGTGGGTGTGCGTGTGCGTGTGCGTGTGGGTGTGGGTGTGGGTGTGAGTGTGAGTGTGAGTGTGGGTGTGGGTGTGGGTGTGGGTGTGGGTGTGAGTGTGAGTGTGAGTGTGAGTGTGAGTGTGAGTGTGCGTGTGCGTGTGCGTGTGCGTGTGCGTGTGCGTGTGTGTTTGTGTGTTCTGCTAGGGTTCCGGAATTCTGCGGCCTGCCTCAACAGCTGTTGTTCGGTCGGTCGGCCACAAGCCTTTTTAATGTAGCTTTATCGGCTATGAAGGTAGCGAACAAGGCTCTGTAGCTGCCTTTATCGTCTTGCACGTTAGCAGCTAGCCAGCTGCTAGATGGTAAAGCCCAACTGCAGAGCCTTGGCATTCAATATCCCGGAACATCGGTTGCAGCCGTGTTCCTGATTCTACACGTTACTCCAGCGACCCTTGAACCGTCTTATCAGTGTGAATTGTGGAGAGAGAAACTAGCAGGTCGCTTTATAGACCTGGTAAAAGATGCACGGCACTGATATGGACTGTAACCCTTACATTTCTCTCGGGCGGGGAAACTTTGCGATGCCTTGTGTTTGCTCTTCTTTCCTCAGGGAAAGTTCAGGGAAGTGTTTTTTTGCTGCTGAAAGACATTTTCATAATCTCTTTGTTTAGGGAAAATTGCTGTCGCAGTGATGTCTGGCTCATATTACACCTGTTTCGGTTTTTTTTATTTTTAATTAAAAAAAATAAATAAAATTTTTTTTTTTTGAATCAAGTAGGACTTTGGAAAATATTTCTGGCCCTCAGAAGAATCACTCTTTAGTGACTGTAGCCCCGGGTGATGTGGTGGAGCGGCCGTTCGGGGCGACCTGAGGTTCCAGCGGTGTGTGTGACTCTCTTGCAGGACCCGAGTGTGGACCGAGCCGGGCCTGCTACAGGCGGCCAAGCAGGAGTACGACGGGGTGATCGAGGAGTTCCTCGCCACGGCCGAGAAGCTGTTCGGACCGTACCTGTGGGGAAGGTGCGTAGCCGGCCCCCTCTTCGGCAGGGGTGCGTGAGGGGTGTGGTTGAGTGAGGAAGGGCGTTGTGCTTTTCAGTAAGCGTGCGTGAGAGGGGTGCGGGTTGGTGAGGAAGGGCGTTGTGCTTTTCGGTAAGGGTATGAAGAGGTATCCCTGAGCGATGCAGGTCCTTCTGGTTTTTGGTAGGGGTGCGGAGGGTTGGGTGGAGGAAGGGTTGGTGTTTTCGGTAGGGTGCGTGAGGGGGTGGGTTGGTGAGGAAGGGTGTAGTGGTTTTGGTAGGGGTGGTGAGGGGTGTGGGTGTGAGAAGGGTGTAGTGGTTTTCGGTAGGGTGCGTGAGGGGTTGGTGTGAGGGTGTGGTGTTTTTGTAGGGGTGCTGAGGGTGTGGTTGGTGAGGAAGGTGTGGAGGTTTTGGTAGGGGTGCGTGAGGGGTGTGGTTGGTGAGGGTGTGGTGTTTTGGTAGGGGTGCGTGAGGGGTGTGGGTTGGTGAGGAAGGGTGTAGTGGTTTTCGGTAGGGGTGCGTGAGGGGTGTGGGTTGGTGAGGAAGGGTGTAGTGGTTTTCGGTAGGGGTGCGTGAGGGGTGTGGGTTGGTGAGGGTGTGGTGTTTTTGGTAGGGGTGCGTGAGGGGTGTGGGTTGGTGAGGAAGGGTGTGGAGGTTTTTGGTAGGGGTGCGTGAGGGGTGTGGGTTGGTGAGGGGTGTGGTGTTTTTGGTAGGGGTGCGTGAGGGTGTGGGTTGGTGAGGAAGGGTTGTGGTTTTCGGTAGGGGTGCGTGAGGGGTGTGGGTTGGTGAGGAAGGTGTGGTGTTTTTGGTAGGGGTGCGTGAGGGTGTGGGTTGTGAGGAAGGTTAGTTTTTTGGTAGGGGTGGTGGGTTGGTGTGTGTTTTGGTGAGGGGTGTAGTGTTTTTTGGTAGGGGTGCGTGAGGGTGTGGGTTGGTGAGGAAGGGTGTGGTGTTTTTCGGTAGGGGTGCGTGAGTGGTGAGGAAGGGTGTGGTGGTTTTCGGTAGGGGTTAGTGAGCGGTGTGGGTTGGTGAGGAAGGGTGTAGTGGTTTTCGGGAGGGGTGCGTGAGGGGTTAGGGTTAGGGTTAGGGTTAGTGAGGGGTGTGGGTTGGTGACTCGTGCGTCGTGTGCGCAGGTACGACGTGCTCTTCATGCCCCCGTCCTTCCCGTTCGGCGGGATGGAGAACCCCTGCCTCACCTTCGTCACGCCCTGCCTGCTGGCCGGGGACCGGTCGCTGGCCGACGTCATCGTGCACGAGATCTGCCACAGCTGGTTCGGCAACCTGGTGACCAACGCCACCTGGGGGGACTTCTGGCTCAACGAGGGCTTCACCATGTACGCCCAGCGCCGCGTCCTCAAGGAGATCCACGGTGAGGCAGCGAGGTTCATCCTCCACTCTCAACATTCAACTCCTAATTCTACAGATGTGCACCATTGGGGGGGCAGGGTACTTAAACGTTTTCCCCGTGTAGAAGTTCAGTAGTTCTTCTAGTAGCTCTTTTTTATTCCTTTCTCTCTAAGCTGAGGTTTTAGTCCATTGCTGAAAATTAGTGGGGTTTTTTTTTTGTTATCCACATCTTTCCACGGTTTCATTACACTGTTCTGACTCAAGTTTCTGGGTTCTGGTGTTTGTCTCCATCTGTGTGGCTGAATGTGGCTGCGTGTATGCGTGCGTGTGCGTGTGTGCATATGCGTGTGTGTGTGTGGCTGCCTGTGCGTGTGTGTGTGTGGCTGCGTGTGTGCGTGCGTGTGCTCACAGGCGAGGCCTACACCAGCCTGGAGGCGGCTACAGGAAGAGTCCTGCTTCGTCAGCACATGGACAACACCGGGGAGGATCATCCGCTCAACAAGCTGCGCGTCAAAATCGAGCCAGGTCTGCCAATCAGGGACAGGAACCGGCCAGCCAATCAAAACTTGAAATGGGTACAGGGGGGTATTGTGTCATAAGGACGCTGGCAAAACGTTTTGGGGTGGTTTTTCGTCATCACTCTTGTGCCTTGTCGTCGCTTGTGGTGATTCTTCAGCGCGTACCATTTCTTAAAGTCCCACCTGCACTCCACAGGTGTGGATCCTGATGACACCTACAACGAGACGCCATATGAGAAGGGCTTCTGCTTCGTCTCCTACCTGGCGCACCTGGCGGGCGGTCAGAGTCGCTTCGACGCTTTCCTCAGGGTATGCCAGTCTTTTCACGGGCAGTCAGATCTCCACACGGGTACCTGCAGGAGAAATTCAGTGCTGGAAGACCATGCTTACCATGGTACTACTGCAGTGTAGTATAACGGGTAACCTAACCTAACCTCGTGAGATAAAGGTGCAGGTTTGATTCCCGGGTAGAACACTGGCATTGTGCCCTTGAGCCAGGTGCTGAACCTGAATTGCCTCAGTTATAATCAGCAGTATAAATGGATATTATGTAAAGATGCTAAATTGTGGAACTTGATGCTGTGGATAAGAGCATCTGCTAAATGCCTGTAATGTAATGTATTTGTGTAAATGTTGTCCCTGCAGGCCTATGTTGAGAAGTTTAAATTCCGCAGCATAATTGCGGAGGACGCCCTGGAGTTCTACTTGGATTATTTCCCTGAACTGAAAAAGAAGGGAGCCCATAAGACTGAAGGTACACGGATAAGATAATGATGCATTGAGCCGTGATGTGCACGCTTTGACAACTGCATTGGAATTTGTGTGTGTGTGTGTGTGTGTGTGTGTGTGTGTGTGTGTGTGTGTGTGTGTGCGCGTGTGTGTGTGCGTGTATGCGTGTATGCGTGTGAAAGTGTATGTGCGTGAGTGTTAGTGTGCGTGCCTGAGAGTGTGTGCATACGTGCGTGAGTCTGTGTGTGCATGCATATGCGTGTGAAAGTGTGTGTGCGTGAGTGTTTGTGTGCGTGCCTGAGAGTGTGTGCATGCATGCGCGCGTGTGTGTGTGTGTGTGTGTAATTCTGGCTCCACCCCCTGTCCCTTTGGTAACTCCCCCACAGGGTTAGAGTTTGAGAAGTGGCTGAATGTGCCCGGGTGGCCCCCCTACCTGCCCGACCTGTCCCCTGGCCAAAGCCTCATGGAGCCGGCCGAGCACCTGGCCCAACTCTGGGCTGCGGAGCACCTGGACATGGGGGCCATCTCTCAGGTGGACATCCACCCCTGGAAGACCTACCAGATCGTCTACTTGCTGGAGAAGATACTGGAAAGGTCCCCTTTGCCCGGAGGTAGGGCTGGCCAGCGAAGCCTAGAAACACAAGTGTCTCCTGAGGGCAAGTGAACCAAACATGGCTCTAGATATGGCAGATTTCACTCTGCAGTAGTCAGTGCACCCATTACACCACCAGATGGTAATTAAACTTTCTTTGACAGGCCATTGTTTGGTACCGTGGGAACACTATCACACATGCAGGACTTTAAGGTTTATAGCTCACCTTCTAGTCACACACGAATATCTGTTCCAGTGATGCAAGGTTAATTCTGGAATAAGCACCCATTTTAGAAATTTTGGCAGCAGAAATTGTGTCTCTGTAAGCAATGGTACCTTGGCAACGGAGCAATAAAAACTAAACAAGAAAGGAAAATAAAAATGGCGTCCATAAATTCCTATAACTGGCTACTATGAAGCGGTCCAAGGACCAAGTGTCGAGGATAGCTTCCAAATATTAATACCCTGATTTATTTAAATGGGAAGGATTGGTTTGGGTGCTATGCTATACATGACTAAATAGATTATATTTTTTTACTTGGTAGACAGTTCTGAGTAGGGCAATAACGGTGAAGAATCCGAGAAATGACCTGCTCTGAGTCCTTTTTCCTGTTTTTCTGCTGCCGACGGTAACAGGCAACATCGAGAAGATGGTGGAGAAATATCCCCACATCATCAAGTCCAGCAACGCGGAACTGCGCCTTCGCTGGGCCCAGATGGTGGCGAAGAACCAGTACCAGCCTGGATACGCACACGTCCGGGACTTCCTCAGCTGCCAGGTTAGCAGAACAGGGTAGAGCCCCCAAATGAGCAGTTTGGGGGGGCCCCTAATTCTGTGGGAGTCTTAATCCCGGATCCTAATCCCAATCCCATGCTTTTCACTGTACCTCTGTGGCTTTTCATTGCACAGTGGTAACCAACCCTGTTCCCGGAGGTCTACCGTCCTCTAGCTCTTCATTTTAACCCTAACAAAGCTCACGCCATTCAACAGCTGGAGATCTTGTGTAGCTGCTAATTACTAGAGTCAGGTGTGCCAAATTATGGTATGTGTGAAAACCTGCAGGATGGTAGATCTCCAGGAATAGGGTTGGTTACCACTGAACTAAATCTTATCCGTACATCTTAGATCTTATTTCTTGTTATAGATGTTATTTATTATTCAGTGTGTGTGTCTCTGTAAAGTGGGAATGTTTTGGTACTGAATGGTTCCCCCCCCCCCGCCTGGTTCCTCAGGGGAAGCAGAAGTACACGCTGCCCGTGTATCGAGCCCTGCAGGGCGGGTCAGAGGAGACCAGGGCCCTGGCCACCGAAATATTCTCCGCCACCTCAAAGCAGCTCCACGTCAACGTGCGCAACTACGTCAAGAAGATCATCGTCTGATTGGACGCCGCGGAAACCAAGCGTGGAGCACCGGGCGCTCCATGCGTGCCCTGCCCTCCCGGCACGCTGCAGATGTGCGAATGCAGATTTCCATGACGTGACACCTGGGGTGTGATGTGTGTAATAAAATTTTAGCTAGGTCCTGAGTCTCGAGTTTCTGCCAAGGGTCCCCACCGGTCCTTGAAGACCTTGAACATGGTGGATTTTGAAAAGGGGAAACATGAATGGTGAAGGTGTTTTGATTTTGCATACACGCTGTGCAGCGTTTGGGGGGGTGGTGGAGGCAGATTTATACTTCTTTTTCGCAACTTCACATATCATACAAAAATTTTTTTTAAGAAAATGTAAATGTTTTAGGGGAGCAGGTACAATCCTCAAGTTGCTGTGTTATTTTAATGTTTAATATCAATTATATATGTGTGTGTATATATACACACAATTTAACATCGCTTATTGCAACGAAAATGTGCATCGTTGAAAGATGACAAAAAAATCTGCAAATTGCACAGCACTGGTGTACTATGTTAAGGTGACGTGGGCGATCTCAACACGAGGCAAAGGGAACGTTAAAGCTCGAATCTGCGTTTTTTATGTGAATTTATATTCTTTTTATCTTGCGTAAACGTGAAGAGAACACTGTAAATCGTTATTGGCATATAAACTTACCCTCTGGGTGTTTAAATTATCGTGTTTTCTCTCGTTTGATTTTACTTCTCAGGAAAATGTAACGACGTTGGATGACTATCCTTTAATAACTTATCCGAGTGTGCATCCCAGTACATGGCATTTCTAGCAGTCATTGACACAGTCAGACCTAAATAGGTTATGTAAAATGAACAGCATTTAGCCTGCCTGTAGTTTCACATTATTAAGGCAACATAGGTGTGTCATTTCCAATTTATGAAAATGAAAAGCCTCTGGCTTCTGTGTATGATTAGTTTCAGATGAAAAAGTCAACAGGGAATTACAGTAATGTCACATTTCTGAACCACTAGCCAGAACTCGGATGATGTTATTACGATATAAAACGCATTTAATTACGGGTAAGTATATTTTCGGTTGATAAATTGAACTTGTGACAGTGTGTTCGAGAGTGCCCCCAAGTGCATCTCGCCCTACACAGCAAGTAGCGCCATGAACACAAAGCTGTAGCAATATTTTGGGGAGCCAACAGAACACTAATGATCCACTATACTCAGTTACAAATGCATACAATATAGGCTTGCTTGGTAATGAGGAGTTTCAAAGGTTAAAGGCAAATAAAATCATGCACACGCGACTACATACATTCACTGTTATAAGCTAGCCACGTGCTGCGAGCTGGGATCAGCGCCTCGCGGTGTGAGGCGAGCTGGGAGCTTGCAGTTGGGTAATTCTGACTTTACGGGTACATTACATTTATTTGGCAGACGCTTTTATCCAAAGCGACGTACAAAAAGTGCATTTCATGGTCATAGACAACTGCTAAACACAGGTTCAGTAAGGTACAATACTTATTTTGTACAGCTATTTCTAGCCAAGAACACAGTTTAGTTCACACAGTGAACACTATTCAGACCTAACCTCTGCAAAGCCAAGGGTAGCTAGCTACCAGTAAAATAGTTCATGTAGCCTACTCACAGACGCATGTTGGCCTGTGTGTGTTCTTGCTAACGTCATTTAAACATCGCCATTTGGTGGCGCTAATAGACTTTCTGTGGAGTTCCTGTGAAGTGGGAGCCGTTAGCCGTAGATATCCGTATATTCCCCTGGAGAGCTACATTTCGGGACTGACGGTATTTCACAGTTTAAGGGTTAGATGCCACTCCTCTACCACCACAATTGATCTGACATTGCCCAGTAAGAAACACAGAGCATTGTCATGGTATACAGTATGGTGAGTTAGTTATTTATGTTACTGCTATTGGTTTTGTGGTTTTGTAATTTTATTATATAATGAAGTGTTGCAATAGATCCCACAAGCTGGATAATTAAAAAGGAGATTCTGACTTACTTGCTTACTTATTAGCTGGTTCCGCTAGCATGCTGTTCAGCTGAACGTTAATTGGCCTAAACAGGATTTTAGTTGACAGATAAAAGATGTTGAGTTTTATAGCCTCATATTAGTTATGTATCGACCTAACGTAAAACTGGGAGCTAGTAATTTTAGAAAGTGTCTAGACTAGAACAGTTGCTAGATAAGAGCTTGCAAGCAACCGAAATGTGGGCAGTGGGTCCCTATCTTAGCTAGCTAGCTACTTAGCAAGCTAAAGCGTCTAACATCATGACTGGGTCCTTTTGGCTTAATTTAGTTAGACTACTCAGCTAGTCTAACTGGTTTAGCGTTATAATTTACGCGATTTGGATGTAGGGGATGCGTGTGCAAATACAATAGTTTGCTTACAGTTTAAGAGTAAATAGTACAGTTTGCTATGGTGGTGAGGGTGCATAAAGTTAGCTGCTTAGCTAACCCGAGTACTTGCTAGTCTGCATGGTTAGCTTGAAACGCTCTACCACAGGTCATCCAAGGTGACATATGCTGGATTTATAATTCGAATGTCTGTGCATTTCAAGTGTGTAGTTAACTTAACTGTCCTTAATAATGGTCATAATGTGTTTTTGCTAAGAAGCGGGTTTTTCAAATAACGTTAGCCTAGCTAAAAGCAAGTCACGGGATGACATGGAACACTAGAGAAATATCGTTAGTTTCCATCTTTGTACTTGTGTAGCAGTTGCTAGCAAATAAATAACTTACTACAAAAATGACCTTGCAATTTTAAAAGCTACACTAAACCGAATATCCAAAACGTGAATGTGTTGACTGCAGCACCGTTTAGTTTTCTATACCTTTCGATTTTAAAACCGAAGCAGACTTAACTGAGGTCTTCCCATTTTTCTGGAAAGCGCTGTGGTTTTTGTAATTGAGGAAAAGGTGTGGGAAACACGGATGTAACTTTAGGTTGGAGGCGCTATACTTGTTGGGGCAAACTGCTGCAGCGGGGAGCGGCCTGCAGCCAGAATGACTCACTCTCTCCATAAACCAGGAGCACCAAAAATAGCAATGTGATTGTTTTCCCCTCTACTTCTCGTCCGTACTGGCGTTTTATTTGAATGATATCAAAACGTGCTGGTAGTTCATCTGTGCTCTTCTAATTTGATGTCATATATAGAACCATACCTGCCATGGGAAAAAAACATATCTTAATATTATATTACATGGTACCGTTAACTCGTGCAACGTCATGGTATTTGGGAAACATTACTACTACGAAATTATCACATGATCTCTACAGAATAAATGACTACTCAAGTATAAAAATGGTGCCAAGACCTATAAATAAAGAGTGAATTTGTCTTAGAGGTTATGGTACCTAGATTTGAGTCATGATACCAGAAGATCATGTTTTAGTTTATTGAAGAATTTTAAAAATATCTGCCTGGTTAAGACTTAAGATGGTGATTTTGGAGAACCTTAATGTCAAAACGACCACTTTGGAATAGCTGCTTTTTGCAGTGTGTTTGATTACTGTTGAGCAGTCTGTCTGGTCTGCTAAAATGATGGTGTACACACCAGGGTATTGTTGTAATAGCTCGGTAACCGATGTCTGCAGTCGAGTGCGTCAACCGCCTGGCTGTCGAAGTGTCTTGAGAAGCACCCGACCCCTAACTCTAAGCTCGGCATGGAGGCATCAATTGTAAAGCGCTAGATAAAGGCTATAAATGCCCATTTCCATTATGTTATATGCCAGAGCTACTGTGTTCACTGCAGGCCTCCGTCCGAAGTCCTTGTTAAATGTTACACTTGAACATTTAAGCATTATAGGCAACCATTTTAGAGCAAAGGGCGTTTTACTTGAATGTGTCTTATTAAAATTACTTTTAAAATCCACAAAAGCAAATACTCCAAACTAGCAATGTACTATTACATCAGGACGCACACGTAAGGGATCTTTAAGAACAAGGTACCCAAACAAGTGCTAAGCACCAATAAAGGATTTTACATACAACACAAGACCTTTTAACACATCGACTTCAAGGTGTTTTGCTTGAATGTTCCTGATTTTTTTGGATGTTAGCTTGGGTGCAGTTTTGGGGTGTGTCTGATTTGTCTCTCCCCTCTGCTCAGACTACCACAGCTGTGGTGGTGGCTGGTGGAGTTGTCCTGCTCTCTACTGTCCTGATCTTGGGCGCCTATTTTCTGGGAAAGAAGAAAACTCCCCTGATCACCCTGCTGGAGCCCACTGTTAAATACCCACTGAAGCTCATCGACAAGGAGGTAGGCAGAGGGGTCGTACGACGGGGTTTCATGGGCTTTATCAAAACGAGTGTGTCAAAAATGGAATTACTTTTGATCAAATCTAAACGCCTTCTGGGTCCATTGGCTGTGTGCTACCATCCAGCCCCTTTCAACATTTGGGAAATTATCTTAATTTTAGAGAGAAAAAAGGTTTAGTCTGTTTGAGGCAGTTTGTTAGCATGGTCGATTGTGTGGGCGTGTACCTCCTGACGGTTGGCTCCTCCCACAGGTGATCAGTCACGACACTCGCAGGTTTCGATTCGCTCTGCCCTCCCCGGACCACATCCTGGGTCTGCCCATCGGTACGTCCCAGCGCCTGCCCTCGCGGGATGCAGCCAAGTGCCGTCGGCCATTTTCTGAAAATACGTTGTGCATTTAATGCGTGTTTGTTTAAAACACGGGCAGACCAGCCCACTGCTCAGTTTCCATCTTTCTCAAGGTCAGGAGCGGGCACAGGTGTAGATGGATAGAGGACAACGTGCTTACCTCACTTAGTAATAATAGGGTCAACGTTGAGTAGCGTACTTACAGTGCTAAGTACAATATGCCTTAACGTGCATAGCCTTCCTGAGCAGGAGAAGTGGATTGCTAAATCGCCATGTCAACACCCATGAGTGCGTACTCAACTCTTTTCACTTTTCTCAAGAGCTCATGTTCATCTGTAGTCCCTTTGCAAGTGATTCAGATACTTATGAATAGTGAATAAAATTATGCAGGACAAAAGTGAATAAAAAAATTAAAGACTTAATTGATTTGTATGCGCGTGTGTGTGTGTGTGTGTGTGACATTTGCCCACCTTAACACAAGCAGTTAGATTTTTGCATTTGACAGACAAAGCAAGACCTCTTTGCCCTGGGGGGTATTTCACCAAGCCAGATTACTGTCAGCTGGATAACTGCGCTGAGTAAAACCCAGAGCAGCTCTTTTTACTTCAGTTCATGCTCCTGATTTCGGATGGTTCTGGGTTTTTCTCGGGGCAGTTATGCAGCTGACACACTAATCCTGCTTCCTGAAACAAGGCCCAGGTCTCCACGTGGGTGCTCGCAGGCTGTTGATGAAAGTTGGATCTTCTCGTCTCTCTCTCTCTGTTTCTCTCTCTCTCTCTCTCTCTCAGGGAAGCATGTTTACCTGTCTGCCCGCATCGACGGCAGCCTAGTGGTGCGTCCGTACACACCGGTCTCCAGCGATGACGACAGAGGATTTGTGGATTTGGTGGTGAAGGTACTGCCCAGCGCTGGCTTTGCCTCCTCCATAAATGAGACCGAAGAAAGAGCAGGAGCCTTAAGGCCATGGCATAAACACATCAATGAGCACTTTGTGATGTAACCGAATCTGTTTAAATTACATTACATGTATCTGGCAGACGCTTTTATCCAAAGCGATGTACAATAAGTGCATACCGAAGGTCATTGGAACAACTACAGAACACAGGCCCAATAAGGTACAACACTCATTATGTAACTGTTATTCATAGCCATGAACACATTAGGTCCAGTTCACACAGTACACATAGGCTAGGTCAGAGAGTTATGGTAAGTCAAACTAGGAGGCATGAAAACAAGCTACAATACCAAGATAACAATACAAGTGCAATATAACTGCTGGATGGAGGTACATGTATCTGCTGCACTCAGTTCAAGGAGCCATCGGTTGGTAACGCGTGCTGTGCAAGTGTGAACTCTGATGTGCGGCTGTCTTGCTCCACAGATCTACTTCAAGAACGTCAATCCTAAATTTCCTGAGGGGGGGAAGATGTCCCAGTACCTGGACAGCCTACGGCTGGGAGAGCTGGTGGACTTCAGAGGGCCGGGGGGGCTCCTGGAGTACAAGGGCAAAGGTCAGAATGGTTCAGGCCAGGGGGGTCAAACTGAATCCCAAGGGGACCGCAGTGTCTGTGGGTTTACTTTCAGTCAGCTGCCAGTTAAGCCCTTGAGAATAAGGTGTGGGGATTCCTCAGCCAATCAGTGACTTAAATGAACCACTGGTGCCAAAAACCAGAAGACACTTCTGTCCCTCCAGGACTGGAGTTTGACATCTGTGGTTTAGGCTATGGATATTAAAATCTGGACCTCCAGTCAAAAATCAAAATCCGGCCCTGGTTTTCTGTCCCCCCCCAGTGCAACTACTTGGCCACACTGCATTCACACCTGACTGCCAGGTGAAGGGAGGGTGGAAAACCAGCAGTTCCTGGACCTCGAGGGCCATGGCCTGAGTCACAGGTTTAGGCTGTGCTCGCTGTCGGACCCTTTACCAGTCTCATGCGTGCATGATATATCCGTAAATCACGTCATGTATAAACCATTCCTAAAGAAAACAACATAAGCTAGGCTTTACAATTGTATTAGTTAAATCTGCAGATCATGTGATGTAAAACACTGAGCTACTGTACACTAACATTAGGCTCAACAGCAGACTCAAGCTCTGGACATTACACCCACGTAAAGAAATGCTTTGATACCATATATCTAAGCTTGAAAGCTATTTAATTATCCCTAGCTAACAGTAGGGCTGCTTACTGATACATCAGAAGTCTTTTCTTTGACAAACGGGGGTGTCAGTAGCAGAAACAGTCGGGAGGGAGGTGAAGGGAGGGAAGGCTCTACACCAGTGGTGTCAAACTCGTGCCATGGAGGGCCGTGTGTATGCAGGTTTTCATTCCAACCAATTAATGTTGCCTTAATTGAGTCCAATTACTCATTCAGCCATATGCGTTTAACTGCATTGAAGCACAGAATATAAGAAAATTTTTATTTAGACAATGCGGGTCACCATAGACGTCGGGTCACCATTGCGCACAAACCTGCATCCCTAATTCAGCAAATAATTTAACTAATTATATAATCAAGATCTGAGGCTGGAATGAAAACCTGCATACACACGGCCCTCCATGGCACGAGTTTGACACCACTGCTCTACACCATGCACCAGCGCTAGCTTGTTAGCATCAGTGCTAGCTTGTTAGCAAAACCACAGGTGTTTTGTACAACTGTGCTGTATAAATAAACTTGACTCGATAGTTGGTGAAGTCCTCCTTCTGAAATGGGCTCTTCTAATATTAACTGTTGGGGTTATTACAATATTGCAGTGCCTGTGGGCCTGCGGAAATGAAACTAATTTCTTGTTAGCCTCTTCATTTTTTTAGAAAAGAAAAAAGCGTGTTGGTATTTTTGCATCCAGAGAGGGCACGATGCTTAGGCATTTCCAACTTCGCCTGCCTGCTCAAGAGCATCATTTACACGTTACGAATAGAAAGGGTTTCACTGAGGGTAGCGTTTTAATGAAGTACATTGTACCCAGCTAACCCTCCCTGCTGAAAACCTTCCGTTTAGCCAAGCGGGAAAGCAAGCCGTTCTACATTCAAAAATATCTGTGGGCCATTTTTGAATACAAAAGAAGTATTTAAACAACACGTTAGTAAAGAATGAACAGATTTAGATTTCCTGGACCTTTAATCTTAAAGGAGTACCATGGTGGTTGAACGTGACACTTCCCAGTTGTCTTCAGGCAACAACAAAACAAATGTGCATATTTTTTTTATTCTTCAGTCATTTCAATGTACTTTAAAACGTATTTTTCTAAGCCTAAATTTCCCACTATAAAAATTCACCCGAACCGTCTGGGCGTGGTAATGAGAACTGTCAGTTAGCTATGATTGACAGACCGTTCCCCGTTACCATAGCTACCCCCATGATACGCACTCTCTTTGGGAGACTGAATTTTCACAAGCTAGCTAGCTTAGTAGTATATCAAGTATCGATAGATAGCTAAGGTAAGGACGTTGACTTGTATCCAGTTACAATTTTTGCTATCTAGCTAGCCAAGTTAAGATAAAAGCACAACTATAAAGTCCTCATAAAAGCGAACTAGCAAGCTAACGTTATCGATAACATTGCCTTATGAAAGCAAACCTCCTAGCTAGCTAACGTTAGCTAGCTAGCTAAATGAATATAACCAGAAATAATCTAAAGGAACTCTAATTTAAGTGAACCTAACGTTAGTCAAATATTTGCATTGTCTGAACAGCAGGACGGTGTGTCCTGTCAGATTTCTTTACGGGGCGTGGAAATAGGAGTGGTTACTGTATTCGTGACGTAGAAAAATGACAACTTTCTCAACCGGTTGAAAATGGGACGATGAATTTAAAACGCATATTTCTCCAAAAATACAGAACGGACATATTTAATACTTTGCTCATTGTGTTTCTTCAATGCCTCTTGTGCAAATAGCACATAAAACAGAGAAAGTGTGAAAATCACCATGGTACTCCTTTAAAACCTTATAAATGTATGCCGATGGTTGACCTTTTTTCTTTTAAAATGTTTGGTTTGTGGAGTTTTATTCTTCGGGCAAACGTGCTTAAGGAGGCTCTTATCAAAGGCTCACATTTCCCACTGAGACAGCAGTTCCAGATTTCAAAGGTATCCACTGTTAAAATGCCACAGTTGGCGTTGGCCCTTTGTCTGGCTAATAGGTCTGTGTTTTTGAGAACAGTTTTCGCTTAGGTTTCTCTGCGTTTCAAGTGTCTGGAAGGATTTAGGGCAGTTATTTTCTCCAACTGAACAGTACGAGCCTAGCTCCAGTCAGCTAGTGGTAGTGATATTGCTAATATGTGACTAGCACTTAAATGTATAACATGGTTTACTGTGGTGTTTAAACAAACCTTTGGCTTTTGGTGCTGTGAACTTTGTGAGACCAGGCAGGCTTTGCAGTGAAATGGGGCGGGTGGGATGCCGCATGGTGGTATATTAAGAACTGATTTGCAGGTTTGGCTGTGCAGCCCTGTTTTATTCTTCCAGCACACGAAATGCAGCCGTACTCCCTGTGCGAAATGAAAGAGAATTAAAAGGGCAACACGTTGCAGTGACACATTTGTGTTCAGGGTGTAAAAGCATTTCTTGTGGCTTTGTTGTAGACTTATTTGCTCTGGCTGTGTGTAACCCTGATTCTCGTCCCCCTCCCCCTTTGTAGGGCAGTTTTTGGTCCAACCCGATAAGAAGTCCCCAGGGGAAATTAAGATCGCCAGTTCCCTGGGCCTCATTGCCGGTGGAACAGGTGCGGTCTTGCCAGGAGCAGTTCTTTCTACATTTACTTTAATCAAATGATTATGTGTGAAATTAATATTTGCATTTAATTTGCATCATCACTAAAACCTTTTTACTTGGCCTGTCATTTTCACTGTAGCGAAGTGGCGCCCCCTTTGGGTGGGCCGGTGTGTAGTGCGCACTGTGGCCAGCCAGACGCCAGGCCAGCATCCTATAGAAATTTGACCTCATGGAAAACTGACTCGAATTACTCATGCATTGTAATGTGGGTTTTTGGGATTGGGGTCAATCTTCCATGGCACAGAAAAATGATTTATGTATTGTAATGTACATTTTTAGTATTGGGGTCAATTTTCCATGGCATAAAAACAACAGTACTTTATGAAATTGAATAAATGCTCCCAGTGGAGTCGCTTTTCTAATAGAAATCTGACTCCCGGGTCACACTTGCACAGGGGTCTGACGCCGGTAGATAATTGGCTGTAATGTGGCACGGGGTGGGCGGGGTTAAGATGACGGGTTAGGATCTCATCACACAAGCACCATTCCTCCGCTCGATGGAGCTCCCGCAGGCCACCTGTAACCGTGACACCGCCGTGTGCACCTGCTCCACCTGTGCAGGTATCACCCCCATGCTGCAGCTGGTCAGAGCCATCATGAAGGACCCCAGTGACAAGACCACCTGCAGTCTGCTGTTTGCCAACCAGGTGTGTACCTGCTGGAATAGTCCCTCCTTACAGAACATCACTGACTGCACTCTATGCATCCTATGAATGAGTGGTGATAAGCAGACCTGGGTCAAATATGTATTTGTTTTGGATTCAAATACTTTTCTACGCTTTACTGATCTTGTCTGGTGTATTAGAACCAATGAAATACTCTCAAAAATTGCCAGCCTCGCCTTCTGGTCATATTGACAGGCTCAGTTACACCAGGCAAGATCAATAGAGCACAGAAAAGTATTTGAATCCAAAACAAATACGTATTTGACCCTGGTCTGGTGATGAGTTTGGGGATTCGTATTGTGCGTTTCCAGGGCTCTGTTTATTGGTATAACTATGTAAATAATTCCAGTTTCTTGTGGAGGATGAACTGCCTCTTAACATCCTGTGTGTGAGTTTGTTTGGGTGTGTGTGTTTATTGTGTGAGAGATTATTTGTTTGTGTGCCCTGCAGACAGAGAGGGATATTCTCCTGCGGGAGGAGCTTGAGGAAGTCCAGGCTCGGCACCCGGACCGCTTCCAGCTGTGGTTCACCGTGGACCAGGCCCCTGCAGGTGCGCAGCCTCCGGCTCCTGTGCACCCGTCTTTCTGCAAACAAAGTCTCAATACAGATTCAGCACAGTCTCAATACAGATTCAGCACAGTCTCAATACAGATTCAGCACAGCCTCAATAGTGTCTCAATAAAGTCTCAATACAGATTCAGCACAGCCTCAATAGTGTTTCACTAAAGTCTCAGCACAGTCTCAATACAGATTCAGCACAGCCTCAATAGTGTTTCAATAAAGTCTCAGCACAGTCTCAATACAGATTCAGCACAGCCTCAATAGTGTTTCAATACAGTCTCAGCAGTCTCAATACAGATTCAGCACAGCCTCAATAGTGTCTCAATAAAGTCTCAATACAGATTCAGCACAGCCTCAATAGCGTTTCAATACAGTCTCAGCACAGTCTCAATACAGATTCAGCACAGCCTTAATAGTGTTTCAATAAAGTCTCAGCACAGTCTCAATACAGATTCAGCACAGCCTCAATAGTGTCTCAATAAAGTCTCAATACAGATTCAGCCCAGCCTCAATAGCGTTTCAATACAGTCTCAGCACAGTTCACAGATCCACAGCCTCAATAGTGTTTCAATAGTCTCAGCACAGTCTCAATACAGATTCAGCACAGCCTCAATAGTGTTTCAATAAAGTCTCAGCACAGTCTCAATACAGATTCAGCACAGCCTCAATAGTGTTTCAATAAAGTCTCAGCACAGTCTCAATACAGATTCAGCACAGCCTCAATAGTGTTTCAATAAAGTCTCAGCACAGTCTCAATACAGATTCAGCACAGCCTCAATAGTGTTTCAATAGTCTCAGCACAGTCTCAATACAGATTCAGCACAGCCTCAGTAGTGTTTCAATAAAGTCTCAGCACAGTCTCAATACAGATTCAGCACAGCCTCAATAGTGTTTCAATAGTCTCAGCACAGTCTCAATACAGATTCAGCACAGCCTTAATAGTGTTTCAATAAAGTCTCAGCACAGTCTTAATACAGATTCAGCACAGCCTCAATAGTGTTTCAATAGTCTCAGCACAGTCTCAATACAGATTCAGCACAGCCTCAGTAGTGTTTCAATAAAGTCTCAGCACAGTCTCAATACAGATTCAGCACAGCCTCAATAGTGTTTCAATAGAGTCTCAGCACAGTCTCAATACAGATTCAGCACAGCCTCAATAGTGTTTCAATAGAGTCTCAGCACAGTCTCAATACAGATTCAGCACAGCCTCAATAGTGTTTCAATAGAGTCTCAGCACAGTCTCAATACAGATTCAGCACAGCCTCATAGTGTTTCAATAAGTCTCAGCACAGTCTCAATACAGATTCAGCACAGCCTCAATAGTGTTTCAATAAGTCTCAGCACAGTCTCAATACAGATTCAGCACAGCCTCAATAGTGTTTCAATAAAGTCTCAGCACAGTCTCAATCAGATTCAGCACAGCCTCATAGTGTTTCAATAGTCTCCACAGTCTCAATACAGATTCAGCACAGCCTCAGTAGTGTTTCAATAGTCTCAGCACAGTCTCAATACAGATTCAGCACAGCCTCAATAGTGTTTCAATAAAGTCTCAGCACAGTCTCAATACAGATTCAGCACAGCCTCAGTAGTGTTTCAATAGTCTCAGCACAGTCTCAATACAGATTCAGCACAGCCTCAATAGTGTTCTCAATAAATCTCAGACAGTCTCAATACAGATTCAGCACAGCCTCAATAGTGTTTCAATAAGTCTCAGCACAGTCTCAAAAGATTCAGCACAGCCTCAGTAGTGTTTCAATAGTCTCAGCACAGTCTCAATACAGATTCAGCACAGCCTCAATAGTGTTTCAATAGTCTCAGCACAGTCTCAATACAGTCTCAGCACAGTCTCAATACAGTCTCAATAAAGTCTCAGCACAGTCTCAATACAGATTCAGCGCAGCCTCAGTAGTGTCTCAATTTGGTCTCAATACAGTCTCAGCGCAGTCTTACTAAAGTCTCAATGCACCCTCAGCACAGTCTCTGCTTCAGGCCATGGAGGTCTCTGGTGGCGTTGCTCTCCCTCATTGGCGCCTCTCTGCTCTCACATCCACAGAGTGGGACTTCAGTCAGGGGTTCATCAGCGCCGACATGATCAGCGAGCACCTCCCGGCCCCGTCCGACGACAGCCTCGTGCTGATGTGCGGCCCGCCTCCCATGATCCAGTTCGCCTGCAACCCCAACCTGGACAAGCTGGGGTACCGGCAGAGTCAGCGCTTCACCTACTGACCCCGCTCGGCCCCGTTCCCCACCGCAGTACAAACAGAGAGACGAAATGACCCGAGGTTCCCTCCCCTAAATCAAACAGGTGTTCTCTTGACCCTGGCGGACTGGAAAGCCTGTCTGTTGAAACCTTTTTAATGTTTGAAAACGTGTGGAGTCGGCTAGGGACGCAGGCTGAGGCTTGGCAGTGTTCAGTCGCCGTTTGTTACCTGTTACCTGTTACCTGTGCTGTGTGTGCTGTCTGTAGCTCACTAAATAACATACCAGACAGGCACAGACAGCACTCTCACTCTTATGCGATCATTTCACTCTTGTTGTGTGGCAGTATATACAGTCACCTGCCCAACCTGTCAGGTTAATGTTTTTCTAACAAATATTTGGTCACCTGGGCTGTGCTTGTCTTGCATAATCTGTAAGGGCCTTTGCTTAGCTTAGTTCAATAAGAGAAACAAGTTTATTGTTGATTTAAAAAATATATATAAACACTCCTTTAGCACACTGCCACAGACCTGAGTGGTCTTTTTATGCAGATTTAAGTGCTTCAGACTTGAGGTTGTGTCCATCTGTTTAGAACAGTAATGTCAAAATGAGAAAGTTTACTTTGGTCCAGAATTAGTTTTAAAAAAAATCATCCTTATCCAAAGCATGAGCTGGACGACAATCAGTGGTTTCTTTTTCTTTCATATCTGTATATTCAAATATATCCAAATATGGCGTTCATATGGAAGGGGGCTGCTATTTAAAAAAAATATACATATATAGTCGGAAGGGGACTGCTATTGAAAATATATATATATATGGCATTTAGTTTGCACTTGAATTCAAAGGCCACATGCAGTGGAAATGTACATTTCTGTGTTGCAACTTCCTGGAGCGCCCGTTTCAGCTGGAACCAATGATGTGCCTTCTGTGTGCGACACCCATTGTATTTATTCCTTCTACTGCACTGTGCTTGAAACGCGCTGCGGGCTCTCTGTTTAAAAACTGTGGGCCTGGACATGTTCAGATGTTTCCAAGAAGCGATGCTTGGCGCGTTGCTCAATAATTCTTTTTGTAGTTTGTGGTGCTGTTTGCGAGCTGTGCGGCTAATGAGTGTGACGGAAGCGTAGAGCTCGGTCTCTCTAGGCTGCTCGGCGAGTGCGCTGTGAGTGAAACCCAATAAAGCGTCACAGTTCTGATGAAGTCTCACTGTGAATTTATTCTTTTTTTTTCCTTCCAACACTTTGTTATAGTCGGTATATGATAAATCATTTCTGTTGTATATACCTACCATTTACCTTTTCACTTGCATGAAACTTCCCAGGTCTGTCTGAACTTGCCTGTGTAATTATCCCATCCACTGTGCAAATACATGAGCAGCAGCCTCTCATTATACAATTATCTTACAGGCAGTATGACCAGTGAGCATGCGCAAAGCTGGTGCAGCAGGCCCTTATGCCGTTACGCTGTGCAATGAGGAAGAATTTAAGGGATGTTCATTGTAAGAGTCTTGTTACTGAAAGATCTCTTTAAGGTAGGTCGCACTAACGCTGCGTTATTTTTACTGCCCAAAGATGCCTGTACCTGGGGTGATGTGAGTGGTATGTTTGATAATGTTGTGTTTCAGGATGCGCCCTTTGTCTCCAGCCCTTGTGGATTTGAACCTGCAAACTTCACGGGGAGAAGCTCTGTTGTTTGAAAGACCCTGTACAAAAATCAGTACGTTGTACCTTTCAGTTACCATGCCATTTTATTTTATTATTTATTTTACATTCTGTTTAATAAATTCATTGCGCTATGTAAAGCACTTTGAGCTGCATCTCTGTGTGAAAGGTGCTATATATAAAATGTATTATTATAAGTGGAGGAGGTAGTGGAACCCTGGGTTTTATTCTGGCAGACACAATTGCCACTTTGCAAGCGGGATTAGGATTAGAGATTACCAGTGACTGGGAGCCATCTTTGTGCAGAAATGCGGGTTCTCCTGCCTCGCTGACTTGAGCCAGCCTGTTTTAAACACCCTCCAGCGGGACAAGCTGGAGTACGCGTGCCGAAACACGATCGGCTCCAGACACGTGCAAAATTACGGCGAAGACGTGTTATAGGACCAACCTTAAAATGCCATGCTCAACCTTTGGTCAGACTGATGCATTTTATACACTTGATTGTTTTTTTTTTAACCACACGCACACATTTCGTTTTTCCCCATTTATTATTATTTTAAATCAATGTCAGGCACATCCTGTAAAAGTGAACGCAGCTTGGTTCTCAGACAGGCATCAGATACTAAATGTGAAGTGGTCTGATTGCTTTTATCTTCAACAGAAAAATTAATCTCGCACATATACTATTGGACGATGTATGTTACATTTATAAGTGCCAAGTCAACACAAAAGCAATTTGCCATCTTTTAAAGTGGCCGGTGTCCTTTGTGGGTTAACCTTGTCTTTAATGGACAAGGTGCTGACTTAGCATTTAGCTGAGGTCGTGGAGCTAGGTTTGCTAAATGTTCACGTCCTGCTTGCCTTCTTGCAGTCAATCAACGGGGGAGGGGGTTTATATTGACATGCAGTACATTTGATAGGCAGCCAGTTTATTTCCGGTCTATTGGAGCCAGTAAATGTTCAAATGTCTCCTCCTTGTCTATGATGAAGGACATTCCCAGTGGACTTCTAATGTACAAAAAGCCTGGGCCTGTATATCCGAGTATTAATATATTCAGGAACATATGAGTTTTCCCAATCCAGAATAAATTAATGTGTTCATTTCTGTCATGAAACGAGACAAACCGTATTTGTAAGGATATGACTGCTTAATTTAAGTGATGTGTGGTGAGATTGGCCGAAGTTTTTGTGAACGGGCATTCGAAAACAAATTAGTAATTGGAACGCATTAATAACTGCCAGCTCGGTTATATTTGTTCAAGTTGCACCCAATCTTCCCATTCATTACAGCTGCGTTTTCTGCGCAAACAGAACCCCATTGATTTAATAACCTGAAGTGAGTCGCTTTCACCAGCAGATGGAGTTCCTGGGTCTTTGTTTACGAGACATCCCAAAACCAGAGGAAACGCGTTTCTGCTCGCCCGTGATCGGAAGCTGAAACGGGGGAACAGACGCTTGTGTTTCGGCGAGAATCGGGTGGGATCCAAACAGGTAAGCCTGGACAATTTAAAGACTAGATAGTCTTGTACAAGCGGATAGAACAAACATTAAAAAGATAGCAATTGTAACTGGTTAATATGTCAGTTGTCAGAAGGTCGATTGGGGCTTTTTGATGAGTAATTATAGTCACTAGCTCGGTGGTCGCTATCTACCGTTAGCTTAGCTTGTTAGCCAGCTAGCTGCTACCTATGTTCTCGAGTGCGGATTAGCTTTAGCTACAGTGGCTACGGGAAATAGACAACGAGACACTTTATTGTCTTTACAGTTTATTTTCATTTTCTCGACGGAGCTGTTGAGATTACAACTAAAAATGGCGTTTTCATTTATTAACATTGCCGACTTTCGGGACAATGAGCAATATTTTAGCAGATAAGAGCTGAGCTGGCGCATATAATGGTTGCTGTTGGCTGAAAGGATTTTTGGCTGATAGCAATCTGTCTTGAACTTAACAATAACACCATTCATATAAACCGGAAACGATACAAACCTTTAATCGACTGTAAAAACACTCGAATCTTAATGTGCATTGACACTTACACAGATGTCGGTCAGATTAAACTTCGACTGCCATTTCGGCGGCTGACAATATTTTGCTTTTCATCAATAACATTAGCTAGCCATAGCAGCTAGCTGCGTATGTTTGCAACTTCACAGATTTATTGTATGAATTGTATTTAGCTCACATTAATAACTGTTACCGTAAGGTGCCTTCATCAGTTTCCGATAACTGTACGTATTTCATGTGTTATGTTGTTTTTAAAGACGAACAATTGTTTAAATTCGCCTAAATGGCATAAACGATTAGGTGTTTATTCGTGTGAATTGCACATCGTTTCTGTGGAAAATGCTTTGACCTCGGCGAAGAGCAATATTTACTCGTGGAAACTGATACTGCTCGGTATTTTGACCCCTTCGGTTAAAGCAATGCATTTTTTATGAATGTGGACCTCTGTTTGCTGTCCCACCTGTTCTTCTGTGCAAAGAAGCAGACAATTAGGCGAGGTAACCGAGTCCAAGCCTGTCCTTCAGATGGTCAAATGGTGCCTCCACCCCCCCCCCCCCCCCCCCCCCCAGTATTGGCTGGAACTGTTTGTGAACGTGCCCAAAAAATCCAAAACAACATGTTCTGTTTGTTGCCCCCCCCCCCAAAGTTGAAATGAGATCTGTGATCTGCACAGTTGTTGTATCATCTATATTTAGTTAAGCTGTTTTTGTTGCCCCTTTTTTTCTAATAGTTGTCATTCATTAACAAGCTCCCTTCACAACACCGGAATGGGTATGTAACAAGAGACAGGGCAGACATTGCTGTAAGATGGGACAGAACACACCTGGGCACAGGGTGAATAAGTATGGCTGTCCCTAACAGATCAAGCAGGCTACCTGGCTCTGTGGATTGGCCCTTTATGAAGACAAATGAGCATTTTAATATTGTTCAGGATTTGAATGTGAAGTGTAGAGTCTTGAATGGCCTGTTTTCGTCATGAAATGGTCTCATTTCTTAATGAAGAAAAACAACTGAACTGATGCTACGTCTACCCCGGCTGTCCCAACGGGGCCTCTTAATGGGACTGTGCAAGAATAACAGAGTTGACTCTGGGGAATGGAAATATTGATTGTTAAAATTAGTTCAAGGTTACCATTTTTACAAAGACATTTGTACTTGGTATTAATCTGTAGGCAAACATTGCGCTTTAAAAATGCTTAAAATAATCTTGATACCTATGGGTCAGCACCTAGCCCGATACAAAGGCTGACCCGGTGTGATATGCTTACAGAGGTACAGATAGATTATTGATCTATACTTTTTTGCCATGATTGTGTCTTTATTTGATGACTTAGAGTTTTGTTTTTATCGTTTTGTATATAAGGGGAAACGTGCAGTGGTATGAGGACACTCGTCAACACGGTTTCCTTATCAATGATCAATTTAGGTGTATAGCCATTTCACCTCTCACATTTAGCATTATTTTCATTATTACTAGACACACTGTACAATAAACTGCATTCATTTTGAATCTGGCTTTCCTCTTTGACTCTTACCACTGCACACCTAACAGTTTTAAGGTCCTAACATACACACAGACCTCAGGATGTCTGCACTGTCATAGTCACTCGTCTATACACTAGTGTCATAGCAGGATGTACAATTGTGTTTATGCAGGCTAAACAAGCGAAAGACATGTCCGCATCTACCAAGTTAGGTAGCGATTTGTATAAGCCACACTACTGGCGGACAGCAGTCTGTGCATAACCGTTAGCACGGTGGAAAGGTTAAAACACTACTTTGGAATCAGATGACCGAGATTTCATTAAATTAATCCCGTTCCAGTAGCACCGGGTAAGACGACACGCGTTCCTTCGCCACTCAGATACTTCCACTGTTTGGTTTGCGGAGGGGTTTCTTACAGTTGGCGACCTTGGTGTGTCTAGGTTTTGACGTATTCATACCCACATATTGTCTGATTGATTTACGTCCTTGTGATCTTCAGATTGATCTCTTTCTGCATAGAATCTTTAGGACAGTTGTATTCATGAGATTTTTCCATAGGACGGAGTGTAGCAAGTGTAAGAACTAGATTGACGAAGTTACGGTTCCATTCGGTCGAACTGTCGTTGCCTGAGCAGTCTGACCATTGCTTGATATATCCACTGTTAAGGATACAGAAAGTATGTAAAAGTTGTAGTCGCGATAGAGCGTCAATCTGTATGTATGTATTACGATGTTGTGAGCTGAAGGAGTTAAAATGCAAAGGGAGATGGCGCCCCCAAGTGGCAGGGGTTATTATGCAGTGTCTGATCACATTGGTGTTTGTTTATTCTCCAGGGTATTACCCGCGTGGTAGAAGTCGAGACTCGCAGGATCATCGTCACGCCTTCACAGGTACGCAGCAACGTGACTGTCTGAATGTGGCTTTTGGTCCCTGATTAAAACGCTTTTGGTCCCTGTGTCACATGATGGAGGTCCCTACTGTTACACTGCTGCCTCTTTCTTTATTTGATGTTTGTAATTTGTTTGTCTACTGTCTTGTGCAACTGTGTAACTTTGTGTTTCATGTCAGGTCCCCCTTGCCAAAGAGATTTCGATCTCAATGCGGTTTTTCCTGGTTAAATAAAGGTTAAATAAAAAACGCTTTTGGTCCCAGTGTCCCATGATGGTGGTCCTTGTTTTAAACTCTTTTGGTCCCTGTGTCTCGTGGTGGAGGCCCCTGATTTAAACGCGTGTTCCCGTCCACAGCCCGGGATCGGACCAGGCTGGGAGCGGCTGGCCGCAGCGGGACGAGGGGCTGGGTTGAGGGGCTGCGGACGGTTCCCATGTCAGCCCGTAACGGGTCAGCGAGTGATGCAGAGTGCCGGATCTCCGAGGATGGCCCCGCCCTGGAGGACGTGGAGCTGACGGAGCTGGGACCTCTGATGGAGGGGGTCACAGCGGAGGTGCGGTTGGCTTACAAACGCTTACAGATTTGGGCGAATGAAGGAAACTGGGTTAGATTTATGTACGTGTATCTCAAACGTCTGTTTGATTTGCGCTAATTATTTAGGCCTCTGCCCTCCCTGATGATGAGGAGGATGAAGATGAAGGGGGGCGCGGGATGACCCTCCCCCTGCAAGCTCACCACGCGATGGAGAAAATGGAGGAGTTTGTGTATAAGGTAGGACCCGTGACCCCTGCTGTGCCTGCTGGTAGAGACCGTACAGGGTTAATGGGTGTGTGGCGGTGGGAGTTTTGGAAGGTCACAGGTAGACCCCGTACAGGGTGACTAGGTGGTGACTGGGTGTTTGGAGGTGGGAGTTTGCGAAGGTCGCTGGCAGAGACTGTACAAGGTGACTGGGTGGTGACTGGGTATTTGGAGGTGGGAGTTTGCGAAGGTCGCTGGCAGAGACCGTACAGGGTGACTGGGTGTTTGTTATTCCAGGTTTGGGAAGGCCGCTGGAGGGTGATCCCATACCACGTCCTGCCCGAGTGGCTGAAGGACAACGACTACCTGCTCCACGGGCACCGCCCACCCATGCCCTCCTTCCGCGCCTGCTTCGGGAGCATCTTCCGGATCCACACGGAGACCGGCAACATCTGGACACACCTGCTGGGTGAGTCAGGAACGTGGTGGAACGCACGCGTGTTTACGTTGCCCTTGCTTGCAGAAACTTGCAGATGTTTGCTCCAGCAACCACCCTGGGTGTCTTTGAAGTAGTCGGAGTCTTTGTGTTAAAAAAAGAAAGGAAAAAAATCAGTTTTAATACTGCAGGTGCTTACGGTCACGGCTGATTGCTCCATGATCTAGACAACAGCCATGGGTGATCCTGTTAAGGCACTGTTCCAGTGTGTGGATGGGCCCCAGAAGTCTGCCATCAAAATGGAACCATGATAGTTCTGATTCGCGGGGCAACGCACACCTCGTAGGAGGACCTATGAGCCGCTGCTCCAGGTGCATGCTGGGAGGTGACCGCTGTGTGTTGTGTATCCGCAGGGCTGGTCCTGTTCCTGTTCCTGGGCACGCTCACCATGCTGCGGCCCAACATGTCCTTCACCGCACCCCTGCAGGAGAAGGTGGTGTTTGGGACGTTCTTCCTGAGCGCCGTCCTGTGCCTCAGCTTCTCCTGGCTCTTCCACACCGTCTACTGCCACTCCGAAAAAGTCTCCCGCACCTTCTCCAAGTAAGACACGCCCCCCACCCAGGAGCTGCCAGTGTACACCCGCCAAACTCTGCTGCCCAGAGGCAGGGCGGGGTGGTGATGTTCCTTGTGATGGGATGGGTGCCCTTCCCGTTCTGCAGACTTGAAAGATGGCAGTAATTAGTGTGTGTGTGTATTCTCTTCTATTTTAGGCTCCGTATGGTTTTAGGAGAGAGCACAGCTGCCTGGCTGGGTAAAATGAGGGTCCCCCAAGGTGCCCTGGCTGTGTCTGAGGGGCCCCTAGGTGCCCTGGTTGTGTTTGAGGGTCTCCCGAGGTGCCCTGGCTGTGTTTGAGGGGCCCCTAGGTGCCCTGGTTGCGTTTGAGGGCTCCTGGTTACATTTGAAGGCCTCCCCGGGGCCTCCAGAGTGACAGTGATCTCTATGTCTCAGGCTGGATTACTCAGGCATCGCTCTGCTGATCATGGGCTCCTTCGTCCCCTGGCTGTACTACTCCTTCTACTGCTCCCCTCAGCCACGCCTCATCTACCTCTGCATCGTCTGTGTGCTCGGCATCGCCGCCATCGTCGTGGCCCAATGGGACCGCTTCTCCACCCCCCGGCACCGGCCCACCCGAGCAGGTCAGTTCAGGGTTCCCCTGGAGTCTCGCTTTGGTTCCACTGTGGTTCCGCTGTGGTTTTGCTTGCAGGTTAGGTAGTCATTGTCATGGCCTAATCACATTGTGAATGCAGTTGCCAGTACCTAGCCAATGCAATACAATACGATAGCAAATGAACAAATCAAACGGTTGGTTGACTCACTCACCGAACTTGATTGTCTTCAGTGAAGATTAAAAGGAGTGTGGTAGGGCGGCAGTGTAATATGGGGATTAGGGAACTGGGCTTGTCACTCAAATGCTGTGGCATGGATTCCCAGCTGGGGCACTGTCATTGTACCCTTGAGCAAAGTACTTAGTCTTGAATTGAGTACTTAGTTGAATATTTTGTTGAATTGCTTCAATAAAATATCCAACTGTATAAATGGACGGGATAAGTGTTTTCTAAATGCCATAAAATAATAAAATGTCATATAAATGAGAGTGAACAGCCACAATTTGATGAAACAAATATCTGCCATAGTCGTATTAAGCATGCAGAAACCCATTTATGGGTGAGAAACTGGTGTGTTTGGTGACCCCCCTGCAAACCCACCCTGCTGGCCCCTTCTGCCCCGTCCATAGGAGTCTTCATGGGCCTGGGACTGAGCGGGATTGTACCTACGATGCACTTCACCATAGCCGAGGGCTTTGTGAAGGCCACCACGGTGGGCCAGATGGGCTGGTTCTACCTGATGGGCGCCATGTACATAACAGGAGCTGGGCTCTACGCCGCCAGGATCCCCGAGCGCTACTTCCCTGGGAAGTGTGACATCTGGGTACGTCTGCCGTCCGTCCGCACGCACACACGCACACGCGCACGCGCACGCGCACACACACACGCACACGCCTGACTGCTGGGGCTGGGGCTGGGGCTGGGGCTGGGGCTGGGGCTGGGCTCATTGAACTGGGTCTGGCTTTCGAATCTCTGGATTGGCCTAAGGGGGGTTAGGACTTCACAGGGTGGGTTAGGTTTGACATCAAGCCCCGCCCTCCTGCAGTCTGCAGTCATGTGACCAGCTCTCTTCATTGTACCATGCTGGTAGGGTATGTCAGCTGCACCCATGCCATGTTCTTTGACCCTGTATTCTCTCCCTCTCTCCCTCGCGCTCTCTCTCTCTCGCTCTCTCCCTGTAGTTCCAGTCTCACCAGATCTTCCATGTCCTGGTCGTGGCCGCAGCCTTCATCCACTTCTACGGCGTTTCGAACCTGCAGGAGTTCCGTTATGGGCTGGAAGGGGGCTGTACTGATGACACGCTGCTCTAAGGGGGGCGGGGGGGGGGGAGAGGGGCGTGAAGGAAGGCCCGCCCCCTCCTGGGGTTCCGTTTCGGTTTGGGACAATCAAATAAAGGGCGACCGATTGTCGAAACAGGGGGAACAGATTTTAAAAGTTGTTAACTCTGTAAAACTAATATAAATGTATATGTATAAGGATTAGGTGTTTTTGCGGGTGTAAATCTCTGCTGTAGTTCCTGTGGAGTGTGGTGGGGGGGCGTCGACGGACTTGCTTTTTTTGTGGGAGACGGTTATCTGGCTCCACCCATAATGTTAACCCCTGAACCGCTGGTGAGCTTTGGCAGGCAGGAGTAGTTTAGCAGTTACTTGGTAATCCCTGGGAGAATGGTCCTCTTCGTACAAGGTGGGGGTTGGTGGTGGTGGTGGTGGGGGTGGGGGGTGGGGGGGGGGGGGACTGCCCTGTGAGCTTTCTGCCCATCAGCAGCTGGTCCTGGATCAGTCTATCCAAACCCATTTCTACAGCACATTGTACAAATGTTGTTGTGTAGGAGAAAACAACGAACTGATTCAGGATCAGTGCTTTGGAGCAGACTCATTTGCACCTTCCAGTGGTGGAGACGGCTTTGTGTTTAGCCTCTTAGGCTGTTTATCTTCTTCAAAAAACCAGGTGTCTTTTGTTACATAAATACTAGTTTGGTTCACCCTACTGAGGAAGAGGAGGAAAAGACAGACTTGAAATTTAAAGACCTTGTGCAGTCGTTTGTGATGAATCGTTTCTCATGCTGGTTAAGGTGAAGCAAAATTATGTGGACATTAAAGATGACAATCTCTGTCTATGTTTAAACCCCCTGAAAGGGCATTACTTGTGTTGTAACTGGCAAAAAAAAAAAAATGATTGGCATGGATGGACAGAGGTTTCTCTGGAATGGCCCAATCCTTTGTATTGGTGTGGCATTCAGACCACTGTTTTTAAGAAGGTTCTTTGTCACCTCTGGCACCTTCATTTACTGTACATGTGTGCATCCATTGACTGACATGATCTTGTTTCATTATATTCCATACTTGTAAAAAGGGTATTAAAATCACTGCACAGGGTCTTTTGAGTGATGGCAACCAACAGTGCACGTGGCCTTTAGAGGCCTGCAGTAATAATAATAATAATAAGAAGAATAAGAATAAGAGTACCATTATCATAGGTAAGATTCAGAAGTGTGGCATTGTCCTCGGGGGAAATGCAGTTGTTGGCTGGACTCTGCTGTTGGTAGTGAACACAGTGTTCCTCCAGTGAGTGTGGAGTCATGGAAACTGAGAATGTGTGAAATGTGAGCTGAGTAAGCAGACCTGGACCTTCGCTAAATAATGCAGAGTAGTGACGGGTTTTAGTGAACGCCATCTAATGATATAACTCCTACACAGAGAACGGCAACATGATGATCCAATGATATAACTCCTACATAGGGAATGCAACACGAAGATCCAATAATATAACTCCTACATAGGGAATGCAACACGAAGATCCAATAATATAACTCCTACATAGAGAATGGCAACATGAAGATCCAATTATATTACTCCTACTTTGGGAACGGCAACACAAAGATCCAATGATATAACTCCTACTTTGGGAGTGGCAACACTTTAGGTTGGCCCTCTAACTTGCCAGAAGTTCTTAGTCATTTAAAGTACACACTTCACACTGTTTAATGACCCAGCTTCACTGTGGCTGGGCTGACATGAAATATGGCAAAGTTGTGTAGCGTTAGAATGCCGGTAGACCACAAGGTCCATAGCCATCTTGTAAAATGGAGTCATTTGATTTTACGTAGAGAAGCAAGTATTGTGAAATGTCCAAGCTTACGTTGTCTGATTAACCTTGAGGTCAGTGAATTGGCACAAGTCACACTAATCTGGCATTATAATTATTTTAGCAAATTTTACATATTTTAGCAGGTTTTGCATATTTTAATATTTTCTTGTGCGTATGCACAGTAGTAGTAATATTTGATGGACATCATCATTATATGAAAGCCTCTGCTGAATTCTCATCCATAGTGAAGTAACGACTATGTATCATTAAATATAATGAAGCAATGAACAAAATGGCTAAAGTCTTGGCAAGTTTTAAATCATGTAGTTTGTGATAAGTATTTATTTCTGTTAATATTCCTATTACTCAGGCCAGTAGAAATAGCTTTCAAAAAACAAAAAGAAAAAAAAAGGTGGTAGTGGGGGAGGGGTTAATATTGTAACAGCCAGGTCCAAAATGTTTGAAACTATTTTATTTTCTCTTTCATTCTTTTTGTTTTAACCTTTTTTTACTCTGGCACAAGATGGGGTCAACTGTATCCAAACTCATTATTATTATTAAGAATTTTTCAATTGCAGTGTGTTAAGTTTGTTAGCTTCAGGTTGGGTGTAGGCAAAGACATCCATTTCTGCACACATGTTGAGTGGGGTCCTTTTGCACAGTCATATATCAGAGTCTTGTTCACTTAAATGTACTATGTTATAATAAATATTTATCAGTGCAAAACTGGGAAACTGTCTGGAGTCACTGTGGGGGGGAAAATGTGGTTCTCTACCAGTCCTGTTGCAATATTTGCATCTTCTTCACCACCACCCTTAAAAGGACAAGCACAAGCAAGAAGTGCAAAACTGTTCCTAGGGAATATATTTGGGCAACTAACTACGCATGGAATGTATGGTTTAAAAAAAAAAAAAATACTGCCACTACTGCCAGTCTGAACTGTCTGTTTTTTTTTTCAAATGAAATGGCCCCCGTGACCAAAATGGAAAAGCTATAAAACAATGAATGATGACAATGTCTTGTCTCAGTCCAAGCACTAGAGGGCACCACTGCACGATGAATATACATATATTCCATATACTGTATTGGTTCATTACATTTCTGTGACCGAAGACATTTACCATAAAAATCATCTATTGCACTACAGTGTAAGCATCCCTCCTTCCCTGCGCTTAGACTGAATCTACAACAGAATGTTGACCTGCCAGTATGGTAACTGCAGGTAAAAGCCAATGAAAAGGCACTACTTGTCCTGGCTTCAGTCATGTTTGGTGGGGCTCTTTCGCAGGGGCTATTATTATGGTCATACGCAGTTGCCGTAGACTAAGGCTATGAACAATCAGTAGAACCAATACCTACAGACCACCCAGGGCGTGCTATTCAATATACAGTGCATAATCCGTAACCCATTTCTTATAACTCGCTCTTGGGCGAATCAATGTTGTGTGCGTCCACTGGAAAGTGAAGGCGGTCATCACAGCGGAACCGATAACAAAATAGGATTCGTTTCCAGACGGAAGGGGGGAGCTGTGCGTTCGACTAGCATTGTCAAGTCAGCCAGGCTAGCGATGCTGTTCCACGCACAAAACCTCTCATATATTTGTATGAAATATACCCATAAAGTTAATCAGATGTAGTGAAGTGTCTCTATATAACAGCGTTTAGCTACTACGAACGAATTGATTCCTTAGCAGCAAGTGAATTAACTAATCAGGACAGACTTGCAGGTGAGAGCAAAACGACGTCGACGTAGCAGTTCCTCGTTAAAATTACAAAAAAGGTTGGCGTTTATAATTACCCATCGATAAACCACACAAACTGAAATGGAAAACTGTGGAACTATTTCGGGTGATGAAGGATGCGCCGACTTATCCAAGCTGGTGTCTGAGGACGGGAAAAACGCCAAGTCCGTGCTGTGCCAGCGGTGTGGCTCCAAGGTTCTGTGTCCGGGAGTGGCGGTACTTGCTGAGAAGGAGGTGGGTACAGCTAGCTCGCTAAACTGCCCGCTTGTTTGGATGTGTGTCTGTCTGTCGCCATTCCGTTTGAAGCTCTGTACGTAAAATGTCATTAGTACTTATTTCGAAGTTGCCTGACCATGTAATGTGGCGAGTTTGCAGTTTTAAATCCTGCACGATTAAGCTTGTTTTGTAGCCTATAGCCAATTGTGAGCTGCGGCCGACGTGCGTATTCTGCAACTGCCGTCTCTTCAGCAGGACGTGGATGTTTGTGATAATAGTCCTTTGATATAATTTAAAGATAAAGATTAATACTTCCCCCCCAAATAAGCATAAGAAAATAAACCTATAAGCATGTAAATGGATCAGTTCTGTAATGTCTTAACTTCAAATTCACTCCTGGAATAATACATGTTTTTAAAAACAAATATTTATTATGTTAATAATGAGTATTATTATCACTGGGCAAACACAGATGTAGAGGTGACTGATTAAATGTGATGTGCCATGTTTTGGTAATTAACACGGTCTCTAAGACCAATACATTGGATTTTGGTTCAGATCCTTATGTAGTGGGCAGTAGAAAATCTGAATGAAACAGACTAATTATCACTGTATTCCTTTCGTTTTTTGGGTATAACAACTAAACATTGTGTTTTCATTGCAAAGCACCTATCTTATTAATGCTGTTTTTATTAACAATTGACACCATTGTGCCAACCAGCTGTTCCTGCCCTCTATGCGGAAGAAGACGGGCATCAGCCAGGTGGAAGGGACCGTGGACGGGGACACGCTAACAGCACACTGGCTGGTGGATGACATGTACACCTTCGAGAACGTGGGCTTCACCAAGGACGTGGGCAAGGTCAAGTACCTGATCTGTGCGGACTGTGAGATCGGCCCAATCGGCTGGCACTGCCTGGACGAGAAGAAGAGCTTCTACGTGGCACTGGAGAGGGTCAACCACGCTTGATGGTTCACCCGGACAGTGGGCAGCACCAATGAGAGCGGGGGGAAGGGGGACTCGAGAACCGCTTGTGCCAACTCCTTTTTGGGCATGGGGTGGGGCTTGTTCGGCAGGGTCCCTCGTTTCCCTGTCATCCGCGGATTGACTTGAGGTGTTTTTCCCTCTTTCCTGTACCTTTCGATCGTTTACTCATTCCCTTGAAATGGAAAACAGTGTGTAAGTGAAAGCGATAACTCCTACTTGAATGGCTTTCTTTTTTCCCCCAATTCTCTATTTGAAACAGTTAATAGATTAAGTCCAATAAGTAGCCCTGTTGCTTGGCCTTCGTTTTTGGGTTTTGCCTAACAGCGTTTGTACTCTTGCTTTTAGCTGTTCACTGCCTCTCTCCCTGTGGAAGACTGGCAGTTGGCAGGACCAATCGAATGAGCCGCAGCGTTCCTGGAGCTCTGTCGGATGGCACTGCCAGTTCAGCTGGTCTGTCTAACTGTTTAATCCAGAAGACATCCTCTGGGTTTTCTCCCGCCCCTTAAAGCTTTGCTGGCAGAAAACAGAATGCGGTTGAGTACATTTGCCAAAAAGTGCATCAAATGTATCAGTGCATATAATACATGTAATATCTAACTGAGAGGAGACATTATGTCTGTCATATGGGGAATTTGGAGGACGTGTGCATTGGTGTGGGTGTCACTGCTTTATTGCTGATGCGACATTAGCCTGTGGCTTCTGTTGTAATGATGCAGCAGTACACATTGCCTTACGTTACCTCTGACTGAAACAAAGGCGTACAGAACTTCCAGCCCCCCCCCCCCCCCATCCCCCCAGTGAGAATGCATATCGCCACTAACCTCTGGATGCGCACATGCTGCTTAATGCCGTCTGTACTGAAAGAATATTAAAATTTGCTCAAATCTGAGGTATTATCTTGTTATTTTCAAAGTTTCTGTCTGTGTCTAAGGAAGATTTTAAAATAAAATTTGAGTGTGTGTGTGTGTGGTAGGGAGCTAGGGAAAGAATTTTGTAGCACTTCTCTTCAAAAGATTATTTTATAAGCCTTTGGGGAAACAGAACTGTGCGCGCTAAGATAAAGACACTTGCTCACAGAATCCACTGCTTTGTTAAGTAAAGCACAATGCTGCTTTGAAGAGAGACTGAATATAGCTGTACCAGCTTCTGGTGTTGTCGCTTCTACAATTATTTATTCATACTGGACTAAAACCTCCTGCTAAACAAAGTTAGGTTTTTGAAGTCCCTGTGCTGTGCAATGGCTTTTTTTCCCTCTTAAATTTACACAAGAAAGAGAACAATAACTTTCCCCGACCCCAAATATATAAACAAGAAGATCTGAGTTTCTGATTGATGTGAAGTATGGCATTTCTGAACAACTGAGTCTGAGGTTGAACGCAGTGTGATCCCTGTCCCCATTCGGTAATGACTCTTGAAGTTCACTTCTGATTGGCTGCAGGCTAAACAGAAGCACTGCTAATTGGTTAAAATGTAAATGACACTGTTGCTTGCGTAAGCAACGTGGTCCTCAAACGTTAGTAGAACGTATAGGCAGACCAGCCCCAAATCTCTGACCAACTCTTTTTGTAATGCACAGCATAAGAACCTATTTCAGGATTTTTAAAAAACTGAATTTCAAACATCATCTGAGGAAAAATAGGCTTAATTACATTTGTTTTCTGTTATCCTTTGTGTTTAACCATTAAAGTTTTGACTGCACAGGGTCCTTCACAAAACTGCATTCCCATTTGTATTTGTTTTTTTTTTAATAAAAGTCATTTCCCCAAACAATCTTGTACAAATGATCTGCTTCAAGTCTATATTTAATTTAAAAAACATTTAATTCATTAAAATTTCTTAATATGTATGATGGGCCCTATAGTAAATTACCAGGGCACAGGAAAAAAGTTTTATTGTCTGACATGTTAGGTTCAAAAAAAGTGATCGATAAGATGCTTCTTGGTGATTATTTATTTATTGGAGTGCAAATTCTGATTAATCGAATAAACAGGATGTTTTCACTACGAGCTTTCTTGAAGGCGTCATTGCAATTGATGTGGCCAGCTAACCTTGAGCATCATATAAACAAAGATAGGCAACATTTCCCATCTTATCTACGTAAAAGTAAAAGGGTAACTTGTATGCCATTTTGTACATGAATAAATAAATAAAATAACCTAGTTTATTCATATGAAAGAAAAAAACGGACATTTCCAGGTTTGGAGGGAAATTCACTGGAGGCGCTCGCAGGCCTCAGTGCGCAGCGAACGTCAGTACGATGTTCCATTCTTCTCGGCCATTATAATACCTTCTGAAGATTCTATCCCCTTATGACTCTGACCAATCGCAGTGGTTTCACAATTCGAGTGTTGTGAAGTATGATTTCAAATACAAGCGCAGCTTATTATTTTATTTTAGTTGGCATGGACACGTCAGGATTCAAAAGCTAACAGAAGACATGAAATAAAATAGGTATATAATCGCCCTGGAACCAAAAGTTTAGTCACAAAACTTACCTTCCAGCGCACTGTAGTTACAGATTTCAACGAGGAAATGGTAAGCACCCTTTCTTTACTAGTTACGTGTTATTTTTCTATATCTAGCTAGTAGTAAGTTATCGGTAGCTCTGCAGGCAGGTTTTCGTGGCCACATATAGTGGACATGGCTTCAGTGGTAGAACTTGTCAACAGTTTAAATGGTCTGTTTGTTTCATCCCCAACAATTTGCGTGTTTTGCAGCGTGAGTGTATATCCATTCACGTGGGTCAGGCAGGAGTCCAGATAGGCAATGGGTGCTGGGAGCTGTACTGTCTTGAACACGGAATCCAGCCTGACGGCAGTATACCGAACGATTCCATAATTGGTGGCTCGGATGATTCCTACAACACCTTTTTCTGCGAGACGGGAGCTGGGAAGCGTGTTCCCAGGGCAGTTTTCGTGGACCTGGAGCCTACAGTCGTGGGTTTGTATATTTAGCTGGTCGTCCTTAAATCTCACTGGAATCGTAGATAAACTTGCTAGCTAGCTAAGTTATATAAGTTATATCGTTCATTAGCGTAGCATTGAACCATTTTCGTCTCTTCTGATTTGAAGTTTTGGTTTTAAGGAAACTTCAAATCAGAATGAGACGAACCTGGACTCAGAAACACATTTTTTCCTAAACCACCCATTTTCCCACGTTCTGATCGGAAGTGCTTTTGGTAAACAATTTTTTTTTCGCTCACAGATGAAGTCAGGTCTGGAAGATACAGACAGCTGTTCCACCCAGAGCAACTCATCTCGGGCAAGGAAGATGCAGCCAACAACTACGCCCGAGGGCACTATACCGTTGGGAAGGATATCGTTGACATAGTCCTGGAGCGCACCCGCAAACTGGTGTGTAATATTATTTGCAGCACTGGCGATACAGGTTGGCCTTTACTGCAATACACTGCCTGCCGCCTCCCACACACCGGGTGATTTCAGCTGTCACGTTAAACCGTGACGACCTGCAGTCGCTCCCGTTGTGCATATGTGAAATGGTGTGGTAGGCCTTTTCACAGTGGGTGCAGTCATATTGACATTGGGTTGTATGGGTTAACTATATACAGCACAAATTAGTGAAATTCACATGATGTTTCTCTATTTTTTGTTAGGCTACAGATAGTTGACTGGTCACATTTACATCATGAAGTGTGCTGTGTAGTAGCTCAATCTGCCTGTGTGTGTGAGAGAGAGAGATATAGAGGGGAGATAAAGTTTTGGAATCATTCAGAACTTTTTTAGTATGAAATAAATTAAAACATTTATTTATTTTTAGTATTTTTTTTGCTGAATCTAAATAGATAAACCTGAAAGTTTCAGTCTCCCCAAAAAAACAACCACTCCAGTTCTGGTGGATAGGTCACTTATAATCCATCAAATGGGACAGTGTGGAGCTGCAGCCCACAGAACTGTGTGGAGCCACTTCAGCCAAGGCCCCAGCAAAATGACTTTATGGCAATCAAACCTCCTGATAACTGTCAGGCTAATACGGTCGTTAGCATCATAAGTTTAAGAAAGAGACATATTTTACAGACTGAACTACAAACTACACACACCTACACACCAATCTAGCACACAGAACCCAGCCTGCCTTTATGCCTGTGATTGTTTTAGTACTGTTTTGCCTGTAAGATAATTGTTTGGACGCTGTGTGTTTTTGCTGTCAGGTTTCCAATTGCCCTCATGCCTCGCAGACACATTTCTACCTGCTCTGAATGCATTATTGTCCTTGATGGCCCAGCTATCTTGATAAGAATGTCAAATAAAAAAGGGTTTTCTCTCTTTTTTTCAGACAGAACAAACCACTGGGCTTCAGGGCTTCCTGATCTTTCACAGCTTTGGGGGGGGTACGGGGTCCGGCTTCACCTCCCTGCTGATGGAGCGCATGTCTGTGGACTACTGCAAGAAGTCCAAGCTGGAGTTCGCCATCTACCCGGCTCCCCAGGTGTCCACGGCCGTGGTGGAGCCCTACAACTCCATCCTGACCACGCACACCACCCTGGAGCACTCGGACTGCGCCTTCATGGTGGACAACGAGGCCATCTACGACATCTGCCAGCGCAACCTGGACATCGACCGCCCGTCCTACACCAACCTCAACCGGCTCATCGCCCAGATCGTCTCCTCCATCACCGCCTCGCTGCGGTTCGACGGCGCCTTGAACGTGGACCTCACCGAGTTCCAGACCAACCTGGTGCCCTACCCCCGCATCCACTTCCCTCTGGTCACCTACGCGCCCATAATCTCCGCCGAGAAGGCCTACCACGAGCAGCTGTCGGTCGCCGAGATCACCAACGCCTGCTTCGAGCCGGCCAATCAGATGGTGAAGTGCGACCCTCGCCACGGAAAGTACATGGCCTGCTGCATGCTGTACCGCGGCGACGTGGTGCCCAAGGATGTGAACGCCGCCATTGCCAACATCAAGGCCAAGCGAACCATCCAGTTTGTGGACTGGTGCCCCACCGGCTTCAAGGCGAGTGCAGTTTTAAAACCATGCAGAATTACCATCGTGGATGGCTTCATCAGTATCAGCATTAATGCATTCTTGTGAATTTGGGCAAAAATAATTCCTGTGATGTCTCAGATTTCCGCAAAATTTTCCACAAATAAAGCTCCCACGGAGGAAGGATATTTGATGCATATTTCAGATTTGGGTCACACGTTCTTTTTGAGAATCTACCAGTCAAAATGCCCATTTTTGGCATTTGTGTACGCAGACCGTTCTTGAAGACCCTGCCATTTTAAAAATGCACATTGTGCTGACTACACCTTGTCCACAGGTGCGCTTGAGCCCTACAGCTCTGTCTTGAGGGCTCACGCCACCCTGGAGCAGGGCGTGTCTCAGATTGTGTCTCCATGGACAGTCAGGTCATTTAATACGTTTCCCAGTGCAATCTCGGCGCTGAAAATCTGAGACGTCAAGGGGACTTTGTGTCCAAACCCGTAACGGAATCTCCAACACAGATTCAGGCTGGCCAGAATTACAATAAATATGTATTTGACTGAAAAACTGCAAAAAGAGAAGAAGTATAACAGCACCACCCCCCCCCTTCCCCTTCTATGTGCTGCCTGTCTTTCTCTCTCTCTCAGGTGGGAATCAACTACCAGCCTCCAACTGTGGTGCCAGGGGGAGACCTGGCCAAGGTGCAGAGGGCCGTGTGCATGCTGAGCAACACCACCGCCATCGCCGAGGCCTGGGCCCGCCTCGACCACAAGTTCGACCTGATGTACGCCAAGCGCGCCTTCGTGCACTGGTACGTGGGCGAGGGCATGGAGGAGGGCGAGTTCTCCGAGGCTCGTGAGGACCTGGCGGCCCTGGAGAAGGATTATGAGGAGGTGGGCGCGGACTCTGTGGATGCGGAGCTGGAGGAGCAAGACGAGTTCTGAGAGGAGGCCAGCGCTACCTCCCCCACAGCAGCTCGTAGGAGAGCTGCTCTGTCCTGTCTGCCCAATCTCTGTTTTCCTGTCAACACATTTACACACTCGTGCTGCTGTGTGCGCTGATGGTATTGATTCTGACTTACGTTCATTACGGAATTATGGATTGCAGATCTTTTATTTATTTATTTATTTTATTTTATTTTTTTGGACGTGCCCATCTCTGCACATCATACCTGCCGCGATCGCTTTTGAGTCATACAAAGTGATGGCACGTCAGTGCTGAAGGACTTGTGTGCTGTTGATTATCAATGTTGTTCCCTCCCTGAATAAAGAGTTCTCGTGCAAGCATTAAACATTTGTTTCCTAACATCCCTTGGTTTTTAAAGTTTTTAGTCTGCTTTGAACCAGTAAGTGCATTCACTTTTCAGTAAAAGAGGTGTGATAACTGCCTCACTGTTTTACTTGGCAGAAAATCAGAACAGCCATGAGAATCTATTTGTAATTCTCAGTCAATTTTGGATGGAACCAGGTATCTGAAAGAGCAGATGCTCCATATTTCAAAAGCAGTTGCACGATTTCACCACTTGGTGTCACTAATGGTAACAGTTTTCCCTGGATGCACATTTTAATAATAGTAATGAACAATTGAAGTTTTATGCATATGCGATTCTTTTGGCACATTGTCCATCTTTACATTATTGCTTAAGAATATCAGTATAAAAATAGTGTATTTGTTGCCATACATTGTTATCTCAATTATATTTTGACTTTTAAAAAAATATATATACAGCTTTTGGTTCTGCAATATCTGTCAAGCTTATAAGTTTTCAAGTTGAGCAAATAATGTAAACCAACTACAAGCAAGTCACAAAAATGTGGCTGTGGGCATAACCTATATGATACGCCTGCAGTTTAATTACAGCATAAGTTTCTTAACTGTCCCTTCTAGAACCAATGAAATTGGTTTATGGCTGGCACAAGTGAGCCAAGTAACCATTTGAAATCAGGCCACGAGAAATGTCCGCTCGAGGACAGGGTACCATTCTGGATATTGGTTAATTTAAAGTGGTTATTGAACTTGACCATGTTCTTTGCTGGAAAATATTATTTTCAATATTCAAAAAGTTTTAACTTTTTATTCTACAAATGATCCGTGTTCAAATAATCACAAACACCACTAGGTTGGATGTTGTATTATGGCAACTTCATGAAGTGCTACATTTGAATCGAAGAGAAGTGTTGTGGTCATAGAACGTGTTCTTAGAACTGCAAATACCAACAAAAAAGAAAGAAATAAAGTATTTAAAATTAAACGGACATCCGCACATGACATTTGGACATTTTTAATTGCTGTGTGTTTCCGTATGTGTGTTTTTTGTTTTATTTTTTATTTATATTTTGACCGTTCACAGAACGCATGAGATTTTATGGTGTTGCTATTTTGAAGCACCCTTCTGTTACGTAACACTGCATCACTTTAACTGTTATTGACGTATTAGATTACGTTTCTATACTGAACTGCTTTACACGATTTAATGCAACGTGTTTTAGTGTTTGATATTTGAAAATAAGTATGATATTTGAAAATAAGTATGAAACTTTTATTCATACAATTAATTCCTCAGTGAAATGTTTTCCTTTGTTGCAGGCTCAATTATAGCGCTCCTAAGAAAAAAATCTTTTAGAATTATTATTTTTTTGGTTCAGTAGCCGAGTTTTGTATATTTTCATTTACATTTTCAGCAAATTTTAACAATGAGTGTAACACTAACCACTCCCCCTTCGTCCTCACTTTCGGAGTGACAGCCAATCAGGATCTTCATAAAGTCTATTTAAAGAATAAGTCCCGGTCACCGTGAAGGCACAGCTGAAGCATATCCATCCGCACATTTGAACGCTTTTAATTAATTGTCCTGTCTTACAGTAAATAGAAATGACTCGCAGTTCTAAGATCTAGCAAGAAGTTCACCAATTACAGAGTTAAATTTGCACTTGCAAGGACGGGAAGCCACACTGCAGATCCCACGGATTACCCTAGTGGCCATGAAAAATTCAACCTGAACTGGACTTCTATTCTATCTTGCAGTTTCATAAATGTAATCCCTTTCCCACCATTATATATAATGCTTTAAGTCCGATATGAATCTACAAATTTCTCATCATTCAAATGATGCAATCATTAATGTGTAGGCTAAACTGAGTATGTAGCCATGGGCTACTACAGTAGGTCAAAACAAACGTTTCTCTGTGCCCGTGATGTCTAGAAAAATCGAATAGGTCTGTGCAGGTTGTTGTTGTGCATTTGCCCATCTAACAGTAAAACCGCAACCACTTCAGCCCTCCATTTTAACTGAGAACAGAGGGCTATATTGGCCGTGACTGTGGTCCGAATATAAGAAAATACAATATATTCCAAAAGGACGGCCGGAAGAGCCAAATTTATTCCTAATGTTCCGAAATCCACGGTAACGCATTTTACAGTTATACCATTTGCAAACTATTAATTCATGAACATAGGTTTTGTTGCCAACTTGCATATAGGCTACTTGGAATGTAACCATATTCTTTAGTTACACGTTAAATTAACATATCAGAATGTATGTTTTCAGCACTATTTTTAAAAATAATGTGTGATGACAAATCCGAAAAAAGTATAGATGATTCTAAAACAATTTCACAGAAACCACTCAGAACTGGGAATTGGGTCTTGAAGGAAAAGACAGTTGTCTTCCTTCTTGATCACGCAACCTGTGAAGCGACATGGAAACGCCTACAGTTGCCACAGTGAACAAAAGGGCGCAGAAACGTTTCATACTGGGAATGGAGTAGCCTACAAAAAATATTTGAGATAACATTACAATAATACGGGTCTCTAGTTTGTTAAGCGGATGTGGTTGCAGCCATTGCACGATGTGTATGAGTGGCTGTTGATGCTGATTGTTTGAGGAAAGAGGAAGCAGGGAGACGGTAAGATTTGGGTAATACTGAGCTGAAACAGCAGTATTATCCTGCTGCACTGGTCTCTTCCTCACTTCGAAACCGGACCATCACGATGACCCAGCCTCGGCCCGAAGAGTTTATTCCGCCCCCGGAATGCCCAGTCTTTGAGCCCACTTGGGAGGAATTTTCCGACCCCTTTGCCTTTATCAACAAAATACGGCCTATAGCAGAGAAAACGGGCATCTGCAAGGTCCGCCCGCCGCCGGTAAGTTTGGTCGGACTGGAAAGATGTAAGAATTGTTCTGCGTGGGGCGTTCAATGAAAAGCGGCTCTGCCACGAGCTGCAGGTTCAGCGTTTCGCCGATTTAACACTTGTTTTTTGAGAAAAGTTTTCAACATGGCGGCGTGGGGCTTAAGATAAGGAAATACTTTGCCTGAAAAGCTTTAAGGTTAACCACCGACTGAATCATTGAATGTTTTATTTGTACTAGTTTAAGAAAACAACTGAAACAGTCCTTAAATGCTTACAGCTGTGCTTCAAAGTAGCTACGTTTACCTGAAATTCCAGCGATCCTGTTACCGTTAGTCTAGCTGACGTTATTTTACAGTGAAGAATAGCCAGTACAGTGGTGTGACAAACGATTTTCGTGACTTTTTTGTAGAAGCAGTCCATTTGGATGCTGATACCTTTAGCGAATGAGCGAATGAAGATGTAACTTTATTCTTATTAAAATGACGGACACGGGTCTGATGGCTGGCACTGGTATACAACTTGATAAACAACTGAATTCAGCATCTAATTTAGCTAGTTTGGTTAAATTACCACAAAGTAGCATTCGTTAGGCTAGCCTATATCAGGAGTGGAAAGAACGTGCTAAGAGTACAAACATTAATTTAGACTATGTGGTGAGTTAGCTGCGTGGTGGTGAACCTAGCATCGACTACCAAATGCTTCTTTGATGTCTCGTTTTCTCACACAAGTTTCCAACCAAGTAGCTAGCTCAGCCAGCGTCCGCTGGGTGTCTTAGTTAATCACCAATGAAGATGTGTAGAATCTGACCGTTGTGTGTCTCTCTGTCTAACTTTTACTTTTGTAACGGTAACAGTAGGCTATTGTAGATCTTTGTAGTTACATGCACTTCGATCCACCAAGCCACATAAACAATACCGTTTTCTTTGAGGAAGGAGGGGGAGGGGTAATGTATTCTTGTTTGTGTGTGTGTGTGTGTGCGCCTGTGCGTGTGTGTAGTTTGGTGCTGAGTTTATTTTCCTCTGCTGAGTGAGAATAACCTGTTTTGGAAGGTGAAATTTGGCGTTCTCTCTAGAAACAAAGCACATTAGGTTTTTGTGAGAGGCACTTTTTTTCCTAGGGTTTTGATGGTGGAAACTTGCATTGCACACACATTTGCCGTGTCTGCGGCTAATTTGTTGTTATAGTAAAATTGGACATAAGCCTTTTCCTGTAAACTGCAGGCTGTTTTTGTTCAGAGAATGGTTTGATGATGCCCCTTATATTTGCATTCTGTTGCCCGCATAGCTGTCATTAGGTAATATCACCCCCACCCTCCCAACAAGACATAGCTATCAGGGGTTTTAATTTTTCTGTTAATAGCATTGCTTGATGCGCTGTATTAAACGTAAAATTAATATTACACACCATTCAGAACATTAAGGACTGATTTCATGTTTCTGATAACGTTTAAAGTTACAGAAGAATCCTGGAACCGATAGCCTACATGTCATTTTCCATGAAGCTCGCTGTCTACATTAAACGGCAGTTGAGCGCATGAAGACGTGATTTAGCCCACTTTTCCTACTTTTTCCTTATTTTAGTTCTCATTGCAGCACTTGATGTTAAAACACGTTTTAATACGTACATGTATATGGTAACCAATGTATGTGCAAACACTGATTTGTTATTATTCAAACCTAACGTTTAATAAAACGGTGTCGTTTTTCGTGATGTTTTCATTAAAATTAAAATTAAAACTCCGAATATTGTCCATCACTGACAAATAATCTGTAGAAATGGGCTGTTACCTAGAACAAAGTGCTGAACAAAGTTGACGTGGATGGAAACACGTCAAACGGGCCCTCTACACAGTGTTGTCCTCCATGTTGGCTTTGTGGGTTTCTGGAGCTATAGGAGAGCGTTCATCAGGCCATTTTGTGTCTATACTGGGATTATAGTGGGAGAACGCCGAACGAGGGAAGGATTTATTGGCGTGACAATGTATATGCTCTGTTACTACACAACACTCGGAAAAGAATAGCATAATTAGCTTTAATTTAGTGTTGGTATAATTGGTGTGGAACTGATGGTGTGCCTGAAAACCTTTTTTTTCTCTCTCTCTCTCTCTTTTTTTTAAAGACTACACTGCGTCTGCTCCAGAGTATATCAAAGGCACATATCATTATGGCATCATTTATGATGCATGATCCACAGCTCTCGCCTATTAATCGTGTGTTTTTGCCCTTAAATGTAATTAATATGGAGGGTCATTAAAGCTTTTAAATTGTAATGTGTTTATGGTGCACCCAAGTTGTTTAGTGGTCTAAAATTAGGATCTGGAAAAGGAAGTACAAGAATATGCTTGAAACTATCACTATGTGAAAATGAGAATGTGGCTGGTTGTGGTTTCAATAAATAGGAAATAATTAGTGGTTAAATTTGCATTTAGTTAAATATTTAGATTTTTTTTTTCACTTTTGGTTTGGATAGAAATGATTGAATCTGAATCTTATTGTTTGTCCACAAGCCATCATTGTGGTTTAGAAGTTTCTGTGTTTGTGACTGAGGAAAAAGGTGTCTGTGTTCTAGGCGTTATGCTGTATTCTACATTATAGGTGATGAGCTATAATTATTTTCTTTACTTTCTTCGATGACATTTAAATTATATCCGTCATTTTCAGTTTAAAAATTACAAGCTGTATGGTGGATGTTACCACCATAATGTATAACTGCTCCTGGGTTTGCATAACTGAGATAATTAGCCCTTCATCCTTATTAGAGCCTCTGCATTTCAGTCTGACACAGTGTTTTCTTCTTACTGTGCGCTTACTCTGTACACCATTAGGCTGGCATTCAGCTGTGCCAGTGTCTTGTCTGTCGCCTTGTTTTGATCTTAAATCAATTTGAAGCAAGATTGAATCATCTTTAGTAATTGTGAAATTCTGGTGACATAAGATTCATACAGTGAGGGTGGTTACCTTGTGTGTGTGTGTGTGTGTGTGTGTGTGTGTGTGTGTGTACGTGTGTGTGCGTGCGTGTGTCTGTGCGCGTGTGTGTATGTGTACATGTGTGTGCGTGTGTGCGTGCGTGCGTGTGTCTGTGCGTGTACGCCCTATTGATTTAATAATAAATAATTTGCTCACTGAGCAGCTCTGTTTCAGATATTCTATACACAAAATCATTCACCAAAAATGAAAGATATCTTAAATATTTAGAGAAGTTTCTGTTGGCCTCCCGCCCTTGCACAGATAATGTCTGTACTGCAGTCTGCGTGACCGTAATGGTGTTGGTTCCATTTTGGCTGCGTTAAAATTTAAAAGGTGTTTTACCTGCTGTGGTCAACGTCCTGATTGTGAGGTCACCCGAGAGGAGGCCAATCAAACGCTAGCTCTGGAAGATGAAAAAAAATTTACGGAACACCTGGAAGGTATTGGCCAGTGCTTCCTGTGTAGCCTCTATGCTACATATTTGCAATAGTAGATGCCATTCACCGTGTTGTGCTTTTCATACGTTTACACGTTGCCCGCGTGTGCTGGCCTACAGCCGGTGCTTTATCAAATTAATCATTAGCTCCGGAGGGACTGTGGCTTGTGCAGTACGCTATTTCTGTTGATCGGCATTAATTGGCTCTTATCCTTTGTTGGATTGGAATGGTGCGCTGAAGACAGAGTCAGTCTGAGCCGTGTTGTAAGAATTTTGCGACTGGTTCTGTTCAGGCCTGCTTCACATCGCCTGTGTGGGCATGGGCGAGCCAGGGTGTGTCACAGCCACCTACACAACATCCTGGCTGAACCCTAACCCACACCCAACTGTGAAGGGCACCCTGGTTTTATGCAGCTGGCCCAACTATGTGAATATTTCTGCCTTCACTGATGCTTCACATAGGCTAAACTCTGGATCTTTTCCTTGTTTTCGTTTTTTAAACGTAACCCTCGATTTCACCTTGAATGTCTGACTGAATCGCTGGAGCCTTGATCTGTTTCATGCCCACACTGTCAGTGACTGTCAGTTTCCATTCCGGTAAATTCTCGAGAGAGAGAGAGAGAGAGAGAGAAAGAGAGAACGTGGAAAAAAAACGCACAAGAAGCTCAGTTAAATCAGGTGGGTTTTTCCTCCATGTAGTGCTGACATAATGGACTTCCTGCAGTTCATTCAGCAGGAGAAGCTGGAGGGGCAGAGAGATGAGCGTTTGGGCTTTTGTTTGCCTCAGTTCTCTGCCATTGCAGTGGAAGCAGGGCTAATGCCCGTGGGGGGCTGCTGGGTGTGTGATCGTCAGGGGGCAGTGTGCCTATAGCAACTGGCCTCCATCCCTCCGGTGTCTGAATCCCAGCTTCCGATCCTGTCGCAGGGAACGTCGGGATAACGGCAGTGCTGCTGGCCTTGGAATTCCGACGCTCCGGAATCCTTATCGTTTATGTGCAGCCTTCTCTCCAGAACTGCGACCCTGACCAGGAATAAGCGGTTGTAGATAACGGATGGATGGATTCTGTCTAAAACAGCTGGACCATACAGCCACATTGGGAGTAGAGTATCGGGTTTGGTTTGGAAGGTTTCTGAGGATCCACCATGTCATCAAAACCGTGTTTTTTTTATTTTCGTTTAATCTCTCTCTCCCCTGGGAATTTGCATAACTTACCAGGGAATATTAGGAAAAGGTGACATTAAATAATCTTGTGTATTTGCTGAATAATCAGTCCAAGCATTATTACTGACAATTTTATTTTGTTTCTTGTGCATACCTCACCTAATTGAAAGTTAGTGTGGATTAATACGTCTCTGTGAATCTCCGCATTCTGGGTGTTTATTGTGGTAATAAATTTGACAAATTTTAATAAATCAGATTAATTTGAAAAGTCTGTCATGGTGTTACCTCTGATGGTTGTATCTCCCCCCTCAGATCCCCCAAGAGATCTCCTAGATCAAGCATGGCGTGATAATGGCAATTACATAGTTTGATTGTGGCAATTATTTGTTGGTGAATTAATTAAGACAGATTAATGGATACCTTAACAATACAAGGAGTTATCAGAGTTTAGTTTAGTTTAGTTTAAGTTTAGTTGTGATTCAATCCCATTACGTGCACAGGGCCAGCAGCTCGTCTGTGTATTTAATGTTCTTTAAAAAAAAAACAGGTTAATGAGCAGATATAGACTGCACATGGCAAGAAATGTATGGCAGCAGGAAATGTGTGTGTTCTGGTGCTGTAGAACCTGCGTTAGCAGCCTGTGTAATGTGTGTGTTCTGGTGCTGTAGAGCCTGATTAGCAGCCTGTGTAATGTGTGTGTTCTGGTGCTGTAGAGCCTGCATTAGCCGCCTGTGTAATGTGTGTGTTCTGGTGCTGTAGAGCCTGCATTAGCCGCCTGTGTAATGTGTGTGTTCTGGTGCTGTAGAGCCTGCGTTAGCCGCCTGTGTAATGTGTGTGTTGTGGTGCTGGAGAGCCTGCGTTAGCCGCCTGTGTAATGTGTGTGTTCTGGTGCTGTAGAGCCTGCGTTAGCCGCCTGTGTAATTGTGTTGTCCTTCATGACGCAGCCTGTTCTTTGACAACATCTGTAAACCGTTGGGAAAGTTATTGTGGCCTGATTTCTTGTTGGGTTTGAGAATCTAGTGTATTAAATGGAATGGAAATCCCTCTTGCTTGTGCATACACACACACACACACACACACACACAAACACGCACAAATATGTATTTAAGTACACTCATCTACAAAGATTGGCAAGGTAGCACTTTGGTTTGGTTTGGTAAAATAGTACTTCAGAACAGTTTAAAAGCTGGTCGATTAAAGAAAAATCTGAAAAAGCTTCATGGCACAAATGGTTCACTGCCCAAGGACATATGTTTTTTTTCTGGGGGGGGGCTCTTACGTTACCTCCAGTACAACATGATAATATTGGGGGGGGGGGGTGGGTTGATGTTTTTCCAGAGTTGGGGGGTTGAGCATAGTTGTTCAATAAAAGCCAGTGGTTGGTCCACGTAACTGCAGTTTAACAATCTGTGTGCGTGTGTATTTGTGCGTCTGTGTGTGCGCGCTGACATGTGCGCGTGTGCATGTCTGTTTTTCCATGCCTGTGTGTGCTTGTGTGTATTTGTTTTTGTGTGTGTGTTTGTGGGTGTGTAGCCATCACATGCACTAGGTGATGTTTAAAATTCAGAGTAGATGAAAATACAGAACTGGAAATGACTTTTTATTTTTCCTGTGTTTTCAGTAATCTGGGTCCGTTTCATCTTTCAGTTTCAGGCCAGAATGTAAGAGCCTCTGTGGTCTCGCATTCAGTTTCCTGTCATGTCAATACAGGCTGAGTCCACGCAACAGGGTCACAATAACAACGCCCTCGGTTAGCAGAAACATTCTCTTTCTTTCAGCGTAGCGTAACGTTGTTCTATTTATAACCCAACCCATGATTTCCTGACCATGAGAAAGACTTCGGATTTAAAACACAGTGTTTGGGCTCTTGTCCTGTAGCTGTCCTGAGCTTGTGTCTGTGTGTTGTCATGGTAAAATACTGTTCCACTTGAGTAATGCACCAGGCAGTAAGGAAACTAGGCTTTGACCCAGAAGACTGCTTCAGATACCAATATCGAATCCTAATTTCAACCCCCTTGAGAAACGTATTCAACCTGAATCGCTTAAAATATTAGTATTGATGTTAATATCTAGCTGTAAAACTTGTTAATATGTGAAAATATAAGCTTTGTTGAGCCACATAATGAGGATGTCTGCCAAGCTTTATCTTGGTATTCATGCGAAGTAATCTTTCACCAGAAACTGGTCATTTGAAACGTGCCATGATTACCAAACAGATCTTATGCACTACCTGTTGACAGGTTCTGCCACCTTCTCTGTCATCCAAAGCCACTTTTAATGCTGTCTGTGCATTCCTGTCCAAAACCTGACACGTCCGCACAAAAGAGTCTCTAAACAAACACCCCCCCAATCCCACAGCTTCTGCACTGTGTTTTTAAAAATTATAATATCTGCTACATCAAACATAAAATCTGTTACATGTGCATGAACATCTCACATTTAGAAATTAAATTACATAAACTATACGCTGACCCATTTTAGCATACAGATAACTTAAGTGTTTTCTTCAGAGAACATGTCATTACTTTGAAGTGGGTTAAGAGGTAGGCTATTAAGTGAAACATTTAGATAATCATTTTAAGTTATGTATTTATGTAGACTATCTTTATTTCACCTTTAAACAGGTGGAATGCAGCAACGCTGTCTATCACCCCTGCTGCAGTTCCAGATACTATACTGTTACATTACTGTGTTGTTTCCCTTAATGTAATGTTAATACTGAAGTTGTGTTAATGTTATTTTAATGTTGTGTTAATGTTATTTTAACGTTGCGGTAACGTTGCGTTGTTTTCGTCCGCAGGATTGGCAGCCGCCATTCGCCTGCGACGTGGACAGGCTGCACTTCACCCCGCGGATACAGAGACTGAACGAGTTAGAGGTGCGTTTCCACTTCCTGCTACAGCACGGGATTATGGGAGAACGGTCCAGTTGGACTGTGAATGTTTCTGTCTGTTATGTCCAAACAGGAATGAAGTAGCTTTATGGAGAAACAGGAGTTCTTCCTGTTTTTCTGGTTCGGCATCAGTTTGTATACATGACACAATCTTCCTTCCCAACCCACGGAATTGATGTGGGCGGGGCCTGTTTTGAAACTATGGGTGGAGTCTGAGTCAGGTTTCTGCTGAGTGGATGGTTCTTGCTGTCAGTCATGCAGTGACTGAGTCTGAGGGGCTGTGGTGTGTGTAGGTGACCTGATGGGTGTGCTCTAATGACTAGTCCTACAGGTCAGAGGGTAGCAAAGTTCATAATGTCAGGGTCGAAGGTCACTGGTGGATGGGTTGGGGTCAGCATAAACCACCACACCGCTTATCCCTGACACAAGAGACCCGTGTGTCTCACCAGTGCAGGACGAGTCCCCGTACTCCTCATAACACGGTGTAATTGGCATTCCTTTTTTAGGTGATATTCTGCACAGAGCTCCAGCTTCCCATGATGACAGATTTATTTTTAATTTTTGTTAAAAATGTTGTTTTAATTTTTCACAGGCCCAGACCAGAGTCAAGCTCAACTTTCTGGATCAGATCGCAAAGTTCTGGGAGCTGCAGGGCTGTACGCTGAAGATTCCGCACGTCGAGCGGAAGATTCTGGATCTCTACCGGCTGAACAAGGTAAGAGTTTGGGCCAGAATTTAAGCGCTTTGCAGAGGTGTCCCCATGCATCCCTGTTGACCTGTGAAAACAGAACATGAGAGACATTTGCATACGTATTGATGTAGATAATTGATACAGCTGCCTGCTAATTAGTAATGGCTGTGTAATCCTCATGACTCCCCAGTGCACAAGATTAAAACCTTGAAAGTCAACATTCTGCAAAACTACATTTACCATCATGCAACACAATGATAGAGTTTGATATTTGGCTGACAGTCACCGTCTTGCACAGTATGTGTGCACATGACCGCAGATTCAAACATTAGAGGTGTACATGACTGACTGATTAATGAGGTTACTCTGCAGATGTGCTGTAGCTCTTAGCGTGTTAGAGTTGGAGCACTCACACTGATAGATGTGCTGTAGCTGTTAGCCTGTGAGAGTTTGGCCACTCACACTGATAGATGTACTGTAGCTGTTAGCCTGTGAGAGTTTGACCACTCACAGTGATAGATGTGCTGTAGCAGTTAGCCTGTGAGAGTTTGGCCACTCACACTGATAGATGTGCTGTAGCCGTTAGCCGCTCGCTGATTAGCCCTTGGTTCTCACAGCTGGTGGCTGAAGAGGGTGGCTTTCACACGGTGTGCCAGGAGAGGCGCTGGACTAAGATAGCCTCCAGTTTGGGCTTCGCTCCAGGCAAGGCTGTGGGCTCCCACCTGCGGGCCCATTATGAGAGGATCCTGTACCCCTACAGCCTGTTCCAGGCCGGAGAGAGCCTGGTGAGTACAGCAAGAGTGTGTTTGTGTGTGTGAGAGTGTGTGTGCGAGAGAGTGTATGAGAGTGAGTGTGTGTGTGTGTGTGTGTGTGCGCGAGTGTAAGTGTGTGTGTGTGTGAGTGTGTGCGTGAGAGTGTATGAGAGTGAGTGTGTTTGTGTGTGCGAGTGTAAGTGTGTGTGCTTGCGTGTGAGCATGTCACTGTGAGCACTGCTCTTTTCTCTCAGCCCTTCCTCTCTCTCTCTCTCACTCTCCCCCTCTCTCTCTCTCTCCCCCTCACTCTCTCTCTCTCTCTCTCTCTGTGAGGGCGACTGTTTCCCTTGCCTGAGCAGATGGTGCTTTGAATCGCATGTAAATGTCGTCTCCCTGGAATCTCTCTCCTTCCGAGCTTCAGATGACAGGAGGCCACCTCATGCTTTGAACGTGTCAGTACTGGTACTAAACGTGTCAGTACTGGTACTGACCATGTCAGTGCAGAAACTGAACGCAGTTGTGGTTGCAGACGGTTGGCAGTTCAAGAAGTGAGGATACTCAGCCCCACGTTGGGTGCCAAATTGATGTAATTAATAAATAAGTCAATAAATTTGTGAATGTGTGTGTGCGCTGCTAGCTGGGCAGGAAACGGCGTGCACCCCAGACGCTGCTGAACTGCAGACAGATTGGAGCCGCTGGGTAAAGCTGCTCGGGCTTCTGAGCAGCGCTGCTGATTGGCTCTTTAGAGGGCTGCTGATTGGCTCTTTAGAGGGCTGCTGATTGGCTCCTTAGGGGGCTGCTGATTGGCTCTTTAGGGGGGCGCTGATTGGCTCTTTAGGGGTCACCTTTTATCCCAGAGTTAATCTCCACTGTGATTTATGGGGACCCCCATCCCAGAGGTGATCGTGCGTTACCGTAGATCACAGCAGGACATGCTGCCGCTATAAATAAACCTGCGGAGCTTCCTCCCGCACGCAGCCCCTGAGCTGAGGCGCCTGGCAGCCGCTGCTGATCTTAACGAGATACGGCGGCTTCCCGCTCGTTTCTCCAGCGGCTCTGAGGCCTGCTGTCGCCGCAGCTGCGTTTATTAGCCTAGCGCCGGGCCGGCTCGGTCAGTCTGGGGCTCCGTATCGCTGAGTAAATCCACCAGGGCTTCGCTTGGGACCTCGGTCCGTCGCCCAAGGCTAGCCGCTACGCTGACGAGCGCCGCGCGGTTGTTGATGATAGGCCGGCGGCGGCGGCGGCGGTGTCTGTGATGTCCACCCCGCGCGGTTGTTGATGATAGGCCGGCGGCGGCGGCGGCGGCGGTGTCTGTGATGTCCACCCCGCGCGGCGCGGCTCACGCTGTTTTCCTCTCCTCTCTTTTTTTTCGGCAGCATGCGCAGAAAGCGACCCTCTCCAGCCACGAGAGGGACCAGGAGTACCGGCCCCACGCCCTGTCCCAGAGACAGGCCGCCGAGCCGGGGGACACCTGCTGCCCCGCCCGCAGGGCCCAGCGCATGGGGGGCCAGGTGAGCTGCTCAGGGGCCGACCGGACAGTGGGCCCCTCGGGCCTTTGGGCAGATACCGTACCTGGGTCACCCGTCGGGGCGTGACGCTGGTCTCTCTCAGTATCAGTGTGTGAGTCTCCCGTCGGGGCGTGACGCTGGTCTCTCTCTCCTCCACAGGGACGCTGTGTGAAGCAGGAGCCCTGTGCCAACAGGCCCAACCTGAGGAGGAGGATGGGCTCCTTAGTAGCCAAGCCTGAGCCAGGTAAAGGTGCCACACACACACACACACACACACACACACACACCTGCGCATCACTGCCAGGAACACGCATGTGCGTACGCGTGTGTATGTGTGTGCGCATATGAGCGTGTGTGCATACGCATGTGTATGTGTGCGCATATGAGCGTGTGTGCATACGCGTGTGTATGTGTATGTGTGCGCATATGAGCGTGTGTGCATACGCGTGTGTGTGTGTGCGCATATGAGCATATGTGCGTACGCATGTATGTGTGTGTGTATGTGTGCGCATGTGTGCATACGCGTGTGTGTGTGCGCATATGAGCATGTGTGCGTATGCGTGTGTGTGTGTGCGCATATGAGCATGTGTGCATACGCGTGTGTATGTGTGTGCGCATATGAGCATGTGTGCATACGCGTGTGTATGTGTGTGCGCATATGAGCATGTGTGCATACGCGTGTGTATGTGTGTGCGCATATGAGCATGTGTGCGTATGCGTGTGTATGTGTGTGCGCATATGAGCATGTGTGCATACGCGTGTGTATGTGTGTGTGTATGTGTGCGCATATGAGCATGTGTGCATACGCGTGTGTATGTGTATGTGTGTGCGCATATGAGCGTGTGTGCATACGCATGTGTATGTGTGCGCATATGAGCGTGTGTGCATACGCGTGTGTGTGTGCGCATATGAGCATATGTGCGTACGCATGTATGTGTGTGTGTATGTGTGCGCATATGAGCATGTGTGCATACGCGTGTGTGTGTGCGCATATGAGCATGTGTGCGTATGCGTGTGTGTGTGTCGCATCATGAGCATGTGGTACGCGCGTGTGTGTGTGTGTATGTGTGCGCATATGAGCATGTGTGCATACCTTGGTATGTTGTGTGCAATGAGCATGTGTGCATACCGCGTGTGTATGTGTGTGTGCATATGAGCTGATGCGTACGCTGTATGGTATGTGTGCATATGACATGTGTGCGTACGCGCGTGTGTGTGTGTGTGTATGTGTGTGCGCATATGAGCATCTGCGCCGCCGTGGTGCAAAGCTTGATGTATGTGATGTGTGCATATGAGCGTGTGTGATACTGTGTGTGTGTGCTGCTATGAGCGTGTGCACTAACGCATGTGATTGTGCGATATGAGCGTGGTGCATACGCTCGGTGTTGGTATGTGTGATGCATAGAGCGGTGTGCATAGCGTCGTGTATGTGTATGTGTGCGCATTATGGCGTGTGTGCATGCCGTTGTGTGGGTGCGCATATGAGCTGTGTGGCATACGCTTGTTATGCCTGGCGTAATGGCTGTGCATCGCGTGTGATTGTATGTGTGCGCATATGAGGTGTGATCGTACGTGTATGTGTATGGTGCGCAATGAGGGTGTGCGCATAAAGTATGTAGTGATGTTGTCGCTATGAGCGGTGGCTATGTGTGTGGTGCCATATGAGCAGTCTCGCGCGTAGTGTGTGTGTGTGTATGTGTGTCGCTATGAGCATGTGTGCTACGCGTGGTATGGTATGTGGCCATATGAGCATGTGTGCGTCGCGCGTGTGTGTGTGTGTGTATGTGTGCGCTATGAGCATGGTCTACGGGCGTTGTATGGTGCCATATGAGCATGTGGCATAGCGTTGGTATGTGTGTGCGCATATGAGCTGTGTGTGTGTGTGCGCATATGAGCTGTGTGCATACGCGTGTGTATGTGTGTGTGCATATGAGCATGTGTGCGTATGCTGTGTATGTGGTGCGATATGAGCGTGTGCAACGGTGTTGTGTGTGTGGTGTGCGGCATATGACGCATGTGTGCATACGCGTGTGTATGTGTATGTGTTGGACGCCATATGAGCGGCTGCTCGCATGTATGTGTGGATATGAGTGCTGTGCATACAGCGTGGTGTGTGCGCATAGAGCATAGTGCCGCTACGCATGTAGTGTGTGTGTATTGTGCGCTATGAGCATGTGTGCATAGCGCTGTGTGTGGTGCGCAGATGAGCATGTGTGCGATGCAGTGTGTGTGTGGCCATATGAGCATGTTGCGTACGGGTCGTGTGTGTGGTGTATGTGTCGTGCTCATCAGTTCATCGGTGTGTAGTTGTGTGTGCGATGAGCATGTGTGCGTCTCGCGTGTGTGTGTGTGTAGTGTGTGAGCATATGAGCATGTGCGCGCACGCGGGGTGCATAGCTCTGTAGTGATGTCGTGCGCATTGAGCGTAGGTGCATACCGCGAGTGTGCCATATGAGCGTGTGCATACGCATGGGTATTGTGCGCATAGAGCGTGTGTGCATACGCGTGTGTATGTGTATGTGTGCGCATATGAGCGTGTGTGCATACGCGTGTGTATGTGTATGTGTGCGCATATGAGCGTGTGTGCATACGCGTGTGTGTGTGTGCGCATATGAGCGTGTGTGCATACGCATGTGTATGTGTGCGCATATGAGCGTGTGTGCATACGCGTGTGTATGTGTATGTGTGCGCATATGAGCGTGTGTGCATACGCGTGTGTATGTGTATGTGTGCGCATATGAGCGTGTGTGCATACGCGTGTGTGTGTGTGCGCATATGAGCATGTGTGCGTACGCGTGTGTATGTGTATGTGTGCGCATATGAGCGTGTGTGCGTATGCGTGTGTGTGTGTGCGCATATGAGCATGTGTGCGTACGCGCGTGTGTGTGTGTGTATGTGTGTGCGCATATGAGCATGTGTGCATACGCGTGTGTATGTGTATGTGTGCGCATATGAGCATGTGTGCGTACGCGCGTGTGTGTGTGTGTATGTGTGTGCGCATATGAGCATGTGTGCGTACGCGCGTGTGTATGTGTGCGCATATGAGCATGTGTGCATACGCGTGTGTATGTGTGTGCGCATATGAGCATGTGTGTGTGTGTGCGCATATGAGCATGTGTGCATACGCGTGTGTATGTGTGTGTGCATATGAGCATGTGTGCATACGCGTGTGTATGTGTGTGTGCATATGAGCATGTGTGCATACGCGTGTGTATGTGTGTGTGCATATGAGCATGTGTGTGTGTGTGCGCATATGAGCATGTGTGCGTACGCGTGTATATGTGTGTGTGTATGTGTGCGCATATGAGCATGTGTGCGTACGCGCGTGTGTCTAACCCAAACCCAACCTGCCCTTTTTCAGAGACCAGCAGTCCTGTGCTGGTGAAGCAGGAAGTACCTGAGCCCAAGGAGAGAGCGAGCAAGACCGACCGAGGCAGGGGTCAGAGCCAGAGGAGCAGCCCGACCCTGAACATCGTAAGTCTGCGCCGCTGTGGCTGGTGTGGCTAGGGCAGGCCTGGTGGTCTCAATAACCCCAATCTGCCCCCCCCCACCCTGCCCCCGTGCTTTACACCTCAGCGCTGTGGTATTCGGTGTGTAAATATCCAGGCTCAAATATCGTTTGACAAATATGGCATCTGGTTTTACTCTTTTCTGAGTCTCCGTGGAGATCAGAGCACATCTGGACCCTGGGGGGGGCTGAGGAGGGGGGCAGTCAGACCCCCCTATGCATCTGAGCGCATTCAGAGCCGAGGGGAAATCAGAATCAGCGTGCGGTGTGTGGAAGTTAGCGGCCTTCAGCGTTAGCGTCTGCGCTGTCTTTGTCGCTGCGCAGCTGGCGCAGCTGGGTCTGCTGGCTGCGAGTCCCACAGGAAGTAATCTGAGCTGAAAGCTGGTCCCAGAATGCACTCTGCCTGGTGTTCAGGCCTAACCCGGAGAGGACTGCATTCACTCCCGCTGTTCGGCTGTCTCAGACAGGAAACCTCAACGCTGACACAAAGAAAATTAGCAGCGTTTTAATTGCGTTTGCGTTCAACTCTCTGAAGAGATTCTTCCGAAGATAATCTGTTGAGCGTGTGTGTGTGTGTGTGTGTGTGTGTGTGTGTGTGTGTGGTGTTGTGTGTGTGTGTGTGTGTGTGTGTGTGTGTGTGTGTGTGTGTGTGTGTGTGTGTGTGTGTGTGTGTGTGTGTGTGTGTGTGTGTGTGTGTGTGTGTGTGGGCCGTGTTATGGCTGTAGGACTGACCTCTTTTGTCAAAGGATGTGGTGAAAGTCTGTGTGTGTGTGTGTGTGTGGACGTAGCCGTGGCTTTGTAGTGTTGACTGTGTGTGTTGAGTGTTGACAGACCCCTGAGCTGAGCAGCTGGTTCTCTGTCCTCCCTGCACTGTACCTGGGAGTCTGGTGTGAATACAGTCTGGCCAGTCAGTGGCACTAATTGCTGTAGACTGTGCGAGAGGTGCAGCTTGCTCCCAGACAGACAGACTGACGTCCCCCTGTTTGTCCCCTGCGTCCCCTGCACCCCCCCCCCATCCCCAGGTGGACCTGTACGTCTGTCAGGTGTGTGGAAGCGGGAACGAAGAGGACCGCCTGTTGCTATGCGACGGCTGTGATGACAGCTACCACACGTTCTGTCTGATCCCGCCCCTGAGCGACGTCCCCAAGGGAGACTGGAGGTGCCCCAAGTGCCTGGCTCAGGTAGCGGGTCCCCAGATACACACACGCACTCGCACACACACTCGCACACGGACACACACGCACACACACACACTCGCACTCGCACACACACACACACAAACACACACACACACGCACGGATAGACACATACACACACACACACATACACTCGCACACGCACACACACACACACACACACACGCACGGATAGACACGCACTCGCACACACACACACACACACACTCGCGCACACACACACACACGCACGGATAGACACACACACACGCGCACACGCACACACACACACGCACGCACGCACGCACTCGCACACACACTCGCGCACTCGCACACACACGCACGGATAGACACGCACTCGCACACACACACACACGCACGGATAGACACACACACACACACGCACGGATAGACACGCACTCGCACACACACACACACGCACGGATAGACACACACACACACACACACGCACACATACACACACACTCACACACACACACGCACTCGCACTCGCACACACACACACATGTACACACACGCACACACACGCACACACACATAGACATAGACACGCACACAGACACACACACGCATATGCATACACGCCTCTAATAACCCGGTAATTAAAAGCATGTTAACACCTTTTTCCGTTTATAACTCTTAACCACAGTTTGCACTTGTATATATTGACAGGGTGTCTTGGTTGTAATAGTCAGCCAGCTAGTTTACATTAACAGTGTCACAGCAGTCTTGAAACCTTCACTTCTCAACCGACGTTATTTGGAATATGGTGTGCATGTATGAAATAAGGGCTTAAGCAGGTTTTGCTTTTCAGAATAAGGTGTTTACACAGGCCATGTCATATCTGGAGGTTTTCTGAATATGATGGGAACAATGGAGCATTTCTCTCCTCTCTGAAAACAGGAGTGCAGTAAGAAGGCGGAGGCCTTCGGCTTTGAGCAGGCGTACAGAGACTACACTTTGCGCACGTTTGGGGACATGGCCGACTCCTTCAAATCCGATTACTTCAACATGCCGGTGCACGTGAGTATCACCCACAGTGCAATATGGAAGTGCTAAAATCTAGTTGTGCGCAAATTTTGAAAGCTTTATCTTGGGTAGTTCTGAATTCTGACACGTTGTTTGTGTGTGTGCGTGTGTGTATGTGCGTGTGTGTATGCGTTTGTGTGTGTGTATGTGCGTGTGTGTGTGTGTGTGGTGTGTGTGTGTGTACGCTCACTCTTCTCTCTGTCAGATGGTTCCTACGGAGCTTGTTGAGAAGGAGTTCTGGCGCCTGGTGGGTACCATAGAAGAAGACGTCACGGTGGAGTACGGCGCTGACATCGCCTCGCGGGATTTCGGCAGCGGCTTCCCCATCAGGAACGGGAGGTTCAAAGTGGCTCCCGAGGACGAGGTGAGGGGGGGTGTCTGTGGAGGGGGGGGTGACTGGGGGGGGGTCCCCAAATACTGAAAGTGATCGCACACTGTGGTCAGGCCAGAAATACTGTGAAATGAAATGCAGGAAAGTGTGGTCACAGCAAAACAGTGACACTTACATCAGTGCTTTTTCATTAGTACTGAGGATGCCCAATCAGACGCCTTCCTCTCTGCATGCATGTGTGTTTCCACTACATGGTAGAAATGGCTGAACGCTCACAGACAGCGTGCTCTCTGTGCTGCTGCCATGTGGTGGCGGTGTTTATAACACTGAGAGAACATTGCCGTAACGCTGTGAGAACGTTTTGTTTTTGCGTTGTCTGGGCGGCTGGTCGTGAGCGGGTTCTCTGGGTTCTCCGGGTTCCGCAGGCGTACCTGAGCAGCGGGTGGAACCTGAACAACATGCCGGTGATGGACGCCTCGGTGCTGACCCACGTGTCGGCCAGCATCTGCGGCATGAAGCTGCCCTGGCTCTACGTGGGCATGTGCTTCTCCTCCTTCTGCTGGCACATCGAGGACCACTGGAGCTACTCCATCAACTACCTGCACTGGTACGGTGGCCCGCTGTGCCACAAAGCGCCGCAAAGCTCTGCTGGCTGCCACAAAGAATCTGAATCTGAACACTAGTGTCCCTAAACACTTCTAGACTAATGGTACCTCTAAACACCCTATCCACTAATGTTGCCCCATATATATATATATTTTTTTTAGGTTCTGTGGCATGGAGACCTTAAATGGAATGTTTTATCACATTATTACACAGGTGTGTAAATATTGCTGCTCTGTTTGACCAGATCTCACTTTAAAAATCGATTTTGTTTTCAAAAAGGCAGCCTAGCATAAAAAAGCTGAAAACAATTAGGCTGTCCATTGATGTTTTCATCTAGTAAAATATTTTACCTGTGATGTTTTCTTCCGTCCACAGGGGGGAGCCGAAGACGTGGTACGGCGCTCCGGGCTACGCGGCTGATCGGCTGGAGGAGGTGATGAAGAAGCTGGCCCCCGAGCTCTTCCTCGCTCAGCCCGACCTGCTGCACCAGCTGGTCACCATCATGAACCCCAACACCCTCATGGCCCATGGCGTGCCGGTGTGTAGCCCCGCCCATCCCACGCCGTGAGATTCGCCATGGCAACTCCGCTTTCGCTGCTGCGTTCACGCCGTCTGAAATATTAACGTTTTGTTGTGGAGTCATGGCGACGCCCTGTTTCAATGTGGGCATTTGCCAGATGACCTTTTTAGGCCGTTGAGTGCCTGTGTCGTGTATCAACAACTGTACATCCCCTGCATTTCGGGGATTGCTTAGTGAATATTCAGCTTTGGCATTTCTGTTGGGCTTGATGTGTTGCAGAGTTTTATTAATAATTCTGTTGTTGTCATTATCCCCCTCTTCCGTCTATCTGGAAACAACCCCTCGCCCCCTTCCAGATATATCGGACCAATCAGTGCGCAGGAGAGTTTGTCATCACCTTCCCTCGAGCCTATCACAGCGGGTTCAACCAGGGCTTCAATTTTGCTGAGGCAGTGAACTTCTGCACTGTGGACTGGGTGAGTGGCTTGGTCCGATTCTGGCTTGGGAGAAACACACAATTTGTTGCAAAAAAAATAAAGCTTAAAACGGACTAGAATTTGGAGAAGGATTAAAATGACCGTAAATAGACCGGTAGCTGTTTTAAAGTGCTCTGAATAAGGGTTAAGCGAGTACACGTTGTAAATGAAGACAAACAGAAGATGATGTCATGGCCTGCTGAGGAAGACTCTTGTTCTATGGTTTTCTGCTGTGGGAGACTCTTGCTCTGTGGTTTTCTGCTGCGGGAGACTCTTGTTCTGTGGTTTTCTGCTGCGGGAGACTCTTGTTCTGTGGTTTTCTCAGATGCCTCTGGGCCGGCAGTGTGTGGATCACTACCGCAGGCTGAACAGGTACTGCGTCTTCTCCCACGACGAGCTCATCTGCAAGATGGCAGCCAAGGCCGGCTCGCTGGACGTGGTACTGGCGTCCGCGGTGCAGAAGGACATGGCCGTCATGATCCGCGAGGAGAAGGAGCTGCGGGACCAAGTGCGCAAGCTGGTGAGCGCCCCCTGCTGGTCTCTCCTCCACAACTCACTCACGGGGGCCCTGATAGGCCAGCCCTGATCGCTCTGCCTGATGAAACACTACATTTCCCATAAACCCCCATTCAATATTCCTCATGTCCTGAAATGACAGAAACGTATTGGTTCCTATAGCAGCTGTCTGGGAGCTTTCTGAGCCAAATCTGAGGGAGGTGCAAGCCAGTGAATCCGGTGGGGGTGGTTACCATTTCCCCCCAAAACACTTTAATCGAGTGGGAAACCCGGTTTATTTGGTTACTAAGATGATATATATCTGAAGTGCATAATGAAATTGAAGCTTTAGTTGTTATACTACTCTCAGTTGAAAGATTGGTGCAGTGAATGTAAGCACATACAGGCATTGTTACCTGTATGTACACACGTGGAGTTTATTTCAGTAGAGGTTACTGCTGTAGGCTCTGACTTACAGAAGCATTTGCTCTGTGCTTTAATCTCGTTTTAGATCAGATTTGGGCGTTGCCTGCGTTTGGGGTGTCCTCGTTTGGGGCGGTGGTATCCGAGACAAACAAACGCGAGCGATCGTGTTGCGTCTGGATGCAGTCCCTCGGTGAAGCTCCTGTTTTATTTTTAATCCCCGCTCCTTTGTGTACCCCCCCCCCCCCCAGGGCGTGGCGCGGAGCCAGCGGGTGGAATACGATCTCCTGCCAGACGAGGATCGGCAGTGTGCTCGCTGCAGGACCACCTGCTACCTGTCCGCTCTCACCTGTCCCTGCAGCCCCGGTGTGATGGTCTGTCTGCACCACGTCCAGGACCTGTGCCCCTGTCCCGTCACGGAATACACCCTGCAGTGAGTCCCGCCGCCTCCGTCCGGTCCCGCCTCAAATTCAGCTCCACCGAACCTAACTAGATAGCCATGGATATGCTGCACAGGGTAGCCATGGATACGCTGAACTAGGTAGCCATGGATATGCTGCACAGGGTAGCCATGGATACGCTGAACTAGGTAGCCATGGATATGCTGCACAGGGTAGCTATGGATACGCAGAACTAGGTAGTCAAGGATATGCTGAACCAGGTAGTCATTTTAGCCAAAAGCCTGGAACCAGGGTTTTGTTGCCCCACTGTCTAGAGTTGGTGATTTCTAGGTGGTCACTGTTTATTCATGTGAAAGGAACTTGTTTTTAACAACACCCCCTCTCCCCCTTAGCTATCGGTTTACACTGGATGACCTGTACCCCATGATGAACGCTATTCGCCTGCGCGCAGAATCCTACGACGAATGGGCTTCTCTCGTGACCGAGATCCTGGAGGCGAAACTGGACAAGAAAAAAAGTGCGTGATCAAACCATCCCTCCTGTTTAAGGTTCTGAACCCAAAATCCCGGTCATGTGACATTTAGTATGTTGTAAAGGCCAAGGCCATGTCCGAATCAACCAGCGGTGTAGACCTAAAGGTTGCAGGTTCGATTCCCAGGTAGGACACTGCTGTTGAACCCTTCAGCATTACTCTGGTTAGTCCCTGTTAGCACAGGTTATTCTGGTTAGTCCCTGTTGGCACAGGTTATTCTGGTTGATTGCTGTTCTCCACGCACAGGAAGTGAAACTCTGACCCTTCTGCACGCACAGGAAGTGAAACTCTGACCCTTCTCCACGCACAGGTCTGGCGGAGTTCCGCGCATTGATCCAGGAGTCGGAGGCCAAGGCGTTCCCCGACAACGACCTGCTGCGCCACCTGCGCCTGGTTACGCAGGACGCGGAGAAGTGCGCCTCTGTCGCCCAGCAACTGCTCAACGGGAAGAGGCAGACCAGGTGAGCGCGCGGACCGGCGTCTTGGCGTCTGTCGCCTTGGCGTCTGTTGTAGTGCCCTGATGCTGGGCCAGTCCATTTTTGACCAAAGTGCATGTTTTTGCTTGATCTCAGTGATGGCCACTCTGAGAGTGTCTATGGTAAGATATTATACTGCAAGGAAAATGACTTTGACTGAACAGAAGCACAGATGTCACCTGATTTTTTTTTTTTCACAAAATATTGAGAGTCTAGAGAGCTGAGGAGTTTGTTTTGCTTTGTTTGTGAGCTTGGCTACTTTTTGAGCTTGACATTTTCACTTGACACGCGTCATCATATTCACCATAATCTTAACATCAGGCCGACAGCCAAACGTTTGTTTTAAGCTTTTATCTGCCTATACCAGTGTGACCCAGATAGTGTGTTGCATCTCTGTTGCAAATGTGCTGTTTGCACTGTGCTGATAGGCACAAAAGTCATCATAGTCACATGATCCTTTTTCCCCCCATTATGAATGTAATCCAGCTAAGCTTGTGATACAAAGCTAATGGCAAAAGCAGTTATGTGAAGTATGCTCTTCTAATAATGGCTCAGCAGGTGAAGCTCTGTGCGCAGGAAGTGATGCGTTTGCTAACAGGAAGTGTCTCTCAGGTCCCGCTGTGGCGGGGGGACGTCCCAGAGCCAGCTCACGGCTGAGGAGCTCCGGTCTTTCGTCAGGCAGCTGTACAACCTGCCCTGCTCCATCCGGCAGGCCCCCCCGCTCAAGGTACCCGGGACCGTCGGGGGTTACCGTGCCGACGCACCCTCGCCATCTTCTTTCCCTTGCATTTCAAAATAGATGATTAGCAACTTCTGGGCCTTAGAATCAAGCGACATTGTTTCAGACGGTTGTGGATAAAGGTCAGGGGTCGAAAGAGAGAGCAGGTGTGGGCAATTCCACAGTAACTGCAATTAAAACTGATGAACATTCGCTTGGTAAAGTCCAATACAGCCACATAATAGGGACTGATAAATGTGTTTATAACCATCCAGAGGAAATATCCCAATATATCTGTTATGTGGCTGTATTGGACTTTACCACACAAACATCCTGCATTTGTAACGTCGGTTACGGTGAAATTGCCTGTGTTTGGTTTTTGGAAGGGGAGGGAATCGGCGCTGATGCGTGCGTGCGGGCGACAGGGTAGTATAACTGGTAAGGAACCGGTCTTGTAACCTAAAGGTTCATTTTCCGGGTAGGACAGTGCCGTTGTACCCTTGAGCTAAAGGTACTTAACCTGCACTGCTTCAGTATATAACCAGCTGTGTAAATGGATGCAATGTAAATGCTATGTAAAAAGTGAAGTAAAACAAGTGGAAAAAATGTAAAAAAAAGTGTAAGTTGCTCTAGATAAGAGCGTCTGCTAAATGCCTGTAATGTAATAGAATGCAAGCCTGGGTGGGTTTGGGTGTTTGTGTGCATTTCACACACCAGAGAAAACAAGAGCTGCACACACAACCACAGTACATTGATCATTTTATGACCCATGGGACTTTGGGAGCTATTGGGTTGGGGCTTCCGGATGGCTAAAGGCCAGAAAGGCCAATGCCCCAATGCGGTGATGGGGACACTGTGCTGTAGGAGATGCAGTCTTTCGGATGAGACGTTTAACGCAACTGTAATGTAACTGTAATGTTAATGTAATGTAACTGTAATGTACTGTAACGTCTCCCTGCAGGAGCTGCTGGGCCGTGTGGAGGACTTCCGGCAGCACAGCGAGAAGGTCCTGGCGGAGGAGGCCCCCAGCCCGGCGGAGCTCCAGGGCCTGCTGGACGTGAGCTTCCAGCTGGACGTGGAGCTGCCGGAGCTGCCTCTGCTGCGGGAGAGGCTGGCCCAGGCCCGCTGGCTCCAGCAGGTGCGGCAGGCGGGCGGCAGGCCCCAAAGCCTGGGCCTGGACACCATGCGCCGGCTCATCGACCAGGGCGTGGGCCTCGCCCCCCACCCCTCCGTGGAGCGCGCCATGGCCCGGCTGCAGGAGCTGCTCACCGTGTCCGAGCACTGGGAGGACCGCGCCCGCGACCTGCTGAAGGCCAGGTGAGCTCACCTGTGAGCCGGGCGTTCAGAGCCGCTGCTCAAACTCAACCAGGACGCTCAGCGGCGCAGAGCTCACTTTAAACCACAGTACTGATGGGGAATTACGGCAGGAAGCAGTTTCACACCGTCCTGCTGACTGAGGCCGTTCATGCACACACAGCCGTACTCGGGTGCATAGCAGCCAGACTAAACTAGTGCTCTCTCTCACTGCCTGCTTCTAGCAGAACTGCTGTAGTACTCGCTCTCTTCCAGACCCATACTGAGTGTGAACTTGACCACATTAAACACAGAGTCTCACCGCTACATTTAGTGTTGTTGTGACTGTTACCTCAGGCTCTGGTAATGCCCCCTGCCTGCTGTAAGTTGCCCCTGTCTGTTGAAAGTTGCCCCTGTCTGTTGAAAGTTGCCCCTGTCTGTTGAAAGTTGCCCCTGTCTGTTGAAAGTTAGCCCCTGCCTGCTGAAAGTTGCCCCTGGTGAGGGTGTGCTCCAGTGCTCTGCTGTGCTAACGGTAGTGCCGCTCTCTCCCCCTCAGGCCCCGCCTCTCTGTGGAGACGCTGGCGGCCGCCCTTCAGGAGGCGGAGTCTATCCCCGCTTACCTGCCCACCTGCCTGCTGCTGAGAGACGCAGTCACCAAGGCCCAGGAGTGGCTGCAGGAGGCGGAGTCACTGCAGGTCAGAGGTCACCTGTCTTCCCCGAGCTGCACGCGTTGCAGAAGCGTGTGTGTGTGTGTGTGAAAGTCTAATCCTTTGCAGCCTGCCATTCTCTTTGGCAGGTTTGGAGTTTAAGGTCCCCACTCTTGAATGTGATATGCTACTGCCAGGCAACGCCCTTGTGGTCTCTGGAACATTCTGAGATTGAGAATGAATTCACAGGGTAGGCTCAACCAGAAAGGCTTCGGAAGGAAAATGAATGACTGATAATGAGTGTGTGTGCATTTGTGTCTGTCGTGCTCCAGCTGGGCGGTCGGATCCCGGTGCTGGACGCGCTCTGTGACCTGGTTTCGCGGGCGCGGCCCATCCCGGTGCAGCTGAGCCCCCTGCCCCGGCTGGAGGCCCTGGTGTCCGAGGTGCAGGCCTGGAGGGAGAGCGCGGCCAGAACCTTCCTGAAGAAGAACGCCCCGGACTCGCTGCTGGAGGTACCGCCCGGGTCCGATAGAGCATGTCCGATCTACAGCCCCTGTCTGCAGCCTGTCGGGTTTGAGTCTGACTGATATGTGTGTGTGTGTGTGTGTGTGTGTGGTGGTGTGTACACTCAGGTGCTGTGTCCCCTGTACGAGGTGGGGACAGGCGCTCAGAAGGCCAAGCCCAAAAAGGCGAAGGACGCGGTCCCGGGCGGGAAGAGGAAGGGCGGGAAGCTGGTGAGCCTGAGCGACGTGGAGAGAGCGCTGTGTGAGAGCAAAGACTCCGCCTCCGCCGTGAGTACCGCCCACTACTGCTCATTACCCGCAGCTCGCCTAACCCCAAGCTCTCCGCCCACCCTCTAACCCCAAGCTCCCCACCCCCACCCCAAAGCTCCGCCCACCCCCCAACCCAAGCTCTGCCCACCCCCCAACCCCCAAGCCTGCCCACCCGCCCTACCCCCAACAGCACCGCCCACCCCCTAACCCCCAAAGCTCCCCTCTCACCCCCACTCCCACAGCACGGCTCACCCCTCTCTGAACACATACCCAGGGGTATATTCATTACTGTCCATTTGTAGTTTATAATGTTACTGATGTTAATGGTTGTTTCCTGATTTTGTTGTGATGTGCAGATGGCCACGCTCGCCGAGGTCCGGCTGAAGGAGATGGAGGCCATGTTGTCCCTCAGGACCGCCAACGAGGCCAAGCTGGCGCTGGCGGCGGGGGGCGTGGCCTGCGGCGTGTGCGTGTGCCATGGCGCCCCCGCTGGCGCCATGCGGCAGTGCGAGCTGTGCCGGGACGCCTTCCACCGCGGCTGCGTGGCGGAGGCGGCGGGGGGGGCGGAGCCGCGGGCCGACGGCGGGAAGGCCTGGCTGTGCCCGCGCTGCCGGCGCTCCGAGCGCCCGCCGCTGGACAGGCTCCTCCCCCTGCTGGCCTCGCTGCAGCGGCTGCGGGTGCACCTGCCGGAGGGCGACGCCCTGCGCTACCTGATCGAGCGCACGGCGCACTGGCAGCAGCGGCTGCAGCAGGCGTCCGCCTCCTGGAAGCTTCCGGTAGCGCCAGAGCGCTCCGCCGCTCACCGCTGGCCTGGATACGCGAAGGTGTGCACTCCTCCCTCCTGTGCGCCTCCCTTCTGTGCTCCTCCCTCCTGCGCTCCTCCCTTCTGCGCTCCTCCCTCCTATGCGCCTCCCTTCTGTGCTCTTCCCTTCTGTGCTCCTCCCTTCTGCGCTCTTCCCTTCTGTGCTCCTCCCTCCTGCGCTCCTCCCTTCTGCGCCTACAAATGCATTAGACGCACACCTCACGCACATTTACACTCATACACACACACACACCTCACAGAGAAGCACATTTGAGGAGTTTCTGAAGTATATTATGCACAGCACTGCAGTTTTCTCTTGATTATTTCGTCTTTATTATCCATGTATGTGCTGTAGAAAGGCTGATTCTGCTCGTTGCCGCTGCTCATATAAAGACCTTGTCCTTCTGCAGGCAAAGTCGTGTCCCAGAGCAGCTTCCTGTCCTCCTCAGGAATGGAGCGGTACGGACCGGCCTCACACTGCGTTCTACATGGAACAGAGATGCATTCCTCTGGAAGGTCAGTGTTGCGCTGTCAGAGTAAATTCTCTGGCTGCTGCCTGTAGCGTGTGCAGGTCTGAACGCGAGTCTGTGTGTTTGGCGGTTGCAGGTTTGAATCCGGAGCTGACGGGTCTGAATGCGAGTCTGTGTGTTTGGCGGTTGCAGGTTTGAATCCGGAGCTGGAGGAGCTGATGGTGGAGGGGCTCCTGCTGCAGGTGTCTCTGCCGGAGATTCCGCAGCTGCACCACATCCTGCTGAACAGGCCCCACAAACAGAGGCACAGCTCTCAGGGGACGAGTTCATCGCAGAACCGGGTAAAGCTCAGCCCCGCCTACCCCATCAGGGCTCGGTCACACGCATCTGGGGTGGGTCTATCAGAACAAAAACCCCCCTGGTAAACTGTTCGGTCGGAGGTGTCAAACGTAGTCAGATCAACCCAAAAAATGGCCATCACTCTTCATCCCTCAGGAGTAGGGTAGGCTTAAGCCTGCCAGGGTTCCACAGGTTCCCCAGAGTGCCACAGATTCCTCAGGGTTCCACAGGTTGCCATTACAGAAGCACCACCTGCCGGTTACCGGTTGTCAGTACGATCATACTTGTTAAATTCAGTGACCCCGCCCTTATGTCAAGCAGTATCTTCCAGTGAGTGTTTTTATACTGACGCGACAACTTTGCTGACGCATTAGTGTTCTTTTTTTGTTGAAACCTGGTGTGTGTTTTGTTCAGGACGGGACCACCAGAGAGGCGGTGAATGGGACAGACAGGAAGGCCAAACGTCGGCTGGAGAGGGAGAGTCGGGACGGGGGCCAGGGGGGCCAGGGGGGCCACGGGGGCGGGGCCAGGAAGGCCCAGAAGAAGGCCAAACTGAACAAGGAGAAAAGCCGGGACGACCGATCGGCTCCGGCCTCCTCCTCGTGCCCCGCCCCGTGCCCCGCCCCGTGCCCCGCCCCATCCCTGTCCCCATCCCCCTCCCTGCTTTCGGAGGATTCCGATGAGGACATCGAGCTCTGTCCGGCGGAGTTCTGCCTGCAGCCTGAGGGAGATGAGGTCAGTCACGTCTCTCTGCGGCAGGGTGGGGTCCCGGCGGGGTGGGGTCCCGGTTCGGTGGGGTCCCGGTGCGGTGGGCCCCTGTAGATTTCAGTGAAAGCCGCATATGGAGGGTCTTCCTCTGACTCCACTCTGTACCAGCTTGGCTGAGGTCTGCAGTGTGAAAAGAAGCAGCTGGCGACACCAGACAACACATGTTTCAGGGGAGAACCGCGTGTATGTGTTTGCGTATAAGAATGACTGATGAGCCTGTGTTTGACAGTACGAATGACTGAGCCTGTGTTTGTGCTCCTAGGTGGACTGGGTCCAGTGTGACGGCAGCTGCAACCTGTGGTTCCACCAGGTGTGCGTGGGCGTGTCCGCCGAGCAGGCGGAGGAGGAGGACTACGTCTGCGCCACCTGCATGCGCCAGCAAACGAGCAGGAGATAAGGGTCTCGGAAAAGGCAGAGCGGAACGCTACCTGTCAATCCCACACCTGGAGGGGCGGAGCTTACCCTCTCCAGGCCCCGCCTCCTGGGGCTGTCGGTGGGTTCAGTCCCCAGGGCTGACCCTGGATCAGTCGTTGGCGGCTGACGGCACACGCAGGACCACCTTTGACCTTTCGTTTCTTCCCTCTTTGTAACAGTAATGCTACTGGACCACTTCACCTCCTGGTTACTTTTCCCCCCCACTCCAACAACTTGTTGAACTCTTTGGCCATGTTTTGTATGAATGACTTCTCCTTCCTGTGAATTAGCTGCGGTTGTCCCAACAGTCCCTGGACTTGAAGGACTCTTCAGGGGTTTCTGTCTGCAGGGCGTGAGGGGCTGTCAATCAAGCACCTTACCAAAGGACGGGACTCCTTACCTCAACACCTGACGTACCTACCTGAACACACAGGCTCACTCTTACACACAGACCTGACCAGAAACCAGGAATGCAGGGAAATGCAGGTCTCTCCAAAAATACATAAATCAGTAAAATGGACGACAACGAAAACAAGAGAAGATATTTTTTGAATACCCACTGATTAGTCTGAGCATCTGGACAATAAGAAATGTTCTTTTTTTTGTGGATTGGATTTATTTATATGAGCAATACCGGAACAAGGCTTGTTTGAGTCCGTGGCATGAAATTCCTCTGAACGTTGTGATTAGTGATGGTTGAATTACAGAACGCTCCCTATTGGTCTATAGGATCAAAATGATGGACTAGAGATAGAGTGGACTAGGGTTGGGTATCCTTTAGATTTTATCGATTCCAGTTGCCGTTCTGCTTATCGAACCCAGGTTCCAATTCTTGTCATAAACCACGTTTATTCTCAGCACATTTAGGCTGCCGTGAAAAAGTAAATGGTCGTTTTGGTAAAAAAGTAAAATAGAGAGGGTGCATAACGCATCACACAATGAAGACACAATGCTCACGATGTGGGAAAACAACCTGTTGCTCTCCATAGAGTTAATTACATAGAGTTGATTATAAAGACTATAAAACTACCAAATCGGTACAATGTGGGTAATCAGAGCACTCGGTACAATTTAGTCAGGAAAATGTCTAGCATTATTTGGCTGAATGGCTGGTTCTCGTCATTATGTTATGTTACTTACTGGGGAACAAAATTGCTGATTTACTAAAGAAATAACTTAAATGTGGCTTGATTCAGGATCCCAGAGTTTTCTGACTTTCCCCCTAGGACCAGTATCCTAGCTTTCCCCTCGCGTCTAATGTCCTGAATCCACTTCTTTCTTCTCATTGGCTCAGTCTTTTTTTTTTCACGGAAGGACATGAAACTTAAAATTGGGATTCTTGGCTTTGTTAGTTGTTCAGCCCGCCATGCAACAACGTTTTTTATAATCTCGAAAATCTCCTGACTGTGAGTATTTAATTTTTTTTGAAGCGCAACAGATAGTTCTCCCCCATCGTGGGGGCTGTGGCCTATTACAGGGACCTTGATGCCTACGTATTACGTAACCAACAATTTTTTTGCATTTCACTCATCGCGAATGCCATTAAAAATACATTTTTAGGATTTGACAAGCATTTTGATAAGCATAATAATAATAATAATAATAATTTAATACGTGGATTCAAAATTTCTTATTTGGAACCGGTTCCAGTGTGGAACCGACTCTCGATACCCAACCCTATAGTGGGCAGAAGCAACTTTATTACCTGACTGCCACATCTGTACTTTGGCTTTTTTTGTGGGTGAAAGGGGTAGCGTGCTACAGATGTTGCAGTTTATATTGTGGAATAAAACCTTTTTGATCTCATATATAAGTATTGAATTCTCATTATTTTTCGCATCTGGATTTGCTTGATTGTGCTTTTATTAAAAAGCATAGTTCGCTCTCAAGCGAATTTCTTTGTATTTTTTATACATTGAGAAATGTCTTTTGTGAGCTGACCTAACCTCTTATCCCTCAAAGAGAACAGAAGCTTGTGGATGAAGAAAATACAGCTAATATCAAAAAGTCTTAAAGAACTAATGTAATTGTTTGTGAAAATGAGACGTTTGATGGCTTTGTGCTGTTGTAACTTGTTGTAACTGTTTTCATTATAAACTTGCCACCAGAGTAAAATGGCTAATCAGTCACATATGCAATGTTGTCAGAAACAGGACCTTTAAATAAAAATAAATGTAGCTCCACATATGCTAATTAAGACTCAAAAGGTACTAAGGTACTAAGTTACAGCTATTAATTAAAGGGTACATGTTCACAGCTTGCAAGCGAATCAATCACTGTCCTTAGTATCTTAGACAGGGAATTACCAATCACCGCAATGCAATGCAGTGACACTTCTCAATGTATGAAAATGAATAAGACTAATTTGGGAAATTTCTGAATTCAGTCACAGGAGGGAGTGAGTCAACATCGCTTGACAGTACTTATTCAAATAACATTTGTGTTTGTGAAGAAATGCTTCATGTTTGAACTGTTTATAATCTGCTGTAGCTAATGGTCTTAATGACACTTAAGTGCAGACCCTGAGTACAGTTGATGAGAGACTCCACTCATGCACAATTTGTGTTTCACTGAATGCCTGGTACCTGTGTTTTGTTAAAACAGTTCTTACAGCGTTTGATTTGAGATGAATTTTTGATAAGATGGCACTTCAACCGTAAACGACTGCGGCATTCTGATGTCCTTTACACTGTCCTACTGTGTGACCAGTGGTATGTGAGCAGATAACCAAAGCTTATGGTTACATCTACACTGTTTATAAATGAGTCGAGATGTGGTTCTGCCGCTTGCTCAATTTCAGTGTGAACACGGTCTATACTGAAGCTCCACTTTGGGGAAAAACATTTGATGGCAGCTCCGCCTCCTAATCAGCCCAGGTCTGTGATTGGCGCGCTGTTGTGCAGTCAGAATCTTTCCAGCCCCGCCCCCCGGCAGTACCGCAACTGCGCAGGCAGGAGGTACCCGTGGAAATGGCGGGTGTCCACACTTCTGGTACCGGTTCGGTTTCGGCCGCTTGCCCGATCCAGCAGGGGCTGAAGGAAACACTGATAGAGACACTGACAGCTACCCTGTCCCCGGTACAAGAGGTACGGGCTGCCGCGGAAGAGCAGGTTAAAGTTCTGGAAGTGACGGAGGGTAAGTATTGCTGGCGCTGGACAGCGTGCAGCGGAGTTCACCACGTGAATGAATGTTTTCTAGGGCCTGCTTGTAAGTGGCGTGTAAGAGAGAAAATAGACTTAACTTACACACGATGTCTGGTGAACTGTCACTAGGAAATACTTTCTGTTTGTTTTCAGTCATTTGCGTTACCAACGTGCTACTCGCTTAGTTTTTGTTAACAAGCTAATCCACATCGGCAAATAACACTAATTTGATATGCCGTTAACTCCGGTTCGGTCCAATTGGTGTTGAAACCGAAGCTACTTACAAACGGCCACGTTAGCTTGTTGGTGCGCTTGTTATACATGCACGCTTATCCTAATGGATTTGTCCAGCTGGTCTCATAAACGTTACTTAGCTTATCTAGTGAACTCGATAACTTTTTTGGGAGGCTAATGTTGTTGGAACAATACCGGTTGTTGGATAAGGTTAGCTAGGTTATGCAGGAGTTCCATGACAACTTTGCTAACAAGCAGGACACTAATTTTGGGTTACCTGGAGCTGGTTGCCAACGGTGACAGCTCACATAAGATTGATTTGAGCGTCTTTTATTTGCTATTGTTGCTGTTAAACCTGCATTCGTGTGTATACACAAATAGTTGTTGGATGGTTACCTCTAACTGGCTTCCAATACAAGTTAGGTGAAGTCTCCTGTTATCTTGTCTCGGCTCCGGAATTCTCGACGTCACCCACTTACGGAACCGATGGCAGATAGATTCTCGGTATAACGTAACTAAGCGTTTCCTCCACAACTCCTGGAGACCGTGAGAAGCTCCGTGACAGCGCCTGTCGCCGGACTCCCCCGCATTATTTCCCGCCTGGGTCTCGCGAGCAAACGTTACACGGCTGGAGCTGTTTAATTCAGAACGTCAGGGCAGGAAACGAACTTTTTCGTCCACTGCATGGCCACAGTGGCTGATGCCTACCAAAATTCACCAGCCGTTTTTCCATACAACTAAATTTAGATATTTAGAAAAGAACATGACCTTCAGTTGATGGGCGGTTACCTGCTAAAGTGGCTGGCAGAGTAAAGCTTACCAGCCACAGATAAAATTTACCACCTGCGTCCCCCATTAGTTTGGCTGAGTAATGTGATGCACATGCTGTCCACCAGATGGTGCTATATATCACAAAAATTTAGGGGGCAGATTGATGGCAGAGTAGTGTAGATAAGATTATACTTTATTGTCATGTTTCTGTTAAATATGTCTTGCCTTATGAGCTGTACTTCTCACATACAGAAGAACAGACATTGATACGGTAAAATAAAACAAACTGTTGTAGTGCATAGTGTAGTTCAGACGACAGGCATCTCATCGGAGTGTGACAGTTACCACTCAGCTGTTGTGTGTGTGTGGCCTGTTTCATGCGTGTGTATGTGACCTGTGTGTGTGTGTGACCTTTGTGGGATGTGACCTGATTCATGCGTGTGTGTGTGTGTGTGACCTGTGTGTGTCGTATGTGTGTGTGACGTGTGTGACCTGTTTCCTGCGTGTGCTTCTCAGAGTTCGGTGTGTATGTGACCTGTGTGTGTGTGACCTGTTTCCTGCGTGTGCTTCTCAGAGTTCGGTGTGTATGTGACCTGTGTGTGTGTGACCTGTGTGTGTGTGATCTGTGTGTGACCCGTTTCCTGCGTGTGTGTGTGACCTGTTTCCTGTGTGTGCTTCTCAGAGTTCGGTGTGTATCTGGCAGAGCTGACGGTCGATCCTCAGGGAGCGCTCCCCATCCGTCAGGTAATCAGAGAATCTGGGCGGAGGCGTGTTTTCAGCAGTGGGTACGAGACACACTGCTGTTTGATGTTTGCTGGGTTCTGATAGGTGGGTCTGGATGTTTGCTGGGGTCTGATAGGTGAGTCTGGATGTTTGCTGGGTTCTGATAGGTGAGTCTGGATGTTTGCTGGGTTCTGATAGGTGAGTCTGGATGTTTGCTGGGGTCTGATAGGTGAGTCTGGATGTTTGCTGGGTTCTGATAGGTGAGTCTGGATGTTTGCTGGGTTCTGATAGGTGAGTCTGGATGTTTGCTGGGGTCTGATAGGTGAGTCTGGATGTTTGCTGGGTTCTGATAGGTGAGTCTGGATGTTTGCTGGGGTCTGTTAGGTGAGTCTGGATGTTTGCTGGGTTCTGATAGGTGAGTCTGGATGTTTGCTGGGGTCTGATAGGTGGGTCTGGATGTTTGCTGGGTTCTGATAGGTGAGTCTGGATGTTTGCTGGGTTCTGATAGGTGAGTCTGGATGTTTGCTGGGTTCTGATTGGTGAGTCTGGATGTTTGCTGGGTTTTGATAGGTGGGTCTGGATGTTTGCTGGGATCTGATAGGTGGGTCTGGATGTTTGCTGGGTTCTGATTGGTGGGTCTGGATGTTTGCTGGGTTCTGATAGGTGGGTCTGGATGTTTGCTGGGTTCTGATAGGTGGGTCTGGATGTTTGCTGGGTTCTGATAGGTGGGTCTGGATGTTTGCTGGGCTTTGATAGGTGGGTCTGGATGTTTGCTGGGTTCTGATAGGTGGGTCTGGATGTTTGCTGGGTTCTGATAGGTGGGTCTGGATGTTTGCTGGGTTCTGATTGGTCCGTTTTGTGTTCCGCAGCTGTCCTCGGTCCTGCTGAAGCAGTATGTGGACACTCACTGGTGCTCTGAGTCAGAGAAGTTCAAACCTCCAGAAACGACCGACAGGGTACAGATTTTTTATACACGCTTTTCTAGTGCTTGTGTGTGTGTCCGTGTGCAGGTGGGTGTGTCTTTAGGTGTGTGTGTCTTACCCTCTTTAACCCCCCCCCCCCCCCTCCCCCCCTCCCCCCAGGCGAAGGGGGCGATCCGGGACGTCCTCCCTGGGGGACTGCGGGAGCCCGTGGGCAGGGTGCGGTCCAGCGTTGCGTACGCGGTATCCGGCATCGCTCAGTGGGACTGGCCCGAGGCCTGGCCCCACCTCTTCAGCCTGCTGGTGGAGCTGCTCGTCAGCGGCGACCTGAACGGCGTCCACGGCGCCATGAGGGTCCTCACAGGTGCGCTCACCTGGGACACGCCCCCCGGGTCACACCCCCCTGGTCACACCCCTCGCCGGCGATAAACCCGCTTACCGCCCATTCCCATCCGCCCCGTTCTGATGGAAGTTCCATAGTTTTACACCACCTGTCAATCACTTGATCAGCCACTCAGTCAGCTGGCCGTGCGGATGGAGTGTATTTCGGCCTATCTCTGAGTCTCTCTCTCTCTCTCTCTCTGCCTCTCCGCCTCTCCCCTCTCCTCTCTCCTCTCTCCTCTCTCTCTCTCTCTCTCCACCTCTCCCCTCTCCTCTCTCCTCTCTCTCTCTCTCTCTGCCTCTTTGCCTCTCCCCTCTCCCCTCTCCTCTCTCCCTTCTCCCTTCTCCAGAGTTCACCCGTGAGGTCACGGACACGCAGATGCCTTTGGTGGCTCCCGTTATTTTGCCAGAGATGTACAAGATCTTCACCATGACAGAGGCAAGCGGTGGAGTAGCCTGTCTGTGGTTAGGGGGGGTGGTTGGGGGGGGGTTGTGTTTTCATGTAGGAGGCCGTTGATGGGGTCTAGATTAACGGCTGCATGCTGAATTTCTCACCGACTCTAACCGTCTGTGTCTAAGTGATGTTTCTGCAGAGGAGATGGATGAACCTCTACTGCCTTTAACTGTGACTGCAGGTCTACAGCATTCGCACCCGATCCAGAGCTGTGGAGATCTTCACCACCTGCGCCAAGCTCATCGCTGCCATCCAGGATCTGCAGAAGGTGAGGGGGGGAAGTTGGGGGTGAGGGGGGGTGGGGGTTCTTTGCCAAACTGGGGCCAGGGGGTGAGTGACCAAGCTGAAGAATTAATTCATTAGTAGTGAAATTGAAGGAGAATGCTCCAGCAATAAAGTATACTAGTCATAAATGTGTGGTTATTGTTTGTTTTCAATATTGAATGGCTCTACTGTCTTGCTTGTGCAGCAGAAGTCCTCTTACGTCCTGGATGCGTGTGCTTGGTTTTGGAAATGTCCTCCATCTCTTCACCAGGGTGGTCTGGGGCTAATGCTAACTGCTGTGTTGTGTCGCATGTTTTTTAGGGTGCAGCCAAAGCTCTGATCTTGCCTGTGGTGCCGCAGTTCACCCAGGCGTTTATCCAGGCCCTGCGCATCCCCGACGGGCCGTCCTCCGACTGCGGCCTCAAGAGGGAGGTGCTTAAGGTGTGAGAGAACCCCTGGGCATTCTGGGAAATGAAGTCCTTTACAATGGCTCGAGATTTGAATGGTTTGTTTTTTAAGAGGCATGAAGTGTCCGATTGTGAACCTATCCTGGCATCCTTGGTGTAAAATATGTCAGTTGGAGAAATTTGGAAAAATTGAAAACATATTCCTATAAGAGGAATATTCTCTATTTTGCTGAAGTCTTCAGGGTTTCCTTCAGGGACCCGTTGGAGTCCTCCTCAGTTGGGGGACCCCTGCTTGAGTGTACCCCCAAAGTGTGTAACTGAAATGCGCCCCTCCTCTTCCTCAGGCTCTGATGACTCTGGTGAAGAATTTCCCCAAAAACATGGCGCCTTCCATGCAGCAGATCCTGCCCGTGGTGTGGAGCCTGCTGACGGAGAGCGCCTCTCAATATCCTCCCTGTCCCGTCTGGGCTATGCGTGCGGGGGCCATGATCTCCGACCGGCGCTTAGCGGGGTCACCCCCCCCCCCCCCAGCCCGCTCGCTCTCCCGTCAGAGATCGGTTGTGTTAGCAGATGTGCGGTTGGTTTGGAATGAAGCCGTTGTTGACGTGGGCTTTCCTTAACTTGCATGCACTTATGTCAGAACGGAGGTGAACTACACCGAGGACGTGGACGACCCCGTGGACTCGGGCGGTAGGTCTATGCGGTTATTTTGTGCTCCTTGTGTTTAACACGGTTGTGATTTCCCAACCTGTGTATTTCAGAGAGCAGCTCTGAAATCCCGTGGGTTGGTTCCTCAGGAGAACCACTGATAGTGACCCGGTTAGAACCGGTTAGACCTGGACCAGCTGAGGCCGTGGTCACTGATGTCTCCCCTCTCTCCAGGCGAGGTTCTGGGCTTCGAGAACCTGGTGTTTACCATCTTTGAGTTTGTCCACACGCTGCTGGAGACCAGCAGGATGAAGAGCGCAGTGAGGAAGACTCTGCCGGAGCTCTTCTACTACGCCATCCTGTACATGCAGATCACGGAGGACCAGGTACCCCACCGTAACCGCTCCCGGCTGGGACAGGCGCTGGTGTTTCTGTGCGAGCGCGTGCGTGTGTAACCCTGCTCACCAGCCGGTCCTCGCTCTCCTTCTCGTTCTCCGCCGCAGGTGAAGGCCTGGGCGGCCGACCCGCAGCGGTTTGTGGAGGACGAGGATGACGACACCTTCTCCTACTCAGTGAGGATCTCAGCGCAGGACCTGCTGCTGGTGAGAACCCCTGCAGAGCCGGGAGCAGGCCGTCTGGGTTCAGTCTTACATGAGAGGTTTCCCTGCGTGTGCTCATCTCTCTCTCTCTCTCCCCCCCCCTTCTCTTTTTCTCTTCTGTCTCCCCTCTCTCTTACCTCTCTCCTCTCTCTCTGTCTCTCCCCTGACCCCTCTCTTCCCCCCCCCCAGGCTTTAGTGACTGAGTTCCAGGATGAGAGTGTGGCGGCTTTGGTGGTCGCCACCGTGCGGCACCTGCAGGAGGCGGAGCAGGCCAGAAACGGCGGCAGAGAGCACTGGTGAGGCCAGCGCGGGAACGAGAGCGCCCCCATGTGGCCCATCTGTGACTGTGCAGCACAGCGCCAAATCTCTCCAGTGCAGTACAGTGCACTGTAGGTGTACTCCCACTACTGCAGCAGTGCAGTATTGTACAGCTGCAGTGTCACTGCAGTGGAAGTGTAAATGACATGCAGTATAATGCAGTATTGCAGTTATGTGCAGTGTAAAGGAAATGCAGTGTAATGCAGCAGTGCAGTGTAAAGGGATCAGGCAGTCAAGGGATCAGCCCAGTCATGCTTCACAAGATTTCAACCTACTGCAGTGATCTCGTGTGCTACTATGACGCAGCACTCCTTCGCCTGCACTTCAAAGAAATCCGTTGTTCGGCCCAGTAGAATGGTGGAATGACTCCCGTGAGTCGACAGTGAGACGTGACCCTTCAAACACGCTGAAGACCACTCTTCAGTGCTGCACCTCTCCATCCATGCCACCGCTGTAATGACTAAACTTAGGGGAACAGGCAGTGTTAAAGGTGACTAGTTGATGCAGTCTAGCTATGTGTTTATTTATTGATAATATGTTTTCAATTTCGTGTTTCGTCGTGTAGTGTAATCAGTTAACACGCAGTGATATGCAGTTGTCCTGTACTTGGAGGTACTCTCTAGGGTTTGTCATACGTCTGGTTATGTATACTTTGTTGTAGTCGCCTGGAAAGCGTCTGCACAATGCCATGTATGTAAGATGTAAAGGAAATGCAGTGTTGCAGTGCAGTGTAAAGGAAATGCAGGTATTCAGTTTCAGTGTGTGCAGTGTAATGACTGCAGATAATGCAGTATGCGTGGCGTGCAGTGTAGGACATGCAGTGTATTTAGTATTGCAGTGATGTGCAGTGATGACATGCAGTATGCTGCAAGATAGTGTATCAGTGCAGGCATGTAAAGGAATGCGTGTAATGCGTATGCAGTGCTGTAAGGAAGCTTGTGCGTGAAGGAAATTCATGTATGCAGAGTGCAGTGTGTTACGGAATGCATGAATGCACGTGCAGTGCAGAGTAAAGGAATGCGTGAATGCGGCTGAGTGACGCCTACTTAGGGGTGTAAGCAACCCGCAGCGGTGCCTGCCGTAGACCCGTCAGGACACTGTTAACGTCCGTCTTGTGCACTCCGCCCACTCTCCTGGCGACCTCACTGCGGGGTATTGGGTGTAGCCCCCCAATCCCCCCCTCCCAGCACGCCGTCCGTCTCTGGCCCGCCCTCCAGCCCTTCCTCTGCCGCCCTGGGTGGCCAGCCGCTTCATAGTCGCCATGACGCCCGGCCTGCTCCTGCAGCTCCTCCAGGCCACCGTCAGCGGCCTGAGCGCCAGCCAGCCTCCCGCCGTCCGGATCTCTGCCGCGCCCAGGTGAGGCCGCTCAAGTGGACCCCCCCCCGTCCCCAGGGTGAGTGTCCCACACAAACCTCCCCCCCCCCGTCCAAGAGTGAGTGTCCCGCACTGTGTGTGTGTGTGTGTGTGTGTGTGTGTGTGTATGTGTGTGTTGATGTGTATATGTGTGTGTGTGTGTGTGTGTGTTGATGTGTGTGTGTGTGTGTGTGTGTGTGTGTGTTGATGTATGTGTGTGTGTGTGTGTTGTGTGTGTGTGTGTGTTGATGTGTGTGTGTGTATGTGTGTATATGCGCAGGTACTGTGAGCAGCTGAAGCTCTCTGAGAGCACACAGGTGTGTATATGTGTGTGTGTGTGTGTGTGTGTTGATGTGTGTGTATGTGTGTATATGCGCAGGTACTGTGAGCAGCTGAAGCTCTCTGGGAGCACACAGGTGTGTGTATATGTGTGTGTGTGTGTGTTGTATATGTGTGTATATGTGTGTGTGTGTTGATGTGTGTATACACACAGGTACTGTGAGCAGCTGAAGCTCTCTGAGAGCACACAGGTGTGTATGTATGTGTGTGTGTGTGTGTGTTGTGTGTGTGTGTGTGTATATGTGTGTGTGTGTGTGTGTTGATGTGTGTGTATGTGTGTATATGCGCAGGTACTGTGAGCAGCTGAAGCTCTCTGGGAGCACACAGGTGTGTATATGTGTGTGTGTGTGTGTGTGTGTTGATGTGTGTGTATGTGTGTATATGCACAGGTACTGTGAGCAGCTGAAGCTCTCTGGGAGCACGCAGGTGCTGCTGCCCTTCCTCCCCGGCGTGCTGGACGGCCTGGTGCCGCTGGCGGCTCCGTTTGGCCCGGCGGTCCTGGCGCTGGTTCTGGAGACGCTGCGCGTGGTGTGCACCGTCGACCCGTCCTTCACCGCCAGCGCCGAAAAGAAGATCTGCCCCCTCACCATCGCCGTCTTCCTCAAGTACAGCAATGGTACTGCCCCCCGGAACCCCAAACACCCCCTCCCCCTCCCCACCCCGTACACTTACAGCTTCCAATGTATTGCGGCAGCATATTATTTTTTCAACAGTTCACAGGCAAAATGATAATAAAAATGAAACAATAACTAAATTCTCTCCTCTCTCTATGTCTCTGTGTCATTCTGTCTGTCTCAATTTCTCCCTTCCTCTCCCTGTCTCTCAGACCCGGTGGTGGCCTCTCTGTCCCAGGACATCTTTAAGGAGCTGTCCCGGATCGAGGGGTGTCGGGGCCCCTTGCAGACGCGTCTCATCCCCACCCTGATCAGCATCATGCAGGCCCCCCCCGACAAGATCCCGGCAGGGCTGTGCACTGTACGTAACCCCCCCCTACCCCCCCCTCAATGACCAGAGCAGGGGAAAACCCCAAACTGAAACCACTGATGACCCCCACATCAGACACATTTAACCCTCTAAGGTGTGAGATCACAAATGTGCGATTAGAATGTTCTTAACTGAACATTCCAATGCTGATGTGCAATGCTGAGGGGCGACATAGCTCAGGAGGTAAGACCAGTTGTCTGGCAGTCGGAGGGTTGCCGGTTCAAACCCCGCCCTGGGCATGTCGAAGTGTCCTTGAGCAAGACACCTAACCCCTAACTACTCTGGCGAATGAGAGGCATCAATTGTAAAGCGCTTTGGATAAAAGTGCTATATAAATGCAGTCCATTTACCATTTACCATTTACCATTGATGTCACAATCGCTGCTGGAGTTTCGAACACAGACGTAGTTAAATATAAATCTGTCAGTCAGTCTAAATTCCCCTGGTTGTGTCTCCCCCCCGTTCCTCTCTGTTTTACTGTGCGATGGGTCGCTGGCCGTCCCGTCTCTGGGGTGCAGACGGCGGTGGACATTTTGACCACGGTGGTGCGGCACACTGCCCCCCCCCTGCCCCCGCTGCTGCTCTGCCAGGCCTTTCCTGCGGTGGCTCAGTGTGTCCTGCACACGGACGACAGCGCTGTCATGCAGGTACACCTCCCATGTATGTGTGTGTGTGCGCGCGTGTGTGTGTGTGAGTGAGTGCGTGCGTGTGTGTGTGCACGCGCGTGTGCATGTATGTGTGCGCATGCATGCCTGTATGTATGTATGTGCGTGCGTGTGCATGTGTGTGACTGCGTGTTTGAGTGCGTGAGTGTAAGTGCGTGCCTGCATGCGTGTGTGTGTGTGTGCGTGTGCGTGCATGTGTGTACGTGCTTGTATGTATGTACGTGTGCGCGCACGTGTGTGCATGTGCATGCCTCTTTGTGTGCGTGCGTGCGTGTGGTTATGTGTGCGTGCATGTGTACCTCTGTGTGCGCATGTGTACGTGCGTGCCTGTATGTATGTGTTGGCGTGCGTGTGTGTCTGAGGGCCTATCCTCTCTCTCTCTCTCTCTCTCTCTCTCAGAGTGGGGGGGAGTGTCTGAGGGCCTATCCTCTCTCTCTCTCTCTCTCTCAGAGTGGGGGGGAGTGTCTGAGGGCCTATCCTCTCTCTTTCAGAGGGGGGGGTGTCTGAGAGCCTATCCTCTCTCTCTCTCTCTCAGAGGGGGGGGGGTGTCTGAGGGCCTGTCCTCTCTCTCTCAGAGGGGGGGGGGGTGTGTCTGAGGGCCTATCCTCTCTCTCTCAGAGTGGGGGGGGGAGTGTCTGAGGGCCTATCCTCTCTCTCTCTCTCAGAGCGGGGGGGAGTGCCTGAGGGCCTACGTCTCCGTGGCGCTGGAGCAGCTGCTGGAGTGGCGGGACCAGCAGGGTCGCGGCGGCCTGTGGTATGTCCTGCAGGCAGTCTCCCGGCTGCTGGACCCGCGCGGGTCCGAGCTCGCCGCCGCCTGCGTGGGCCGCCTGGTGTCCTCGCTCGCCGCCCGGGCCGGCCCCCTGCTGGGGGGGCAGCTGGACCAGGTCCTGCGGGACGTCCTGACCAAGCTGCAGCAGGCCAACAACCTCAGCGTCAAGCAGGTAGGGCGAGGATGAGGGCGGTCCTCTTCATCCTTACATACTACATTTCAGCCATTCAAACGATGCCCTTTTCCAGAACAACTTTCAAGCAATTTACTATGCTGAATATTTTACTGACGCAGTTTAAGTTAAATACTCAAGGGTACAACGGCAGCACCCAACCTGGGATTTGAACCCGTAGCCTCAATTCAAATCCCATTATGCTGCATCTTCACCTGTATGATGATCATACTGGTAATAATAATTTCATTATATAGCACAAGGTTTGCTTCACTCAGATAGAAAACAGTACATTAGCATAAAGTACAGTTGACTCAGGGGTGGCAGGTTGGGCTTTTTTCAAGGGTTCAGAGGTTCAGGAGTTGAGGGGTTCAGGAGTTGTTGAGGGGTTCAGGGATTCAGGGCCTGTGTAACCCCCCCTCCCCATGCCTGTGCCCCCCCCCCCCAGTCCCTCCTCATGGTGTTTGCGCACCTGATGGTGTCCCGGCTGGAGCCGCTGCTGGAGTTCCTGTGGGGCGTCCCCGGACCGGCAGGACGTCCCGCGCTGGACTTCCTCATGGCCCAGTGGGTGAGCCACCAGCACCTGTTCTACGGCCAGTACGAAGGGAAGGTCAGGTGAGTGAGGGGCGTGGCCCTGTGCCGAAATCAGCAGTCCGCCTCGTTATTGGCCGGGTGCTTAGTGAACCCCAGAATTAGTGCTGACACCTGCAGGGTTTGGGGGTCAGTTCCATTTCAATTCAGCAAGTTCAGGAAATTAAGTACCGCCCCCAAGGAGCGTGTGTAACGACGTCCGTTTGTCCGTCTGTGACAAACATTCGGAAAAGTAATGGCCAGATTGGTGTAAATCTTTATGCGCAGATTCATGTTCCCAAGAGGTCGACACTTATTGACGTTTGAGGCCCTGTGACTTTTTCCTCTCGCGTCACCATCAGGCCAGTCGTGTCTCGAAAAGCGATGACAGGATTGCCAAGATGTTTGCTGTGCAAATCCATCTCTCCGTCTCCTGATTTACACCTTGTCTCTCGTACCCCCCTCCCCCTCGCCCCCTCTCTCCCCCCCCCACCCCCACAGCACGGTGGCGCTGTGCAGACTACTCCAGCACGGCCTCAGCACCGGTGACCCGCGGCTGGAGGGCATCCGGGTGAAAGGGGAGGAGCTCTTCAGTCCCGGAGAGGGCATCCGCACGCGCTCCAAAAGCACCAGGAGTGAGACCCCCTGACCCCGTGACCCCGCGACCCCGCCGGTCACCTCCCAAACCACAGAGAGGCTTCACACACACTGCTGCCTCATGGGTTACAGGACATACTCAATTCACGCTATAATTTAGTTTTTTATGCTGTTCATAGTACAGACAGACTGAAAATAATGGGAAATACAGTCATTGTTGTAGGCTAGTGCTTCTTATACTGTGGGTAGAGCATTAAAATGGTTCCCACACAGTTCTGTTCTGGATTATGAATAGAATCCATAATCTTTGAGGCGTCCTATTATGCCCCCGGGGGCCCCCTTCACTAGCCGATTAATGATCCGGAGCGCGATTCACACTCGTACGGGGGTGGCCTGCTCAGCGCTGCTGTTACTAACCGCACCACCAGGGGGCAGTGGGGACCCTGTTAAAATTGCCTCTGTCTTTTGGTTTAGACCCAGAGAGATGGACCAACATTCCCTTGCTGGTGAAGATCTTCAAGCTCATTGTCAACGAGCTTTCGTCTGTACTGGAGGAGAATTCCAACAGAGCTGCTGCTGGAGACTGCAGCCAAGGTACCATAGATATAGACACAGATATGGACTCAAGACACCATAGATATTGGTAAAGTTACAGATCATAGATACATAAGTACCATAGATTGGTCAAGGAGATCAAGGGCTGTGTATTTCATGTTTGATTAATTAAAATAAGTCCTGTCTCATACAATATCCTGAATGTATGGACACACAGAACACAACTTAAAATTGTTATAGATTGATAACACCTTCTGTCATATATATCTATGAAAACTACATAACCAGTAGCAACAGCTGGCAGTGAGTCATTCTGTGACCACAATATGAAATACGGCTTAGAGAGATAGCAGTGTTTGGGTTTCTGAGATGGATTTGTTTGGGCCCTGTTCTGAACACAGCTCCCCCTATGTTTCCAAGTGCGAACTGCAGGGATGTGTTTGTCTGTGTAGATTTGGGGGATATGTGGGAGGCACAGGAGGAGGAGGAGGAGGATGATGATGCAGATGAAGAGGAAGGGAAGGGTGAAGGGCTTGCCAGACAGCTGCTCTCTGACCTCATTGCCTCTCATAAATATGGTGAGTTTTCTGCATGGAGTTTGCACTGTGTAGAGCTCCTAGCTGAATGCTGGAGGCTAGCATTGGTGGTTCGTGTGTGAGGTACATCTGCTGTCATTGCACAGACGATGATGATGACTTTGAAGAGGAAGATGAGGAAGACCCAGATGCCTTGAAAGACCCTATTTATCAAATTGACCTGCAGGTAAACTCCACCTCTCTCTCTTTAACCATTTTTCATTTTTTATTGTCCTGAAGCCACACTTTCCATAGAAAGCAGAGATTGTGTAATTTCAAGCATAAAATCAGCCCTGTGTAGGTTATTTACTTTGTGACATTTTGTGTGCGCATGTGTGTGCATATATATGTGCCTGTGTGTATGTGTGCATGCATGTGTGTGCATACATATGTTCCTGTGTGTATGTGTGTGTGAATCCTGTAGCTCCATTGCAGTACATTGCATGAGGTCAAACACTTGTTTACTATATAAATGTAAAACAATAACTGTTAGTTAACATCCTCCTCCCATGTCACCCTTTACACTGACTCTGCTGTGTGTCTGTGCTGCTGGCTCCTCTCCAGGTCTACCTGACGGACTACATTTCCCAGCTTGCACAGCTGCCGTGCTACAGCGCCTTCTCTGGCCACCTGAACGAAGCCGAGAGGAGAGTGCTGCAGTCCATCGGCGTCTAAAATTGGAATAAATTGGTGAAAAAAAAAAAAAATTTTAGGCTCTGACACGGGGTGTTGCAAGGCTGTCTCTTCTGTTTCTTGGAGAAACGGACAGGCCTAAAACACAGATCATCTGTACAGGACGAGCAGTCATGATCCAGGCCAGGTTTTCCCTCCAAACTGTGTTCCTGCTCTAGTTTGGTTAAAAAAATATAACAAAAATATGTATATATGTAACCAAAAATAACTCCACTATGATGTGGTTGTTCAGGAAGTCTGTTCATAGGACAAATTTGGCCTGTTGGCAGTGTTGGTCATTTTTTAGGTGACTATAATATAAACATAATTATATGGTTCGTGTACAGTAGATTAAAAAATGAATGAACAATGGATGCATTTTTAAAGTACATGGTGTTAAAAATGAATTGGTCATTTGCACCAATGGAACTACTTCATCTGATTGTGTTCTTAATCTGTCCTGATTCTGTTGTGCTGGTTTCCTGTCACAATTTAATATTGATGTATTTAATATATCTTTAATATCCTTTGAATTAATGAGCTTTTCAATGAATTTTTAATAGCATTTCTGGCATTATGGTGAATACTTTTGTAACACATTTTGTCATCAGTGTTTTGGGGGCGGCTGCTTTGATTGGTATATTCAGATCAGTGCTAACCTCGCGCAGGGCACTGTTTCATGAAGCAGGTTTAGCGAGTTAGCCAGATAACCGAGTAAAACCCAGAACAGCTCTTTATTTTACTTAAGTCCATGTTCATGATTTTGGAGGGTTTCCGGTTTTACTGGGTGCAGTTATACAGTTAACTAGGTAATCTTGCTTCCTGAAACAGGGCCCAGGTAAGATATCACTGAGTGACCATTACTGAAGTGAAATATACTGAAAAGTATTGAAGTGAAATATGTTATCAGTCTACTGAGCTGTTCATAATACATCGCTGAAAATACAAATTATTGCTGCTTTGAGGTATTTCAGTCTCTTTTTAAGGAATGTGTGCTTTTCAGCCATAGACTAGGCTGTTACTCAGTTTAGTCAGCAAAGCAGCGATGTTGCAACTTTGAATACTTGTCTGAGTTGATTGGTCTGTAATGCCATGCTGTTGGATGGCTTTTTGAATAAATATTTTTATATGCACGATGAAAATGCAGGATTTTCTTTTCCTGATTCTTTCCAGCTGTATACTGTGTGATATTACATGCTATAGGCCTATGTACTCGTATCATAATTGCATCATGGACTGGTTAACTTATTGTTCTTGCGTTGTAGACGTTTGTAGCCTATAGGCTACGTATCCTACTTTGTGAGTACGTAGGCCATATAGCCAATGTAAGTGTTTGTACATTTTCAGAAAGCACAAATCGTAAAGTGGCAGTTGTCCTAGGTTATGCACATATTAGTTTATTTTTTTTCACGGACAGACTGCCATGAAGATGGGGGTTGGAAATAAAACCTGGAGAGTTTCCTAAGTCAGGACGTAGGCTAGGCTAAGCTACTGCCAAGTTCAGCGTTGAGCGTCTATAAATATTTTTTATTTTATTTTTTCAATCAGACCCGGCTTCATTGTTAGTCCTACTGAAACATTATATTATACATTATATTTTCTGCATGTTTTCTGGGGAAAAGCGCAGCAAATGTGAGCCCAGTTCAGAAACACAGTTTTCTCAGCAGGTTTTGGAGGAACGTGCATGTTTAAAAATGAGTAATTCTAATGCACGCGCAAATTCCGTTATTCCAACGGTTCACAGTTTCTTCTAAAATGTTAGAAAAATAACTGCGCTTTCGATTTCCCAAATCGTTGATAATTTATTTAATTTGCGGTTTATTTAATTTTACGGATAATTCGATTTAAGCAGCAGTGTAGACCGTAACACAAGATGAGTAGGCTATAGGAATTTGCCCTGAAGTTACGCAACCTAAACATAATTACAAATATGATAACATGATGAGTTGTTGACGACTGCATAACGATGCCTATTTTTTCCCATCGCAGTCAGCTGAAAGGGATAATTGCGTAAATCATCATTCTCCTTTAACTGTACCCGAGGAGGCGCTAAGGACCTGCGTTTGGGACTCATCCGACCCCTGAGCGTGCGGCGTCACGGACGATGTGTCATTCGACACACGGCGTGTGTATCGATGTCGCAAGCCCAGCGGTTCCTTGCCACGCAATTTTTAAACCAGAGCATGATTTTCAAACAACTCCGAATTAACGGAAATACTGCGCCGTTAGACAACATCGCCGAATAATTTCGTCATTTTTTAAATATAAATAATTATTGTTTGTATCCGAGATGTTGCTCGTCGCTGCCGCTTTGCCCGTGCTGGCCACGGTTTTCTCCGCTTGGCAGGGTAAGACAAGGCTGCTATAATTTCTTCACAGGCCTCGGCAACAGGATACTTACATCCAACAAAACGCCAGGAATTAAGATAACCGTTAAACTAGGCTATGTACACGAGTCCCGCATAGCTACACGACGTGTGTTTACAAGACAGGAGGGAATGGTGTAATGAAGACGTTTAATACGTGTGCGTAAACTAGAGACGAGGTTGGGTATCTTCGGGCTATTTTTAGTTTCTGTGCGTTTTCACCACTTGAGTAATGTAGCTGAATCCCTGTTATTATTTGTTTCTGCTGTCAGTCTTGCTGTAGTTTGATAGTTACTTGATAATGATGCAACCCGAGGGTAATATTTCCTGCGTTTCATCCAATAATGGCCAATAAAGGAAAATATTTATTTATTTTCTGTTTTTATTAACATTTGATTGTTTAGCCTGCAGTCACCCTTGAGAAACAAACGAAGTTGTATACAAGCAGTAAAAAACGATGTTTAAAAAAACAAATATCAGATTTTTTCAACCTATAGAGTAACAATTAGCTGCAAAGAGATTCTAAAAAGAGGATATTGTCTCAAGTTTAACATGCTTTTTAATGGCTACACTGGAGGAATGAAGCTTCATATTCATAGTTGCCTACAACACATGCATTTAGCTAATTTCTATTCATCAAAATGGCGTTATATGATTGTGACATTGCAAAAGTTCCAATTATAATGGATAGCTTGTAGCCTATAGATTAAACCACGCAGCTAAAATGCACTTCCCACGAATGCCTGAGTTGGATCTGTGTTCCCTGACACTAGATATTTGTCACCTGTTGAAACACTGCTTGTTGTTTGATTGCAATGACATTACAGTGCAAAACTTTGTTTATAGCTATGCAAAATGTGAAGGGATAAATCCTTGAAGCTGGACTCTGTAAATTAATCTATTCCGTGAGAACTTCGAGCTTGTGGTTGGGTGAACTATATTTATATATCCTAGATTGTAATTCACAGACAGGAAATTCAGGGTATCCTACCATGTAACTCATCCACCAAAGCCTTTTAGATGTGTTTAGCACAAGTTTATTTGACTTGAATCACTCTGATCCCATTGGCCCTTGTGGTCTGAGCAGTAGGAACGCCAGAAAGGGACATTCCAGGCAACAAGCTCAGAAACTGTCAGATTTGCTTCTCTAGCTGTTGTCGCTAATGGTTGCACATTTTGTCCAGGCAAGATCAGTGAAACAAGGAAGCGCTTGTGGTGGGTAAAGAGAGTCTTATTTATTTCTGTCAGGATTCTGCATCACTGTCCCTATGTGATGGCCCACCCATCCGGAGCTGTATGCTAACATCTTTTCCAGGAAGCACATGTGCTCATGAGGTAACAGACTTAGGCACACGCAGATGCATCCAGTGCACTTCAGTACATAGATGTGCTCCTGAATAGTTTTTTCAGTTTAGCACACATCAGTTTTCAGGAGCACAGTGCGCTTCAGTGGGAGAACTGTAGAGGCCTGCCATCACAGCGCATTGTGCAGGGTGTTTATACGGACTCTCTGTGCTGTTCAAACTCTCACCTGTCCTTCACACTGGGGTGTCAGTGTGGACAGGACTCTAGGGTGGGTGCTAAGAAGCTAGTAAGCCATAAGTATGTCAGCTTGCTTGCTCACTGTAAATGTATTGTCTTTCAAATGTTTTGCTGGTCTCTTTATAATATGTATTGCTTCTGTGTGTGTGTGTGTGGGTGGAATAACTTACAGATATACAGATGATTGTGGTATTACTTAAGGAATATATTCACACTGGGTACAATTCAAACTCACTCTGTTCCAAGGTAATGTTTTGGTGATCTGTAATCCTGTTATCCTGAGTTCATTTTCTCCCTTAAATCATATTCGTTTTTTAACCTAATCCTTTAAAACTTAAACAAAAAACCGTTAAAATCAGTTTTGATTTAAAAAAGAAAAAAAATGTTTTGTGATGTTTATTTTTCTTGGCACCATTTTTCCTAGCCTGACACACAGGGCCTGTTTCTGTTTGTCCAGTCAGTCTTCAAACAGCTGCCTATTAGTAAAAACAAGGTTCACAGTTTATACTTTAATTTTACAGCCATGTTTATAAGTGCATGGCTGTAGACCAGGGCTGCCCTTCTCAGTTCCTGGAGCTCTACAGTCCTGCAGGATTTAATTTCAGCCATAATTTGGCCACACCTGATTCGACTGACTAGCAGCTCCACTAAATCTCTAGCTGTTGAATAAGGTGTGCTTTGTTAGGGATGGAGTGAAGCCCTATAGGACGATAGATCTCTAGCTGTTGAATGAGGTGTGCTTTGTTAGGGTTGGAGTGAAAACCTACAGGACGATAGATCTCTAGCTGTTGAATGAGGTGTGCTTTGTTAGGGTTGGAGTGAAAACCTACAGGACGATAGATCTCTAGCTGTTGAATAAGGTGTGCTTTGTTAGGGTTGGAGTGAAAACCTACAGGATGGTAGATCTCCAGCTGTTGAATAAGGTGTGCTTTGTTAGGGTTGGAGTGAAAACCTACAGGACGATAGATCTCTAGCTGTTGAATGAGGTGTGCTTTGTTAGGGTTGGAGTGAAAACCTACAGGACGATAGATCTCTAGCTGTTGAATAAGGTGTGCTTTGTTAGGGTTGGAGTGAAAACCTACAGGATGGTAGATCTCCAGCTGTTGAATGAGGTGTGCTTTGTCAGGGTTGGAGTGAAACCCTTACAGGAATGTGGATCTCCAGGAACAGGGTTGGGCAGCCCTGCTGTGGAGACTCCGCCTGGATTTGAGGCTGCAGCCCCCCAGCCCACGTCCATTCCTTTGGCTGTGTTCCGTGTCGCCGTTGCTGTTTGAGGGAATCTGAGTGATTTTTCTGATGCCGTCTGTGTTTGTGACCGTGCCGCCTTCCCCTTCCCACAGTGAGCGCGGACGAGGACTGCCTGTGGTACGTGGATAAGAACGGCACCTGGCACACCGGGTTTGACTGTCCCCTCATCTCCTTCTGCTGCGGGACCTGCCACCGGCGCTACTGCTGCCTGGACCCCATGAAGATGATCTCAGAGAGGCAGCAAAAGCGCTGCATGTTCTTCCAGTTCAGGTGCGATCGGAAACGATTTGGGTGTGTTTTTGGGAACGCTGCACGCTCTTCTGGTTCAGGCACAGGCAAGCGTGTGGGTGCAGGAGCCGGTGCCCAGCCACATTATTTTTAAGGCTACGTTGCAAGACGGCTTCACTTTTCATAAGTGGGTATAATAATTATAATCTGTGCAGCGTTCATTTATTTGATGAAGTAAGTAATTAGCTCTGTAACGCATGCACGTCACAGGCTTACGCTACACTGTGCGCCTCTGTAGATTCCTCTGTTTCTTTAAATCAGCAACCAATAAACATGTTTGCGACACGCGGTCGCTGGGGCTAATTTAATCTGGCAGGGGGAATTCTGGGTGAGGCGGGATGGCCTTGCTGGCCTAACAGGGCCTGGATGGGGTGAGTGGTGTGAAATGTTTCTGTTGTGTGTGTTGGAATGAGAGTGTGTGTGTGTGTTGGAATGGCTGTGTGTGTGTATGTGTGTGTTGGAATGTGTGTGTGTGTGTGTGTGTGTGTGTGTGTGTGTGTGTGTGCGCGTGTGTGCGTGCGTGTGTGTGTGCGTGTGTGTGTGTTTGTGCGTGTGTGTGCGTGCGTGCATGTGCGTGCGTGTGTGCGCGTGCGTGCGTGAATGTGTGTGTGTTTGTGCGTGTGTGTGCGCGTGCGTGTGCGTGTGTGAATGTGTGTATGTGCGTGTGTGTGCATGCGTGCGTGCGTGTGTGCGTGAATGTGTGTGTGTGTGTGTGTGTGTGTGTGTGTGTGTGCGCGTGCGTGAGTGAGTGTGCGTGTGAGTGAGTGAGTGGGAATGAGGAGAGTGGCTGAGGGGTGAGCGGGCGAGGCGGGTGTGTGTGCGCGTGTGCGTGCGTGCGTGCGTGCATGTGTGTGTGTGTGAATGGGAATGAGGGGCTGAGGGGTGAGTGGGCGAGGCGGGACATGGCGGGACATGGCGGGCAAGGAGGCGGGACATGGCGGGCGAGGCGGGACATGGAGGGCAAGGAGGCGGGACATGGCGGGCGAGGCGGGACATGGCGGGTGAGGCGGGACATGGCGGGGGTTCTGAAGTGTCTCTCGTGTTGCAGCCCCACCACCATCGCGGGCATCGCCTCCTCCATCCTGCTCTTTGTGGCCATCGTGGCCACCATAGTGTGCTGCTTCATGTGCTCCTGCTGCTACCTGTACCAGCGCCGGGTTCGCGGGAGGTCCTCCTACCAAGGTGAGTCAGGCGGGGTCACCTGTGGGGGTCACCTGGGCGGGGGTCACCTGGGTGGCGGTGCTCCAAAGGGCTCCTGTTCCTCTGCACTCCCCTCAGGAGCGCTGATCTCACTGATCAGCCAGCGTGCAGATCAGTCACCTTCTCCGCCTGCTCCCCGATCAGTGATCAGCTCTTATTCTGAAACGTCACTCAAGCGGGGGTTGCTGGGCGACCCGTCCCGCTGAAACGCTGGGTTTTGGTGTGAATAGTGTGTCCACACCAGAGCTGACTGTGGTCAGCAGGGGGCACCTATTCCCCTGTAGTACCCCCCCCCCCAGAGAGAGATGCTCCCTGTCTGCAGGATGGTCCTTTCCTCGTTACACACCAGAGACCCCCCTCCCCTCCGTCCCTTCCTCTCTCCTCCATCTCGGTTCCAGTAATGTTTTATTTTTTGGCTTTTTTCCCCCAATGATGTTTCATCACTCTGCAAAATAAATTTTTACAAATTGATAGTATTTCTTATATGTTTTGTACAAATAATTCATGCTGTGAATTGTTCTCTTTTCCTTCTATTACAGAAACGGAGGAAGGTATGACAGGTTTTTGTGATGATCTGCTTGTCCTACGTTGGGTTTTGCATCTTTATGAATAAGTGCTGCTGTTTTTCACTAACAAAAAAGCCAGTAATGGTTTTTGTTTCTGGCTGCTTTGGCTTGCGGCGCTAGTCTCTCTAATTGTCTTAATGGTTCTTCGCAACAAGAATGAATCTTTATTGCGGAAGCGTTTCCGACTAGCGCTGATGTATCCCAGCATGCCCGCGGTGCGGGTTGCCCCGGCGATCAGCACGCAGTGACGGAACTGTCTGGAAGCCTCACGGTGGTAACGGTGACGATCGGTGTGACTGTGTTCCAGCCCAGCACATCCCCATGGCCAGCTACCCGGTGGACCCCATGTACGACGCTTACGGCAAACCCATCGGGCCGCACCCCGGGTACCCCATGGCGCCTCAGTACCACCCCGGCGTGCCCCAGGGCCCCTACCACCCGTACCCGCCGGTGGATCCCAGATACGGCCAGGGAGGTAAGGAAAAACCCCCTCCTGCGCTGTGCACACGGGCCTCCTCCTCCTCCATTACTGTGTGCTTGTGGAGCAGTAGGAAGCGCAGTCTTCTCCTGAAGGGAAGAAGCAGGGTCAGTGGACGTTGTGGTCTCAGCGGAGCCGTTTCGAAACAATTACTGTGAGAGCTGTCCATTCGGGAGTGTAGTACATCCTGCCGGTCGCTTCTGCTACGCACGAACGTGCTTTAACGAGCTTTTAATGGCGTAAGAGTTCCCGCTAATATGTAAATGCAAAAATAATCACCGGCAGCTGGATTCATCATTAGCTGCATCTGGAGAGCGCGAGGCATACAAATGGAGAGACAGAAGAACGAGGCCAGAAGGCTTTGTCCAAAGTTAGAATATTGGGAGGGAAGGAAGCAGGCGATTAAGATGAATTTGTCGAGACTCCATTTTGAGATGGTTGTTGTGGAGTAGACCTCCACTGTGTGGGATATTGGACGCTGATTCTCCTGGGGTGTGTTGAGTCTCCATTTTGAGATGGTTGTTGTGGAGTAGACCTCTACTGTGTGGCATGTTGGACGCTGATTCTCCTGGGGTGTGTTGAGTCTCCATTTTGAGATGGTTGTTGTGGAGTAGACCTCCACTGTGTGGGATGTTGGACGCTGATTTTCCTGGCGTGTGTTTTGCAGCACCTCCACCCTACTCCCCACCCCAGTACCCCGGCATCTGAGGGAACTGCGACCCGCTGGAGGAGGAACGAGGGGTGAGGAGAGAGTTGGGGAGAGTGAGAAAGAGAGAGAGACTTTATGAGGAAGAGGGCACTTTTCCCTCTTCCACCACCTGTTCTGTTGTTTTTCCCCGACGTCCGTTTGCTAAATGACGTGCTAACCGACGCAGCTGCCTTCCCTGGAGCTGGAGCTTGGCTCCTGTCTTGCTGGACAGTATTTTCCCGCTGACGGTGACGTCAGCAGTCCTCAGCTGTCAGCTGTTACCGTGACACCCTTTCCCCGGCGAGCGAAGGGCCTGTCCGCCTCGTCAACGCACGTTTCTCACACACACACGTCAGCCTGACTGCGCGCACACACACACACACGCACACACACACACTGGCCTTGGGGACAAGGATAACCTGCTCTGGTTTTATTATCGTATCCTTGTCTTTTTTCTTTTTTACTCTGCTCATGCACATCCTTGTTTTGGCTACACTGGCTGTGTCCCGTGCTCACACAGTTTATTTTAACGCAGCTGGCATTTGATTGCAGGGGCGAGCTGAACCCACGTAACTACGGACACTTTTCACAGCGAAGCAGGCCTTTGGACAGCTCTGTTATTTTACCGGCCAGCGATTTATTCAGCAACTCTTTTTTTGTCCTCCCTCCTTCCCTCCTCTCTCTCTTTCTCTCTCTCTCTCCCCCCCCTCTCTCTTGTTAATTCTGTCTTCCATCATTGCAGCTAATCTTAACAGTCGTTAATATCTGAAGCCAGAAAACGGCTTTGGTCTTTGGTCGTACATAAAAGGCCGTAACCGATAGAATGACAGAATGATTTTGCAACTGGAGTGTACTGGAGTCTGTTAACAAGTCGGTATTAATTTTTACCATGAAGTTACATATTGCGTTTAACACAAGTAAATATGAGTTTGACGTCTCGATTTAGTGTGACTCTGTTTAATGATCCCGTGTGTAATTAAGAAATGAGACGTCAGTGAAACCTCAATAGTAATTCACCTTTCGCATGTTAAAGGTGAGCAGGTGCTGCTTAAACCATAGATATGCATCCTGTTTATGTTGGTATTAGTTTGACATTTGGAATGAAGTCCATTCAGGGGGTGCTTTACTAATTTAAAGTGATAATAATCACATGAGAGGGTTGTTCATGTCTACAGAGCTTTTCCTGCATTGTTTCATAGTCATATTTACATTCTCATTAGTGTAATTCACTCATCAGTAATTCAGTTCTTAATTTCAGACCTTCTTTCAATAGGTGGTGCATGACAGCGTTAAAGTTGTGTGTGTGTATGTGATGTGTGTGTGTGTGTGTGTGTGTGTATGCGAGGTGTATGTGTGTGTGTGTGTGTGTGTTTTTATGTGTGAGTGTGTGTGTGTTTGCGTTTTTATGTGTGAGTGTGTGTGTGTGTGTGTTTGTGTATGCGAGGTGTATGTGTGTGTGTGTGTTTTTATGTGTGAGTGTGTGTGTGTGTGTGTTTGCGTTTTTATGTGTGAGTGTGTGTGTGTTTGTGTTTTTATGCGTGAGTGTGTGTGTGATTCAAAAGCATGACTGAACCAATCAATCTGCCACTGGTACACCCCCCCCCCCCACAGCCCTCTGACCTGGATGGTTGTGTAATTCTTCTTGAATATGAAACCATGTTAAATCTGCTTGTGTTGTGCAAGTCAAGACATTGTAATTGTCCAATTAAATCCAAATACATGAGCTCATCTTTGAAGACTAATGTGGCCCTGGTTTACAAGACTTACTCACAAGGACTTTTTATTTATTTATATAACTAATTAAACTGTAATGTTTGCTTTGACATACAATAGTCCTTGTCCCATGGTAACTTGAACCAGAATCAATGGATGCTTGCACCTACAGATGCATATCACATTAATAAAGAACGGTGTGTCCAATTTGATTGTTTATGTCTAATATTTGATAGATTTTATGACAGTTCTAAGAAACCTGTTGTGTTTGGGTTTTTTTTAACAGTGACTATCTGGAATGTAGAATGTGGTTTATAGTCTCCATGCCCAGGAACCTTCCTCATGTTTGCTTAATGACCAGTTTTGGTTTTAATTCTGTAAACTTAACTGAATATCAGAGTATGTGTCCCTTGGGGTTCTGGGATCTGGTGCTTTACTCCCCAAAAAATACATTATCTGCAGTCCCACTCTAGAAGACAAAAGTGTTGCATGACATAGCATCCATATTCATTCTTTTTAAATAAATAAAATTAATAAATGTCCTGTTTACCTACTGTTTGTTCTTATTTCCAAACCCGTCCACCAGATGTCCTCAAAGTTGCTTAAATTATACAAATAATCTCTCAGTACAAGACATATTTAAGAATTTGTTTGGGACTCTTTAAATGTTCATTTACACACATTTCCACACAACTGTTTTGTTCCTTTATCAATTGTGCATAAATAGCTTTAAAAAGTTATAAAGGTAAGGTAGGATTGATGAAGATATCAGTAAAATTGCATTTGATGCCAATTTTTAAAGCCAACACCCTCCATTTTATCCACGAGAGCTTTTTGACAGTAATATTCTGAATTGAACTGGTCAATCATTTGATTGAAAATATTTCATTAAAATTGTGGGTCACCTTTTCAAATACTGAATATTTAGTATCAACTTGCACAAGCCTTATCACAAATGTGAACCAATTGTCTATTGAAAGTTTTCTTAACTCATGGAATTGGTCATGCTTTTTCAAATTTTAAAACTTGATTTTCAAGTTGTGTTGCTACAGATATTTTCGTTTTTTTAATGGTAAAATAACGTGGATGGCAAAATTTATTTTTTAAGTTGTGAAGATTATTTTCCAATTACATTACAGGTGTTTAGCAGAACCTCTTATCCAGAGTGACTCACACAATTATTTTTACATAGTATCCATTTATACAGATGGATATTTACTCAAGCAATTAAAATTGTGTACCTTGCTCAAAGACGATAACAATGTCCTACCTGGGAACTGAACCAGGTTTGCTTGCCTAGTTCCCTCACCTTAATACTGCACACTGTTTCCCATGTTTCCACCTGCCTCATCTGTGATTGTTTTCCCCATGAAGGTTGTTTCTCCTTTTCCACATTTCTAAAAATGATTTGTCACTATGTCAACTAAGTAACATTTTCAAGAATAAAACAACAAAATTATGTGTCACTTTCTCTAGGATCAAGAATACAGCCTATTCTTATCCCTTGTCAAACAATGGATCCCAAACCTTTACAAACACTGGAAATACAGGCCCCATTTTCAATGGCTTGTCTAGCTGAGGCAAAACCCCAAATATTACCTCTGTTACTTCAGCTTGTGTGTGTGCGCGTGCGCTTGTGTATATGTGCGCGCCTGTGTGTGGTCTGAGAGAAGGAAGTCATTCTTATATACATTTCTCAAATCGTTTTCTGCTGATTTGTCGCGATGTGCATAGGCAATGTGGTCTTGATTGTTTATAAGCGGGGGAAACGCCCCCATTAAGTCTACACTTGTGTGTTTTTTTATTAGTTGTCAGGCCTACCTCTTGTCTTTATATGGATAAAATGCTCTGAACTATATTTGGGCATGCAGTTGCACAGGATTTCAAGGAATGTACGAGCATCGCAGACGGCCGAGACGAAAGGCTAATGCGCTCCTTACCGACTCCTCAGCTGCGCCGCTCCAAATGCGCTAAGCTACTTGCGTAGACCAAACCGGACGGGCGGTTGCTCGGTTAATGTAGGTTCTTTATTACCCCCTGTTTATGGACCTGTGACGGACAACATAGAGACGGCAAGATATATTGACGGGAAATTACAGGACTCATCTGTCTGTCTGTAACAAAATTGGGATTTTTGTTTTGGGGTGCGCCGTAAAGCCCGTTGACAATCATGTCCAGGAGGAAGGTGAGGGGGTTAACGCGGACGGGGCGGCAGGTGAGCGAGGACCCCGACATTGATAACTTGCTGTCGACACTGTCGCCCGAGGAGGTGGAGGAACTGGAGAAAGAAGTCATGACCGTGCCTGACACAGACCCGAACGAGACGCTCGGCTTCACACCGGGTTGCAGGCTGGAAAAGAAACCGTCGTTAAACAATAACACGGAGGCCAAGCAGGACCAGTGCGACACCAAGCGACTTCCACGAAGAGAGCTGTCTGTCGAGGTATGGATAAGGCACCAAAAATCGATTCAAAAGTATGTCGAGAAAAAAACAAACTTTTGTATTCCACTTCTCAGATAATACAATCACATCAAGCGTTTGATACGGCAATGGATTGTTTAATTTTTTATGGCGACGTTTTAACGTCCAGTAATTAACCTTGTTGCTACTTTGAACACTGGTATCTTTTTTTATCGCAATGAGGTCGACTGTGTTATTCCACACCGACCAAATCGAAGGACTTCGTGTAAGGCACTCACAGTCCTTGTACCGATGATTTTAACGGTTCCATGTATTCTGAGATAATGAAAATCCACATAGAGTTTTTATTTGAAAAAAAACTTTCTATTTTTCAAGAAAGCTTCATACAGAACTGAGACATGTCTCTTTTATGTTGTTGTGCAGAGAGCTTGCTCCATGAGCAGCAGCCACCTGAGCAGGTCCAGGTGATTGCCAGTGTTGTGTGGTGCAGGTGGAGATGAGCTTTTTTCCTCCTGCTTTTCCTTGAGGGTCAGTGCAATGAAATATGAGAATATAGGCTCTTGCCCTGGGGTTGTACTAATGGGCCCGATGGGCCACAGTTCAGTGGGATGTTGATGAACACCTGACCACCTTGCTGAGTCAATTGCAATTAAGACTTCATAACACACCTGAGTGGAGGTATTGAATTTAAGTCTTGGCAACAAGATACCTTCTACAGTGTACAGATGATCTTTTAAAAAAATTTTTTATCTTTTTTTCTCTCTACGTTACTATCAGTCACTAACTAAGCTCTAATTTTGTATCTATTCCGTAAGAATATTGTACAGGCCTACATGCATACATTACATTACATTACATTATAGATTCTTAGCAGACGCTCTTATCCAGAGCGACTTACAACAAGTGCATTACAAAACTCAGAGACAAGCGCTTTACAACATTCCTGCAAGAGAGCTACAATAGGTATAACTTTGCAAAAAGTGTGAATTGTACCCCTTTTTTTTTTTTTTTTTTTTTTTTTTTTAAATATATATAAATTCCCACCCCCTACCCACCTAGTTGTAGATGAACCTAGTTACATGAAAATAACATGACGCGTGGTTACTCAGTTGAGGTTTAATGAATGTTAGAGGGTAGTGGGGGTGATGAGGTGAGATGTAGCTTGAAGAGGTGAGTCTTCAGTCTACGTTTGAAGACGGCCAGGGTCTCTGCTGTTCTGACTTGCACAGGAAGGTCATTCCACCACCGTGGGGCTAGAACAGACAGGAGGCGTGACCGGGTGCTGGTGCGAGCCGGGCAGGGACCAGGCGACGTGTGGCAGCAGAACGGAGAGGTCTAGCTGGGGTGTAGGGTCTGATGAGTTGACGTAGATAGGAGGGGCTGACCCCCTGGCTGCTTTGAAGGCAAGCACTAATGTTTTAAATTTGATGCGAGCCACCACGGGGAGCCAGTGGAGGGTGGTGAGCAGGGGGTAACGTGAATTGCCAGTGTGGGGTGCAGGTGGAGATGAGCTTCCCTGCTTCCTTGGAGGTCATGCAATGGATATGAGAATATAGCTCTGCCTGGGGGCCACAAGCCATGGGCCACAGTTCCAGGGGAGATACAGACCACCTGCTGAGAAAGCATTAGCTCATAACATCTGAGTGGAGGTTGAATTTAAGTCTTGCAACAAGATACCTTCTACAGTGTCAGATGACTTAAATTTTCTCTTACGTTACTTAGTCATACTAAGCTCTAAGTTTGTTCTAGTTGAGATATTGTAGGAGGCATACCATCTGTATGTAATTGTCTTTATTTGTGCGATGAAAATGTGGTGATTATTGTAAACCACAGGTGGTGTTTCGGAGAACCGAAGGTACCATTTAGCACCTGGAGTTCTGGCCAAACAGTGGCACCCACACACTTGGCCCACTTCCTGTTCCTGTTGCTAGGCAGCATAGGTTTTCCATTACACAAAGACTGTTCTGTGGGGAGTGGTTTGACAAGGTGACCAGTTGGATGGAGCAAACCCAGAACTCAGGGACCATAACTCCCATAACTTGAACTGACGGACGAGCAAATCCAAGCTGTATTTTCACCTTTTCTCACCTTTTGAGCTGACGCGCCTGTGTGCTTTGCGGTGACATTGTGCTGCTTGATAAATGGATTTAAGAGACAAAATGAATTCCTGTCCATGTTTTGCGTGGGCTGTGGTTGGCGCCCCCTGCTGGATGGCGTGCAGATGGCCATCATGTTCCCCATGGAAGTACAGTCTCAATCAGTGGAATAGTCCTGGTCTCATTGCAGATCAAGGAGGATAAGTCCGATCAGTCACTCACTGTCTGCCACAGTGTTTTTTTTAAAAAAAAAAAAGAAAACTGTCCCAACTTGACGGGTGGTACTGAAGCAATTGAGATGGGCCTATGAACACCAGGGGTGGGCAGCTCCATTCCTGCAGGGCTGGTGTGTATGGAGGTTTTCATTATCACCAAGTACACTAGCCAAATTAGCCAGTTAGCTGAATCTGCTTATGCTGGTTTAACCGTAGAGTAGACCACAATCAGATGTTTCATGTTGGGACACTGGAACAGTCTTGGTCTGTCTTTCATGAACTTACTGTAGATCATCCAAATTGGGAGAGAAGAACAGTGTGTAAAAGGCTTTGAAACAGTAAACAGCACAAGGATTTTGGCTCGTACTTGTAGTCTTTCTGTAGCAGTCTGTCAGCGCCTCAGTAGAAACACCATGAGCCTGTCGCACAGAGGAACAGAACTGAGCGTCATGTTCTGTTTTATCTGGGGCATGAATAACAGCACACCTGTCCATACTGAGTCTTTATGAGCTGAGAGACGACCTTCTGATAAAGGTAGTATTTAGTACACAATGTTACTGGAGGTAATTCACAGAAAATCATTTACTGAGTGTCATTTTGGCAATTTCACAAGCAACGCCCATCTACTGAGAAAAAAAAGTGGCCAACCCCCCACCCCCCCTCCAAAAAATATGGATGATTTTTTGGCCATTTTAAAGCACGCATTTGTCTTCGGTTTCTTTTTTTGGACGGCACGTCCAGTGGATTTCCATGAGGAACGACAGGGTGGGATTAATTGCGTGCGAGAGACAAACCGTGTGAGCGCCGCTCCGCGGTGGTTCCGCGCGCCGGGAGTCTGACGCGGCTCCTGACCGTTGAGCTCCGAGCCTCGCTGCCTTTTAAGGGCAGGTCTGCCAGAACCGCAGCTCCGCGCGCGCAGCAGCAGCAGCAGCAGCAGCAGCGCTAACGCCGCCTCACAAATCAGACGCTGCGCGCGTCGGGGGAAATTTATATCCCCTTTAAAGCCGCTATAAATGGCTCCCTCTGTGCAATATAAACACACGGCATCTGACGAACCCACCCTGCGGGTTTCTGTTGCGTAATGTCCTTCTCAGACAAATCGCAAAATACGGTCCTCACGCTTAGCTCTACACGGTGCTGACATCTGGACAACATTTCCCTGTCATTCGTAGTCTTTTAAGAAATGCTTTGATCGTCTTTTATTGGATTTACAAAGCTTTGAAAGGAAGACATTTAGCGAAGATTCAAAATGTTAGAAACAAGACATTAAACTTGAACCGTGAAACAGACACTTATGAAAACCTTTTTAAATCTGAAACATAGAGAACAAGAATGCACATATGAAACAGAAGCTCTTACGTACAAAAACCATTACATAAAAAAATCCCTTCCTTATAAAATTCAGCCAGGAACAGCCTGCATTCTATGACATTTTTTGAATGTTCCACCCCCAGTTTTCTCTGGCCAGTCCCCCATTTTTTTTGAAGTCCACCACAACCTCATTTGGAGGAGGTTTTGAATCTTCCTGTGACCAGGAGAGTGAGAGTGACCAGGTCTTTTTTGGTGGAGCTTGATGTTCCTCACCAGACCTGCTTAATTAAATTTAATCTAATTAGATTTATTCGTTTATTTAACAGGGGCAATAACATTAATAACATTTCTGCCAATGTGAGTTAGCCAGAAAGGCTCATTTTCATCTGTAGTCCCTGGGCTATGTGTTTTGGCTCGACAGTTTTGATTATCCTCCACTGAGGCTGCAGCTCGGTGATCTCAGCCCCTTCACGTGGACCATAGACTGCTACAGCTCTGCAGGATTCAGAGCATACCAGGCCCCAGACCTGTCTAGGCATGGAGCACTCCCAGAATGCTGTGCAAAAGTTGTGTAAGTCGCTCTGGATAAGAGCATCAGCTAAATGCCGGTAATGTAGTGTAATGTAATGTAATGTAATGTGGAACAGGTGCTGTACAGTACGTGCTCTGAGTCAGTGCACCTGTGGGGGAAGTGCTCGGGCAGGGTTAGGAGCCACTCGTGCATTAAAGACATGTTTGGGGAGACCCATGTGAGCGCACATCCATGTTGTGGCTTTCTGTTTATTGCTTGATGTTGCTTGTAAAGAATTTTGTCCAGATTGTAGTTGGGTCCAGGAACGGGCTGTCCATCGGGGGAGAGTTACTGTTTGGCTGGATCTAAAATACGCCAGAATTATCACTCCACAAGGGCAGCCTGGCCCTCATCAATCCTGTCCTGAAGTCAAAGTCTCTTAGTGCTTGACAGACATAAGGGGGATCGCAGCTGTATGTACACATCAGGTCCAGTGCACACAGCTCGATTAACCTCAAAAAGGGCGTGACATAGTGCCTGGAAAAGGTACCAGAGGCCGCCTTCCCAACCTTTTCACATTCTGGACCAGTGTGACGGTGACCAGACCCTGAGCCCAAATGATGTTATCCCTGCCTGGGACCCCCCCCCCCCCCATCCCGTCCCCTCACACCCTCCCATCAATGTTCCTTTTCTCCTCCTTGAGGAGCTCAGGTCTTTGGAGTTTGTCCATGGTGCTCCCCCAGGCAAAGCAAAATACCCTTCTGGCTATGATTTTACTTGTGGCCTAATAATGTTTAGAAACTACTAATAGCTTAGTAATCACTTGGAATACTTTGAAGGAAAACATATCTATTGTTTTGTTTTGATATCAGTGGTGCTATGAAGCGATATCATATTTTATGATGTTGGATGACAGCACAGGTGCAGAAGTTTCTGCGGTGTTTTGCTTTTTTTCTGGTTTACTGTACATCACTGAAATGTTTATACGCCGACTAAAATGTGTGGTTGGTGTGTAAACAGGAAATAGGTTGACGTCAGAATAAAAAAAATAAAACGTGGTCGTTGGAGCTGACCTCTGCTCGGAGTCTAAAACAGGCTGGGCGCTGGGAATTGTGGGAATGGGGGTCAGCCGAGGACCTGTGCCTTCCTGGTTAAGGACTCTCACCTTAAATACCCCTGAAGAAAATCTACTATAAGAAAGGGACAAAGGCATTTGAGATACTCAGATTTTAACCATATTTAGGTCCTTCAGGATTTTTTGACCAAATAATGCACAGTAACACTGAAACTGATTTGAAGGAATTTTTTTTTTGTTTTATTGCTTTTTTTTTCATTGGGTTTGTGGTGCCGAATGACAACTATTTCCACAATGTGCCTCATTTTTCCCAAAACCTTTGGTCTCTGAGTTCACCAAGGCTCCAACTTGCTACTGGCCACTGTCCCGCACGTGGGTTAGGCTTTCCAAATTAAGGAGCTTTTTGGAAATCAGATGTTAATGTTACATAACATAAACATTATGTTGCATACACGTTACATAACGAAAAGTAATGCCTTCACAACAATTTACCAAAACGTGACTTTTAAGAGCACTTGTTTTACATTACAGAAGAAAGTGAATTTTATAAGCTCTTAAAAGTAAATAATTTATACTATGTTACAAAAAGATATCAAAGGAAAATTACAAAGATGTTTAAAAAGTGTTCCGTTATAAAATACTGAACAACACTGAAAATGTAGGAACTGTATTCATTCTAAATCCTTTGTTATGTGAAAGAATTGAAACTCTTCTGACCCATTCCCACCACCCATCAAAGAGATGCATCAAAAAAAATACAAGTTTAAGAAGATACATTCTGGAGTTATGTCACTGTATTATTTTTAATAGGGAATTTTTAATTTCACCCAGTAAACTAAGGCCCATTGACTTTGGGTAAATGTAAAAAGTTGCACGTCTTTGTTTCTTACTAAACAGCTTAGCAGAGCAGTAGATAAGCGTGATTAAATACTGTCACTTAAGAAACAAAAATGTAATACTTTTTAAGTGTTTATTAAGGAAATAGCATTGTGGTTAGATTGAGCCTTGGCCAAAGTCTGAAGACATTTAATTAAGCACCAGTGAGGGGGAATAACCAGATAATATTCTGCAGTTAACCCATATACTCTGTGTTTGTACTTATGTTTGTGACAGAAGCCATATCTCTGAAATCTCTGCTGTTTATGTTATACAATTATATTCATCTGTGTTTCTGACCAAAATTAAACATGGATTAATAAATGATGTGGCTCTAGATCCAATAGACAAGCTTTTCTGAAAAAGTTTGCATTACTTTTTTGAGTTAATACACCAGACAACAAAGCCCCCCATATTCTGTTCTGTTTTGTTGTTGGCGTCAGCAGACGGCTGGTTTAATGCTCAGGTTTAATGTATTTAATTATGTTTAGGTATTAAAACTATGTGTAACTATGGCAATGTATATTTCAGTTATATTCAGGATTATATCATATGCAATATGCAAAAATTCTTCAGTCCTGAAGGTTTGGCACCTTCACAAAAACGCTTCTTCTGTTGGATATTCTGCACTAAATGTGATAAATATAGTATTATTTTTTTACCTCCATTTACAACACCGTGTTGTTTTACCCTTGATTCCTTGCTGCAGGAATGAAGAAATTAAACATAATTTTTATTTTTTAAAGCTGAACTTTCTGAATGTGTAGCACTTCAAAAGAATGCCGGTAGGAATTGCAAAGTAGAGCAATCGACGCAATGGTGGATTACTTTACTTAACGGAATCCTGCGGAAACAATGTTCCAGGCTTTAAATTATTAGGAAAACGGGCAGCAATCCTGTGGCAATTTGCGTCTTTCCTTTCCCTCCTTGTTTCATCTTTTCTGTTTTGTGTGCTGCTTTGCAGGGGGAGCCGAAGAAGGAGAGCAGGAAGCAGGAGTACCTGAGGAAGATGGGCCTGAGCCAGGAGGGGAGCCTCCCCACGTCGGCCAGCCAAGATGGCGGCCCCCAACGGCAGGGCAGCGTCTCCTCAGAGGGGGAGCACAACAAGATGGAGGACAGAAACTGCCGGGAGCCGGGCGATCTGAAGGAGAATCGGCGCACCCCCCTGGAGAAGACCCGGCGGGAGGGGATTCGGGACGGGGAGAAAGGGAACGAGAGAGAGGAGGAGAGCAAAAAGAAGGCGGAGAACAACAGCAAGACGAAAGAGCTGATCTCCAAACTGCAGGAGAAAAAGGAGGAGGGCAGAGAAAAGGAGAGGAGGGAGGAGGGGCGGAAGAGAGAGGAGGGAAAGACGAAGGAGCTGATCTCCAGGCTGCATGAGAAGAAAGAGAAGGAGGAAAGCAAGGAAAAGGAGAGAAAAGACATGGAGATGAGGTGGAAGGATGACAGGAAGACCAGAGGGCTGGTCTCCAGGCTGGAGGAGAAGCAGAGCCCGGGCAAGGAGGACAGGGCAGAGGTGAAGAAGGACAGAGTAGAGGGGAAAAGCAACAGCGAACAACGGAACGAGTTGCAGGAGAGAGAGAGGGACAAGCCGTGTGAGAAGGAGGAGAAGGAGAAGGAGAAGAGAGAGAGGGATGGAGGGAGGGATAAAGAGAGCGAGAGGGGAGAGAGAAAGGCAGCGAGGGAGGAGAAAGAGAAGGAAGAGAAGGAGAAAAAACAGAAGGAAAATACGAAAGAGAAAGAAAGAGATGAGAAAGAGAGAGGGAAGGATAGAGAAAAGGAGTCGGGGAAAGAGAAACCCTCAAGGCTCAGCACTACAGAGAAAGCAGGGAACGACCAGAGCCCGGTCAGCAAGACCACGGAGGAAGAGGAGGATGACGAAGCTAGCAGCATGTTTGACGAGCTGTTGGAGCAGGTGCGCAGCAACGACCCCGCCATGACCGAGCTCAACGTCAACAACTCCGAGGTCATCAAGGCCCAGACCCTCATCCAGTTCGCCGAGGCGCTGAGGGACAACACGCACGTGAAGACGTTCGCCCTCGCCAACACGCGCGCCGACGACCACGTGGCCTACGCCATCGCGGGGACCCTGCGCGCCAACAAGACCATCGCCAGCGTCAACCTGGACTCCAACCACCTCACCAGCAAGGGCATCATGGCCCTGGTCCAGGCGCTGCAGCACAACGCCACGCTGGCCGAGCTGCGCTTCCACAACCAGCGCCACATCTGCGGCGGGAAGACCGAGATGGAGATGGCCAAGGTGCTGAAGGACAACACCACCCTGCTCAAGCTGGGCTACCACTTCGAGCTGGCCGGCCCCCGCATGACCGTCACCAACATCCTGAGCCGCAACATGGACCGGCAGCGGCAGCGGCGGCTGCAGGAGCAGAAGCAGGCCCAGGCCCAGGCCAACGGGGAGAAGAAAGGGGGAGGCGCTCTGGAGGTCCCCAAACCTGGCGGGGCCTTCCTCAGGGGGTCCCCCAGAGCCTCCCCAAAAGCCTCCCCACTGCCGTCCCCGCTGCCATCGCCCATCCCCTCGCCCAAGGTGACCCCTAAGCGCGGAGGAGGAAGAGGAGGAGGTGGAGTGGGAGGAGGAGGTGTGGGAGGCGGAGCCCCGCCCCCGCCGGCCCCGCCCCCGCCGCCTCCCGCGCCCCTGCTGGACGGAGACTTCCTGCGGAACTCCTTGTCTCCCGCGTCGCAGCGGAAGCTGGACGACAGGGGGGCGGGGCGAGGGGGCGGGAAGAACTCCAGGGACCAGCTGCTGGCATCCATCAGGAGCAGCACCGTCAAACAGCTGAAAAAGGTGAGCGGAACCACACCTGTGAGCGGAACCACACATTTTAACAGAACCACACCTGTTAGCGGAATCACACCTGTTAGGGGAACCACACCTGTTAGCGGAACCACACCTTTTAACAGAACCACACCTGTTAGCGGAATCACACCTGTTAGGGGAACCACACCTGTTAGCGGAACCAAAAGGAGACAGAGAGTAACATCCTGATTCAGTATAACGGCTATGCTAAATACACTCACTCACACAGAGCTGTGTTTCTAAATCTGTTCAGTCTTATGTTGACTATTTTAACTAAATTAAATAAATGTCTGTGTTTCCGCAGGTCACCGTACCAAAGCTCCTGCAGTGAAAGGAAGGAAGGAAGGAGGGAAAAGAGAGGAGAAAGAGAGAGAAGCAGAGATGGAGGGAAGAGAACAGGACTCACATCTCACCTCTGAGGGGATCAGTGCTCGTGCTCAATTTTCGTTTTTTTTTTTACTGAAAACACGGGAAGCAGTCTGACCGCTGAGCTGGCACGGGATCGGGGGTGGGGGGGTGGGGGGGGGGGCGAGGGGGGGGGGGTGTGTGAGTGGAATCAAGGGTGGGGGGAGGGTTTGAGTGGAGGGGGGCGGGGGTTAGTCCTGGATGTCTGGCCTTTTCCTTTTGGTCCCTCTACAGCACTGCACTCTCATTGGACCACAGAAGGTAAAAAGGCGGGGGCGGTGTCCGCCTGCTGGTGGCCCCCTGCCGTGGCCTCGGCTGCCATTTGCACTGGACTCTGGAGCAGAGCACTGGCACAGTATGTGGGAGAAGGTGTGTGGATGTGCTGTTTTGTGCTGTATGGGATTATCATAATGACTGTCAGGTTGGATGAGGTTGAGGATGATAATTATCATTTAAATACTGGTGTACGGAGCCACAGAGTGAGCTCATAAAGAAAACTTTAACTGCAGACTCCAGCAGAGATATTGGAGCATAGTTTAGCAACTATGCCTCAGTCAAAACATTTGCTAAATGATTTATCGAAATTTAATTGGAAAATTGCAAACCTGCATTTATTTGGCTGACTGTCAGATTTCAAACATTTTTTTTAAATTTCAAAAACCAACAAGAATTTCTGCCTTTTCGCACAGTCTGAACATGGAACTTCTAACAATGGCCTTTAAATGCGAACTCAAGATACGTCCTTTCCATTTTTAATTAGAATGAAGGTTGTTTGGACGAGATCGAATTAAGTTGTGAACCGCCTTTTCTGTGGTGCAAGGCTTTTTGGATTTTGTTTTCATGATTTCTGAGGACAACTGAACTGAATTTATTCTCACTTTTTTAAATTAATGCTCAGCATGTATTGATCAGGAGCATATGCACCTTTAATGCTTATTTGGCAGATATATTTAATTAATGAAATAGCCTGCTTCGAGAGACTACAATGAAGTCTCTTAAAACTAATGGGGATGCAGGGGTGTCCAATGCACCTCCCCTTAAGATGGGTGGTACGTAAAGGCTGTGGATTAGTCACTGAGAGAAGCCAGATAGAGATTTCAGATGTTCCCACTCCACTGTGTTCTCTGTACCTGCTTTCTAAATATCGCCCCCTCCTGGCTGAGTACATATGACCTGCCTTTCCTCCTGCCTGTGATGCAAACATTCCATTAGAATTCTGTCATGGCATTGAGAGATTCTACAAGTTCTTTATTGGAGGAAAAGCAGAGGTTGCCTATCTACACACAGGAGCAGATATGTGTGAAGCTTCCTTAAAAACTCCTCAAAACATCAATACAGGACAATAGTCTTCATTACTTTTTTGCCAAAAAAAGCTTAATTTGTGGCAAAAATCTACTTGAAATGTATTACTGATTTGTTCGGCATGAATATTGTAATTTTACTTGGTGGTATACTGAATAGACCCCCTACCTAGACCACTAATAATAATCTATACCACAGCGACTTTTCTGGTGAGTGCTACTTCTCCATGGTTTGTATGCTTTCAAGCAGTTATAGTGTCACTCTGGCTTACTGTCTGGATGTTTAACTTTCTCTCTTAGTTCCAGTGTAATGTTTTGCGAGCAGTTGGCCACAGTTCAGTACAAGTTCACATATTTGATGAAAGCCAGCATCAGATAAGGGATAAATGGGCTGAAATCTAATGGGAAATGGTTTAACATTGTTTAACTTGTCCATACTGTTGGACTGTTTACAGAAAAAAACAAGTGAAAAACGTTGTTCAGTGGATGCTAACGACCTTAGAGGATCCCCTTATTCTCAAGCCTTGTGGTGAAACTAAGGTTAGAGTGTAGACATTGGGCCTGGTCACTCAGAGTTAGTGAGTTAATAATGAGTTAGTGAGTTAGTGAGTTAGTGAGTTAATGAGTTAGTGAGTTAGTGAGTCAGTGAGCTAATGTGTTAGTGAGTCAGTGAGTGAATGAGCGAGTGGCACTGCCATCTGCGGATTGCCTTAAGCTGTGGCCAAAAAGAAAGGATGATTGAATCATGATTTAATGCATTACTTTATGTGCCATGCCAGCACAAAGAAAATAGCCCAGGTCCTAATAAAGCAGTGAGAGGATGCAAACTGAGCAGACGGGTGCTCTTTGGCAATGAATCTCCCATGACCTCACTCATGGCATTAAATACAGAGCCATTCTGCAACGCTTCTGAATCCGCATAGGGCTTGTTTATCAGATAGTCAAAACGGCTTCAAAACTTTCTCTATTTCATATCTAACACTAAACAGCATGACATCCAAGGGAGGTTATTACATCGGATCAGAAAAGTGGTTTGAAATATGTCTTAATCATTTTGAAAAATGTAATCTATGATTGTTTTAATGTTTTTGAAGTACTTAAAAAAAAAAATTAGTCACACAGTCTCATGAAGTTTTTTTCATTCTATGGCATCAGAAATTGGGGCTATTGAATTGACATTGATAAAATGATTTTTTGCATTATGTTCAGAATTGCTAATATATTCTCATGCTAAAAGTTTATAAATATTACTCTCATTAACAGGTGTCTTACACATATTGTGAATTTACATGTATTTTTTTAAGGAATATTGAAATACTTCTAACCATATGACCAATAAACATAGTATGAAATGGTGCATTGAAAATGTTTGTTTTTCTGTGGGAAATCTTATGGGATAATTTATGTCATTTGATGATGAGGGAAACTATAAAGTAGGCACTTAGACATTTATCTTATTTAAATGCTTTTCTTTAGAATTAATAAATGTAAAATGTCCAGCACACAGAGCCCTGTACAAGAGACTGCAATTTCCCCGCCCTTTTTTCCCAAATCACAGGAGTGCTTTCTAACGGGACGATCGACACATTTCAGAAGGTCAAATGACAGCATGCAGCTGTCTTGGCCCCCTAATCTGGGTCGTAGGGACACCCTCTCTGCTGAACGAGGGGTCCCAGTTCGTCGTCCCGTCTCAGAGAAACTGAAATGTCTGGGGAGAGCGGTGAGATAATTTTGCGGAGGCACAAAACCGCTGGAGCTGTCGACACACAGCTGCATTCTGGGAGCTGACCTGTCAGTGACCAGCGCTGGGCTAGTGTTGAGCCTGTTGTCTCAGGGCATGGAGAGGTGTAGCTACTGTAGGAAAGGAGCTTTAGAGGTCAAAGGGCAGAGAGTATGACCAGGTACACAGAAATAAAAAAGGCTAAACGGTCACTACATGCTGGATATTTGTCCTTGTTTTTTTCACACACCTGGTTGTGCCACTGTAGCTGTCTGCTGATGACAAGTATATACGTTATATGAGAAATATGCAAGCTGTGATATTTATCGGGGGAAGTGAACTTGAAGTGAACGCACCTGAAGGCTTGGATGAGGCTACAGGCCGCCACACACATCCTTCTCTGTCCCTGAAACGTGCACTGATCAAGCTGGTGCATCCCTGGGAAGCCAACAACAAAGCATAAATATGTGCAAAATGTCTTACTTTTCACGGCTGAAATCAAACATGACGTAAGTCACAGTATAATAGCCCTTTAAATTGGTTATTGATTTGTTTAGCCAAGGCTACGGCCTGGGACAGTATAATTGAATCGGCCTGTCTGCGAGACTGAGCCTTCTGTCAGGCCTGGACCTGTTTAATGCCTTTGCACTCGCTGATGTCCCTTGGCGGCCGAAAAAAAATGCTGCATATTTTGCTTTCACACAGAAAAGTACAAAATGTCTAAACTGCTGACATTTAAAACCGGACCCCGGTGTAGCGCCCAAAACCAGGTCCGATCCACTCCGCACCCCGTTCCAGCACCTCGCCGATACCGCCGTCCCGCGACTAAAAGTTCCTCGGAAAAAAACCCAAAGGCCAATCGGAGCGACGGCAGGCGGGTTTATGTTTCGATTGCCCCCGCATCACCCTGCGCCCACGAAAATGCCCATATTTGGCCATTTCTTAATGGAGACTCAGTGCAGTCTGTGGCTCTCATTCCTCTACTGTTTCTAATAATGGGAAACGAGCCAATGGGCTGTCTGGCTCCTGCAGAGAGCGCCTTTCAGATGGAGCGAGAGAGAGGGAGGGAGAGGAAGAGAGAGAGAGAGAGAGAGAGAGAGAGAGTGTATATGTGTGTGTGTGTGTGTGTGTGTGAGAGAGAGAGAGAGAGAGAGAGAGTGTATGAGAGAGTGTGTGTGTGTGTCTATGTGTGTGTGTGTGTGTGTGTGAGAGAGAGAGAGAGCTAGAGAGAGAGAGTGTATGAGAGTGTGTGTGTGTGTCTATGTGTGTGTGTATTTGTGTGAGAGAGAGAGAGAGAGTGTATGAGAGAGTGTGTGTGTGTGTCTATGTGTGTGTGTGTGTGTGTGTGAGAGAGAGAGAGAGCTAGAGAGAGAGAGAGAGTGTATGAGAGTGTGTGTGTGTGTGTCTATGTGTGTGAGAGAGAGAGAGAGAGTGTATGAGAGAGTGTGTGTGTGTCTATGTGTGTGTGTGTGAGAGAGAGAGCACTCAAAGTGCAATAAAATTAATATTTTTTTCACCATATAAGGAACATAAATATTTACCAATACCATTGAGCGTCCCAGCTCGTCTGTCAGTGTGCTATGACTTACGGGTTCCTACTGCTTCCATCATGCGTCTGTGGAATGGGGCTCTGAAATGTCACATAACCAAAATAAACCCCCAAAAAATGAAGGCCCTCATCGCCTTCCACAGGGCGCATGGCATACTCCTCCCCCCTCCCCGCGTGGTGGTGGACAACGTGACGTTTCCTGAATATGGAAAGGAACCTGTAAAGGAATTTGTCCAATCTGTAATGCATCAGTAAATATCCAAACAGAAAGAGCAAAAATCTATGCCTGGCATGCATGACGAAGCGGTCTGTCGTACGCTATACCCTGGCTAAGAATGTTCTCTGGGAAAATAAATCATGGCATTCCGTGCTTCCGAAGGTGGAATCTCTGACCTGTCATGTTGGCGTGAGGTGATATATCATGTTCTGTGGGTGGTGGTGTGCTTCTCTTCCGCGGTGTTCATGCATAGTTTCCGAGCACAGCACGCTCGACGCCTGTGTTTATACTCTGGTGTGTGCAAGATATAGGACCATACATCACATACCCACCTAAAACCTGGCAGGTCTGCTACAGTATCTCTAATATTCTGTTTCTGACATTCACTGACTCTCACCCAATCAAGTGTTTTATCAGCTCGGTAAGTTTACCATGAATCAGGTGCACACAGTTCATGCACACCAATAAGACCTTGTTATCATCGTCATTATTACAGTAAGACATTTATGCAGTGTTATTTGAGCACCTTGAATGCCTGTTTTTTCAATTGTTTATGCCTGAATCTACTGAGAAATTAACATTTAACAGTGCCATTTCGTTTTGCGTTTTCATTCAACCTTTATCTATACAAGTATACATTTATGGAACATTAAATCAGCCAAATTGTCAATGATTTTGCAATTACTTGTGGGGCTGACAGCGTTTGGGATTTATCCCCCAATTCGAGTTAGTTTACAGCAAAAACACTCGCATGGTTTGGTGATATTATTGCGTGAATTTAGATGAATGAAGATGAAGGATTTAGACCAGAGACGTTTAATTCGCATTTGTTGTTCCTTAGTGATTTGCTTGTTGAAAGAAGCTTGCTGTTAGCTGACCGTTCTGCATTAATAATGTTTTCGAGATCGTCTTTACTTTTGGTTATTGACAGACAATACGTGTGGTGATTTTTAACCCCGACTGGCAACCCTGTTACGCATGTTGCTACGTCATCCTGTCGCCTGAAGAAGAGGAAGAAAAATGGAGGAATATGCACGTGAACCATGGTATGGCCGCTTCTCATTGCATTATGTTTGCTGACCAACGTGTTGTATTTACGAATGTGTTCATATTGAATGGCCGACACAATATGAATTATATTTTAATGAACTGCTATATGATCGCAGCTGAATCTACTTTGTCATTGGCTGCTGCAGGGATGGTGTCTTTTTAGCAACACTAGACTAGCTCAGCTGGGTGACCTTGTATAATTTAGCTATAAAACCACTAACGTTAGCAAAATATCTAACGTTATCTATTTCACATTGTCGTTGCCTGTGTATGATTACAATTTGGAATCACACTGTTTTCAGTTCAAAGACATATTGTTTATTTCAGATGAAACGTTTGTCAAACATTACAACTGGCACAGGCTAATTTGTAGGCTGCTGGCTTTGTGGCTAGCAGCTAGGTATAGTCAGCTATTTTTTCTGCTGGCCCATAAAAGAAGTACAGAATGGATTTTAGAGTTTGGCTTCCAGAAATAAAGCTAGACTAGACTAATACAGAGACGTCATTATTCCTGCTCAGTTCTTAATTTACGGGTTGACGGGCTACTAACAATTACTGTTAGCTAGACTAGCTACTGTATATTTCCGCTGAAAGTATTTTACAATTTGGGGAGAAACCGTTTATAGACAGTCTTTGCTAACGTTACACAAGGAAACTCACTGAAGCTTTGTAAATTACGTCTTCTGTTTGCTGAGCTATCACAAATCTATCACAACCTACCATGTACGTGTGTAGTCTGACCCTGCTTGTGATTGGTTATATTTGATGGAATATTGTTATTGATCTTTAATTCATCCAGTCCCTGGCGGATAGTAGATGACTGTGGCGGCGCATTCACGATGGGAGCCATTGGAGGTGGGATCTTCCAGGCGGTCAAAGGCTTCCGAAATTCACCTGCTGTAAGTTCACCGTCACCTCCTTACCCCTTTCCTGTTTGTTCAAGGTCCGGAGAGCTGGCGTCGGTTGGACTTTAGTAATGACAGCGAGCTGAACGGCGGTCTCTTGGGCAGAGCTGGATTCTGTATATAATTTTTAATATTTTGTTTGAAAATATCCAAGCTTAGTCTTTGTTGTTACTGGTGAAAATAAAACGAATGAGTGAGTAAAATTATTGGATGGGGGGTAAAGGGCTGTCATTGTCTAACGTATGCTGAAATTGACCGTTTGATGTGCGTACGTGTCTTTCGATCTGCAGGGGATGAACCACAGGTTGCGAGGGAGTTTGACGGCCATAAAGACCCGGGCCCCGCAGTTAGGAGGTGTGTATGCAGTAATGAATGTACGCATGTCGTCGCTGTTGATGATCCGTTGATCCTCTTGCCTGTTGATGGCCGGTTGTTCGCCATAACGTTCCTTTGTTGGCGTGAAAAGTTTTAGAAAATGTCATTGACCACCGAGCAAGAAAAAAATCTGTCTGCTGCTTCTTAGCTTTATTAACCAAATGTTTTTCATAAAATCTTCTGCGAAAACCTGATTAGATTTGGTGTATGGAGGATAAAAACCCTCTTTATAAAGTCGAAAATAGAAAGTCTTTCTTATGTCTTTTGGTATCAGAAACATGAATGGGGTGCAACAGTGGTCCTACTGTGTCAGTATCAGTGCTGCTGGATTGGCTGGTTCAGTGACCTGTGTGTATGTGTGCATGTGTGTGTGTGTGAGAGAGAGAGAGAGAGAGAGAAAGCACTCAAAGTGCAATAAAATTAATTTTTCACCATATAAGGAACATAAATATTTACTAAATGCGTGCGTGTGTGTGTGTGCCTGTGTCCTTGCAGGCAGCTTCACTCTGTGGGGGGGTTAGGGTTAAGGATTTTATGGGTGTGTGTGTCCTTGTCCTTGCAGGCAGCCTTGTGGTGTGGGGGTGTTAGGGTTAGTAAGGATTATGGTTTTGATGGGTGTGTGTGTGTGTGTCCTGGCAGGCAGCTTCGCGGTGTGGGGGGGCCTCTTCTCCATGATCGACTGCGGGCTGGTGAAGGTGCGGGAGAAGGAGGACCCCTGGAACTCCATCACCAGCGGGGCCCTGACCGGGGCCATCCTGGCCGCCAGGAGTGAGTCACCGTCTCCATGGCGATCAGCTGGGATTTTGGGGGGAGGGGAAACGGCGTACAGCAGGGCACACAATCTCAGTGTGCTGAAAGGTGTGGTTTTAAACTCCATCGGAGGAGAACGGGAATATTTATTCACAGTTAACTCCAGACTCTTCACCTATTTGTTTGTTTGTTCCCAACCTTGGGCACAAGCTAGGAACGCTAATGCACGCTTCCATGTGATCGTGCCATTGTCCTTACCTTCAGAAACATCGAATGCCACAGAGGTAAAATAGGTCTTTCAGGGATTTAGTCTCTCGTCTCCTTCCATCTGGAAATTTTGTCCTTGTGATTTTGTCCCCTTGTGGGAGTTTTTTTTTAACCGCACCTGCTGTGTTCAGACTCTGTCTTTCCCAATTTTCCTGTTTCCTGTTTTTCCACGAAGCGTCTTTGTGACACTGCCTCCATAAAAAAGCGCTATACACATAAAAGTGAACTGAACTGAGTAAAGCTGGACTTCCCTTTGGCTCACACACCTGTACACTGCCTGCAGAATATGGGGACTGGGAACTTAATAACTCAAACAAAATACCTGCTGAAAAGAAGTGATTAAATTTGCCTGAACTGGGGAAAGGCAAAACCGAAGCCTGATTCATAACCCATATCACACTGTACTTTGGCTCCGGTTGCTTGTTTTAATGTGGGGAAGGTGGGAACCAAGCACCGGGAACATTGATCGATGTGGCCAGCTTGCTGGGATAAATGTATTGGATGAAGTCAATGTGCCTGCAATAGCATTACACTACATTACATCACATTAAGCAGATGCTCTTATCCGGAATGACTGCAGTACAGGAGGAAGATAAGTGTGCTGATGAATGTAGAGCATTGATCCCTGACCCCTGCGTTCTCTCCACTTCTTCCTCAGACGGGCCCGTTGCCATGGTGGGCTCCGCGGCGATGGGGGGCATCCTGCTGGCGCTGATCGAGGGTGCCGGCATCTTGCTCACCAGGTTCGCCTCGGCCCAGTTCCCCACCAGTGAGTCTGTCCTACCCGCCATCACGGCGCTGTCGCTCGTTACAGTACATTACATTGCATTACATTACAGGCATTTAGCATTACATCGCATCGCATTACATTACATTACATTACAGGCATTTAGCATTACATTACATTACAGACATTTAGCATTACATTACAGGCATTTAGCAGATATTACATTACATTACAGGCATTTAGCAGATATTACATTACATTACAGGCATTTAGCAGGCAGACACATTACATTACAGGCATTTAGCAGGCAGACACATTACATTACAGGCGTTTAGCAGGCAGACACATTACATTACAGGCATTTAGCAGGCAGACACATTACATTACAGGCATTTAGCAGACATTACATTACAGGCATTTAGCAGGCAGACACATTACATTACAAGCATTTAGCAGACATTACATTACAGGCATTTAGCAGACGCTCTTATCCAGAGCGAATTTCCACAAGTTTAGCATAATCAAAGGGGCTTTAGGGTTATTTTAACCTTCCCTTTTTAGCTAAAATATTGTGATATGCATGTAATGTTTATGTCCGATGGAGCTACAGAAGATGTGCGTAGACTGAACACAGGCTCATTAATGTCCTGTTGTAGACTGTACATAGGCTCATTAATTTCCTGTTGTAGACTGCACACAGGCTTATTAATGTCCTGTTATAGACTGTACACAAGCTCATTAATGTCCTGTTGTAGACTGTATACAAGGCTAATTAATGTCCTGTTGTAGGCTGCACACGGGCTGATTAATATCCTGTTGTAGACTGCACACAGGCTTATTAATGTCCTGTTATAGACTGTACACAAGCTCATTAATGTCCTGTTGTAGACTGTACACAAGCTCATTAATGTCCTGTTGTAGACTGCTCACAAGCTCATTAATGTCCTGTTGTAGACTGTACACAAGGCTCATTAATGTCCTGTTGTAGACTGTACACAAGGCTAATTAATGTCCTGTTGTAGACTGCACGCAGGCTAATTAATGTCCTGTTGTAGACTGTACACAAGCTCATTAATGTCCTGTTGTAGACTGTACATAGGCTCATTAATGTCCTGTTGTAGACTGCTCATAGGCTCATTAATGTCCTGTTGTAGACTGCACATAGGCTAATTAATGTCCTGTTGTAGACCTCTCACAGGCTCATTAATATCCTGTTGTAGACTTCACACAGGCTAATTAATGTCCTGTTGTAGACTGTACACAGGCTCATTAATGTCCTGTTGTAGACTGCACATAGGCTCATTAATGTCCTGTTGTAGACTGCACACAGGCTCATTAATGTCCTGTTGTAGACTGCACACAGGCTCATTAATGTCTGTTTGTCTCCCAAATCCACAGGCCCCCAGTTTGCAGAGGAGCCAGCGCCCATGCCGGCCCCCTCGTTCGGGGACTACAGACAGTATCAGTGAGGCCCCTCCCTCACCGCCTAGCCCTTTCCAATTCCTCAACGAACTCATGTTTCTTATTGAAGTATCACTGAAGGACTATGGGAAATGTATGCAAGGACCATGTGCACGGAATTCCTCCAGGTTGTGGAAGCGATGACAGAGCTCAGGAAGGCCACGTGCGGACTTCACTTCCTAATTTATTTTCCCGAGCCGTCGGCAGCATCTGCCCCCATCTGCCCCCATCTGCCCCCATCTGCCCCCATCTGCCCCCATCTGCCCCCATCTGCCCCATCTGCCCCCATCAGCCCCCATCTGCCCCAGTCTGCTTTCAGGCGTGTTTATTTTGCCCATGGTTCTCACCTAACCACTCTCATCGTGCCGGTGAAGGAGACGGACCAGGAGAGGCGCCTGGCCTGGAGTTCGGCTAACGCAGCTGTAAATATTGCAGGCCGCCTGCTTGCAGTGTGCTCCTGGATGCCAGCTATGCTTCCAGCTTTTGGGCACACCCCTATAAGTGGGCTGTGCTTTGAGCTTTTGGGCACACCCCTAAAAGTGGGCTGTGCTTTGAGCTTTTGGGCACACCCCTAAAAGTGGGCTGTGCTCCATGCTTTTGGGCACACCCCGATAAGTATGACCCTAGCTCTTCACTCTGAGCTATTCGGTGTACCCCCTGTAAGTAGGGTGCACTGACCAAGCAGCCCAAAACCGAAGGGGGGCACAGGTGTGCCTCCATGGCAGTCGAACCCCTTGTTTGGGAGCTGTGTTGTAACTGTAGTGTGTTCATGTGTTTTCAGTGGTTTGCCGTGTGGTCCGCGCACCGTAACGTTCTGCATCGCTTGTCCCTGTTATGGCGGCAGTCAAAATGGCACCTTGAGCACTATTGTGTTTTTATGCATGACAGAGAGGGAGCGTACAATATGTCCCGCATACGGCTGAGCTTACAGGATTTAAAAACTGAGCGCAGTTGTTTATTGGGCACAGTGCTTGAAATTAGTGCCTCAAGTCTGTGCAGAATAATTAAGAAATGAATGGTGCCACCTGTAGCCAGAGTGATACCTTTGTAAATTTGTGGTTAACGTCAACCATTACAGCACGTTTTATGTAAGGGTTGTGATTTCTGAGCTCTGTATCATAAGTATCTGTAAGGCCTGTTGGTGAGATTGAGAAATATAAACCTATTTAGTAAAATATAGAAAATGGCATTGTGTGGTATTGTGTTTTTGTCTGTTTTTTGTTTGTTTTTTTTGTCTGGTTTATCTTTTAGATGTGGCCATAGGGATTGTTCTGTGCAGCAAATCAGTTCAGTTGTGAAGTTGCAGAGAGAAAATATTTCCAGGAGAGACAAAAAGGTGCTTTTTAACAAACAAACCCAAAAAAAACACTTATTTTGCCACATCACCTCAAACAGATGAGCCCACACAGATGAAGTGTGACATCAGAAAGGTGTATCAGTACACAATCTGCAAGTCATATTCAGTTAAGATATTGGGGATCTTCATAATATTTGACACAATAGAACACAATAAATAACACTGTTCAGTTTTTCGACAAGCAAGCCTTTAAAAATAAAAATAAATCTGGTGTTGAATAAAAAAACACAAATACAGTAGTGGTGAAGTTTAATGTGCTATTACCAATTTACTTACAATTGCGGTGCCAATTTATTCTGATTCAATTTGTTTACTGTGAAAACAGTAAACACACCAATACTTGGTTCATATGCAGAGTGTTACAGTTTGCCCAAATATATTTCTGCATTACAACTCGATACAGGTTGAGCCATTGGAACCCAGGGGAAGATGGAGAGCACATGGAAAAACTGCAGATATAATCCCCTGTGAGATGTGTGTGGCAAAATGCAATGATAAGTTTCCTTTGCATCCTTTTGCAGAGAATACATTTAATTATGGATATTTTATCCAGTGCAGTGCTTATGAAGTTATAGAATCATTTGTCTTTACCCCCGGAACAACAATTACACAAACGCTAGCTTAGTAATATCTAAAGGGAGATGAAAGTGAAATATGATTTATAATCGGTGTACGATAGCTGTCTAGCCACCTTGAGTGCATTGAGCACTAACCCTACAGGCTGTACTTCGGGTAGAATGTTGTAGCCAGAAGAACAATAAACAGAGTCTTTCTGGTGGTATTTTTAAAAAGGAAAAGGGACTTACTGGGTATGCAACTTATTTCCTTCAATGGTTACAAAGAAAAATAAAAATGCATAAAATTTGTACTTATCGGTGTTCATTATTGAGGCCCTGATAAAAGATATTAGTGGTGTATTTTTAGGCTTCCTAAGGAACATTTGTGAGCAAATCAAGAGTTTAAATGCAGATGTCTTTACAATGAATCATTATTTATACAAAAAGTAATTTCAGATCATTACAAAGCTGTTGTTGATGGTGTAACTCTTGGGAGAAGGAAGGCTTGAGGTGTGTGTATGGCAATGGGCCTCATTCATAAAACATGCGTACGATCATATTTGATCGTAAACTGTGTGTAAGAACGTTTCCATTCATCTTTATTTTTCTTGTCCATATTTGTTCATGGCTCTTTCCTTATGCTAATCACATGACCAGGATTAGGCATAAAAATGTAGTCAGCATTCATCATCTCATACACCTGGGATATGCACTAAAACAAAGGTCTGCACATCTGCAATGAATCCCATTTGATTTTTCTCAAGAACATTTTTAAGAACAAAAGTAAGAATAATTTAAGAAAGGTTTTGTGGATGAGGCCCAATGTCAGTATGTTCAGCTTCCGCAGTGTCAGTGCAGATCACTCTTCTGAACTCACCCCTATCGAGCGGGACCCCGAACCTCGGCAGGAGGTAGATAGCTCCGCCCCGTTAGTCACCATTGACAACCCACCCACCGCTGAGGACTGTTACATCACAGTACATCGGAACCAAGCGCCATGTTTACATTTTACATTAAGTGCAAGGGGCACAGTTTGTTGGTTTCCATCTGGGATTCAAACCTGTGACCCTCCGGCCTGGGTTCTAGTGAATCCCGCCTGAAAATTCTGTCCTGGAATTCTGATGTAGCCTTATCTGAGTGTAACTGAAGACGAGTTAGCAGTGGCCGAATTCGTTGTAATGGCAAGAAAATGATGACGGATGTTACCACGTTTCTAAGTACTGCTGAAGACTGTGTCTGTTTCCATGGAAATTCCATTTGTGTGCGCTGTTTTTGTACAGCAGTGCTGGCTTTATTTGGTAATATACCCAGGCCTTAAATGATCCTAGGCTTGACCAAGGGGCTTATTCTCATTTTGGTTTATGTAAGGCATGGTGACCACTAGAGGGAGACAGAGACCAAAATTATGAAGTCTCCACAAATGCATCCCTGTGACTTGGGAAACAACAATCAATTCTACAAAAAAGTAAAACTATCTGATCCACTGGTTTATAAAGATTTAATTCTCAGTGAAGTCTGTAGAGAAGGACTAGACTCACTGCATTGATATATTTTATTGGAATTTTGATTTGCCTGTTTTCTTAGGTATTATCTCTGTTGTGCTTGAGAGAATTTGTACTGACAGAAGATGGTCTGGTGTCTATCCTGAAGGCAATTCATATTGTCTGCACAGTGGGGGAGAAGGAAATTTCACATTGTTTTGTGTTTGTTTGGAGAAATTGCTCCTTGTAAAACACCATATAAACACAAACTATTGCTAGCGTAATTTAAAAATATCAATAAAAACCATATTCATCTTGTTCATGTCTCTTGGTGGATCTGACCAGAGTAAAGCCTGTATGGCAGTTGAATGGCAGTTGGATGTCAGTTGGAGTTGGCTCACAGAGTATCGGAATGGGCTTGATGACATGCATGAGTGTGGCTTTCTTTTGTCCCTCACAAGTGAGACGTTTCCTTTTGTCTCCATGCATCTGTTTCCTGTGTTATATTTAAACTGGAAGGAGAAGATTCTGGAAGGAACCTTGTTGTCACCGCAGTTTGCCTTGGCTGCTGCTTCCTTGTGGGTGAACACCAGGTCAGCCAGCAGACTGGTTTTCAAGCAGTCCTGAACCATCTTCTCTTTCTGTCCCACAGTAAACTGATTTCATTCCCTAACTATCAGGGCCTTCCCAACATTTCCTCCTCTCCAGCTGTGAATGCCTCAGTATTAGCAAATTTACAAGACTTTGTTTTGGCTTTTAACTACCAGCAGTTTTAACATGGCTTGGTTGTTAGTTGTTGATAATGTGAGTATCATTTGAGAAGGCACATAAATTGAGAACTGAAGAAGTACCAAGGATTTAGCTATGTTACATAGCTATGTAAATGATTTCTGACCATGCTGTGCTCAAGATGTTTTATGTTTTTAATCTCTGGCCTATAGCTTTTGCTAAGGTGATACAGAGACTATTATTGAACATTGTAATGCATGAATTAACAATGTTCCACACTTTAAAATGCAGGTTCAATTTTCCAGTCTTTTTCAGACTCTGTTTTATGATGCGTTGTCAGTGCTGCAGCAGGCTGTCACGGCTTGCAAAGGAAGCAGTGGTTATTTCCTGTTGGCATCGGAGTGTATAATTCTGAAAAAGAAGCAGATTCATCAATGCATCGGTTTCACTCTCTCTGAAGACGGCCCGGTCGCTCCGTGTTTTAGGCGACCTTTTGAAGATGGGAGAACCTCACGCTCTCTGGGTCATGCGTCATTAACCTGGTGACTGGCCTCAGAAGCAGGTCCCCTTTCTCCGAACGACTCTGTAAATGAAAGAGCCGGAACTCCTGCTACCGTCTGCAGTTTTAAAAAAAAAAAAAACTTTAAAAAGCACTGAGCAGTTCTTACTCAACTGCTTCCTCAGCTCTCACCTCAAAACTCAGAAAAGGGGTTTCCCCTCGAACTGTGCAGCCACACCGCAATCACGCTTTAGCCCAGAGAACGGATTGTTGCAGTTTTGGGGCAGGTCTGCTCGGAGCTCTCCCGCGTGAACTCTACACGCCGTGCACTCGACACGCCCGTGACTCTTTCTGCCCAGCTCCCGGGCTACGCAAAATGACATTCCTCAACATTCAAAACATTTGGTTTCGGCCTTTATGCCTTAGGAATTGGGACATTGTCTCAATGTTGAGAAACATTCTGTCTGCTGCCACCGTCCGTGTTTCGCAATCCTGTGGTTTTAAAATAGCTCCACGGTTGCAAAGGGGACGGAGATGGGGATTGTTCCAACAGCCAGTGGAGACAGTGAGTGAGATGAACTCAGTCCAGTTACGCGCTGTCCTGGTGTTCTGTCCGAAGGCTTGGCAGAGCCAGATGAGAGGGAACGACGGCGCCGAGCGTTCGTTCTCAGTCAGTTTGTGGCCACTGCTTCAGTCCCTCCAGGTTCAGTTTACCCTAACCCTCTCCAGCACATCTTCACTGAGCCATAACGCCACACTGCGTGTAACTTTTTTGTTATTGGAGCCTGTGGTTCCTCGCCGTTTTTCATTTAACGTTCGCAGTTTACAGCTCATTAGGGTAATTTTGTTCCTGTGTATATATAACCTTTCATGTTCAGCAGGGTAGTTGACAAGTTATTCAGTCGAGTCTGTACTTGCTGCCTTGGGGCAATACTTTCACCCCTCTAGGGAATCTTTGTACTCTGATCTTGATTTCGTAGTTGTGTTTATTTTGCTCTGAATAAGTGTGGCTGCTAAATGCCAGAAAATAAAGTTATTGTGGGCTGGATCATTCTAGTTATCAAATTATTTGTGATCAATAATATGTTGAATGGATGGTCATTGTATATTATTGGGTGTTTTTCTTGTTATTCCTTGCCCAGTGGGATCACCACACTTATGTACTACTAAATCTATCTGAATGCTCACTACATTATCTATTTCTCTTTAATTATTTTTCTGTTGATTTATTTGTTTGGGTACACGACTATTTCCTGAACCAACCGACACAAAAGCAATATCATGAACTCTGTGCAGTGAAACATTTTGCTTGTATTATCACCCATGGTGATCAGACAGTGGCACGGGGCAGGATTCCTGGCAGTGATTGGCTGAAGAATGCAACGCAGGAGCCAGGAGTCCTGGCTGTGATTGGCTGAAGAATGCAATGCTGGGGGGCCAGGATTCCTGGCTGTGATTGGCTGAAGAATGCAATGCTGGGGGGCCAGGATTCCTGGCTGTGATTGGCTGAAGAATGTAACGCTGGGGGGCCAGGATTCCTGGCTGTGATTGGCTGAAGAATGCAACGCAGGGGGCCAGGATTCCTGGCTGTGATTGGCTGAAGAATGCAACGCAGGGGGCCAGGATTCCTGGCTGTGATTGGCTGAAGAATGCAATGCTGTAGTAGATGCTGAACCTGCTACACTGTAGACAGCACGTTTCAGAAAGAACACAGATAGTCGATAAGATATTTGCTGACAGCGGATTTACTCCTCTCAAACACAGCTGTGGAATGTAGCTGCTGGCTACATTGCCACAGAGAAACTGGACAACTTCCAGCCACTTTGGTGTGAGTCCAGGTAAGCACCATTGAAGATACGAAAGGGAAATAGGTCACAGGTATTTCCATGTACGTAGGTCCTTGGATGGGAGGGGGAACACACCCCCCTGTCCCCCAATTTAGGAAAACATCAAGTGGTCCCCCCCAACCCCCCAAGAATTATCACGTTGTATTAGGTGGTGTTGTTAGTGTCTCCCACAGCCCCCACCAAAACATAATCATAAAGTGCGAAAATTAATTTCCTCTTTGCTGTCAGCACCAAAGTTGAAATGAGATGTATGTCCGTGTGTGTACCGTTGGTCTGAGAACTGAATCTGCTGCCCCGGGGCTTTCGGGAAAACTTCCCGCGGCCTCTTAAAAGGGCAACGTATCTTTGGAAAAACGCGCACTTGTCAGTCTCCTCTAAAGGCGGACTTCATGTAGGCCTAAGTTGTCTTTGATAAAGACAAAACAAGGAATCATCTTCCTCGTTGCTGATATAAAAAATATTAGAACACAGGATTGTCTGGGGTAGCAGACCGTAATCTCTGGTGGCACCGATGGTGGAAGGACAGTTCTTTCTAAAAGTACAGTACGGGGCTGACTGAATTTGAATGCCATAAATTAATGGATGCTAGATGAGGACTAGCACAGTGATTGCATGGGATCTGATGCGTGGCAAATGTGTAATCTCCTCTTGACAGCGTAGTAAAACATTTCACAGGAAGACCAGCAAAATGTGAAAGACAATAGCTGACTTACATTAATACCCGATGTGTAGAGGGTGCAGAGCAGAGCGCTGTTAGTGAATTAGTTTATCAAAAATGACCAAGCTGGTGGATACATTTTACTGTTTCCAGTAGGATGTACACTTTTAAATGTGATTGTTCAGACCCGAAGGAATTTTGAAATTACGTATCCAAAAAGAAATAATAATACATTTTATTAGAAGTTTGCACAGCTCTATACCACTAGTTAAATTGAGGTCGGCCCACCCTGGAATTGAAACAATAAAACGTGTGGCGTTGCCGCTTTAAATGCGCTAAGAGCGAGAGAGGGAGAGAGAATGGGGATGACGTACGCAGCGCAGCGCAGATATCGGAGTTGATCCGTAGACACTGGAGGAGCAGCGGAGAGAGCAAGAAACGGTGAGTATCACGGGCGAACTTTATCCGGTGATCACCGCTGTCAAAAGGGGTTGCAGCGTGGGCATGCGTGGGGACTTTAGTCCGCGAGTCCCAGAGTTCACGGATCTGGGTTTAGGGAGTTGGAGAACTGCTGTATAGTCCAACAAATCCTTGCTAATCCTAGTTGGAGACACGAGTAATTTAATAACTCCCATTGAGCCCAGGCCGGGCGGAAGGGAGGTAGCGAGCTAATGTTAGCATGGCTGGCTAGCAGCTCCACATCCCGCAAACTAGTGGAATATGGCGGAGCGGGATCACTTGCAATAACCGTGAAGGAGAAGGCATTTGCAATATGGAGATGTGCCGACTCTATTTTTTCAGAGAGATCGTGGTTCATCACAAAAGGGTTTCTTGCACTGCAAGTGTTCGATCCGCACACTGACGAGGTGTACAGTTCCACGTCAGTGTAGTTAAAGCCTAATTGAGTGCGGGCAGTTGTTAGCTGGCTTGGCTACATTCGAGATTGAGAGCGCATCTTTGTGGTGTCTCGCTAAGCGTCCAGAAGAAAACATGTTTTGCATTTTACCCGCTTCAGGAGAAACCACAGGCATTTCCCTTTCGCGAGAAGAACTTTACATATGGTGCAGTCGCCTGCTCTCAATGCTGCCATAAGCACTGCAGCGCGGTGCTTGAACGAGTCCCCGAAGAAGTTAGCTTGTTGCTAACGTAGCTGGTAGTGCTAGCTATGTGTTGTCATTTGGCAGGTTGCTGGTGAGCCCCAACGTGCATGCTGCATTGTGAATGCAATTCTGACATGATAATTTTGCACTTTTTTCGCTTTTATGCAGATTTAAAACAAAATATATCCTATACTATAAGCCAGAAAGCAAACTGACACCTCATTTACCCCATCTGATTCGCAACTTTATATGCTGTTCTAACAATGCCCGGGGAAAGTCTGTGCGTGCAAACATTAGTTTTGTGCAATTGCACGTGCCAGGCTTGTTAATCCTCTGCAGATCTCTGGTTAAGATAGCCGACTTATCATAACGTATTAGGAAAACTAATGTGACCGTTTGAATGCCATTACCATTCATTGCGAAGGCTGTACAAATCCGCCCATCCTCTCTGTCACGAAAAGCCATAAGTACTTATAGAAAGTTTCAAGTACTGCACATGGGTGTTTAAAGAATCCCTCGTGTGCTGTCTAGAACTGCGTTCCGCTGCTTTCAGTTGTATAAGGTTGCAAAAAGGCATGAAAGGATTCAACGATAAATGAGGCATTTGCAATGGAAACTTTATTTTCAAACTGAGCACGAAATGAGTCACAAGAGGATATCATAATCATAAGTTTCCTAGCATTGACATCTATGGCACGTAGAAGAAGCAGGCATGCACTTACTTGTATTACACTGAAAAATATTTTAGGATTATTAAAAGAAATAGGCTGTGTACAGGAGTAGCCTTCAAATTTGTACCCAAAAAATGTATCTTTACAAGTTATCCTTATGTGAAGTTGTTTTCATTGATTCTGCCTTTTTATTGAACCTGCAGGGCCTCGCGTTTAAACAAAATCGATCTTATTTATTTTGGTGTCCGGCATAATGGTCTTATCTTCGTAAACCACGTCTCCTGCGTTTGATGATTTCTCTGTTTTGAGTGAGCTAGTTAACGCGCTCTCTCCGTTTGAGGTTATGGAATCCACCGATTGTGCTATGCCGAGATTAGTCTCTCTCTCTCACTCACTCGCACACACGCACCTACACACATGTTCGTATTGCTATACTTGTGAGGACTTCCCATTGGCTTACATTCATTCCATAACCTCTAACCCTAACCCTAACCCCAACCACTACATGCCTAACCTTAACCTAATTGTAACCCTAACCCTAAGTCCTAACCCTAAAACAACCTGTTGAACTTGTGGGGATCAGCAAAAGGTCCCCACCTTGCATACTTTTCCTCATCTTTCTATCCTTGTGGGCACATTTGGTTCTCACAAAGATAGTAATACATGTCCACACACACACACACACACATTATTTAACCCAGCACTGGGTCATTATTACTAGTATTTCTGAGTTCCCCTGTCACTTCCAGCTGTGTCAGTGGACGTGCCACTTCATTGATAAGAGGCATTGCCCTCTTTATTGAATTTACTTGGCCTTTTATCGTAGCTGTTAACAGTTTTAGCTTTATAGTGCACGTGTGTTTGTGGCTGTTTCAGGTTGTGTGATGGGGGTGCCCCTCGTATTGCTTACTCTAATTAGGGTGATGGTTTAATTAGGTTTCACTCTTGAAAATGTTCCTTACGTGGATAAGCAAGCACGTTGCTCAGAGGGGCTGATGGGAGGTCTAGTCCAAAGCCTGTTATTTACACTTTCATCGTCCTCTCCCTAGACTTCACCTTCCATCAGCCCTTCCGCAGAATATTTCAATTCTGGCCACTGAATGCTTTCCAGGTACTGTCAAGTCAGGTTCTGTGAAGGTGCAGATTTACTGGTTTGCAGTTTGCAGTTGTGTACAGCTTCAGTTAGCTGATGAGGAACGGAGAGAGCGCTCTCATCTGACTTACTGAAGAGGACAAGTGGCCGCAGACAGTTAACTACTTTACATGAGAAATTAGCCCAATTAATTAAGACCCGGAGGTGGATGGTGAACCGGAGACACGTGGTGCCTTGGGGACTGGAGGATGCTACTAATGGTGGATTGACCGGAGCGTTACTCATTACTCTGGATATTATTAATTCCTCATTACTCCATGAAGTGGGTCCAGGGTTCTGTTGCCACTACATGGGCGGGGTCCCTGTGCGAATGTTTGCGGCGGCTCTGATGGATCCACTTTTCTGTCTTCTCTGTGTTCTGAGGCTCTCGGATGGAACCGAACTGTCCGGAAAAAAACGACAGTTTAAATAACTCTAGAGTTTAAATAACTCTAAAGAGGGCGATACCGGTGCTGCTCTCTGAACGTGTGTGCGCTCAGTAACTGCGAGGTGCTCTGTCTGGCTCGAGTGTCCTCGCTGGTTTGTTATTCAGGATTGCGGCGATCTCCTCCTCTTTCGTTGTTGTTGGATTCATCTTGGATTCTGAACGCGCTTTGCGCTGACGAGCGAAGTGCGGAGTGGAGCGGAGTCGGTGCGGAGTCGAGCGCAGTCGGTGCGCAGTCGGTGCGGAGTCGGTGCGGAGTCGAGCGCAGTCGGGGTGCAGTCGGTGCGGAGTCGGTGCGGAGTCGGGGCGCAGTCGGTGCGGAGTCGAGCGGAGTCTGCGTCGGAGTCTGGAGTGAGTCGTCGGGTGGTGCTCGATGCGACTGTCGAGCGGATTGTACCAGTCGAGTGAGACGTCGGGCAGCAGCGTGCGATGGGGAGTCGGTGCGATCGGTGCTGAGTCGTGCGTCGCGCTCAGTCCTGCGGTCGTCTCGGGTCGGGCTGCAGTCGGTCCTGTCGGTCTGTCGGTCTATTCGCGCATCTGCTGTGCATCGTCTCCTCTTTCGTGTCGCCGTCTGCGATGTCGTCTTCGCGCAGTCTCTGATCGCGCATGGCGCGTCGTGGAGTCGGTGCGGAGTCGAGCGGAGTCGGTGCGGAGTCGAGCGGAGTCGAGCGGAGTCGGTGCGGAGTCGGTGCGGACTCGGTGCGGACTCACGTGCTCTCGGTCCGGGCCCGACGGAGTCCTGAAGGGTCGCTCTGGCTGCCGAAAGCGGAGCTCCTCTCCTCCCTGGGGGCTAATCTTGGAAGTGCAGTCTTTATCGGTGTGTGCCGTGCCCACTGTGAGGCGCTGAATTATTAATACTCCTGGAGAGATAAACGCTCGCACAAACTGCGCTGGGGAGCCCAGCTGCTCGCTTAATGCTTCTTCTCCTCCTCCTCCTCCTCCTCCTTCTCCTTCTCCTTCTCCTTCTCCTTCTCCTTCTCCTTCTCCTTCTCCTCCTCTTCTTCTTTTTCTTCTCCTTCTCCTTCTCCTTCTCCTTCTCCTTCTCCTTCTCTTCTCTTCCTCTCCTTCTCTTCTTCTCTTCTTCTTTCTTCTTCTTCTCTCTCCTTCTCTCTTCTCTTCTTTCTTCCTCTTCTCTTCTCCTCCTCCTCTCTCTCTCTCCTCTCCTCTCCTCTCTCTCTCCTCCTCCTCCCTCTCCTCCCCTCTCGACCGTGACTCAGACTCCCGAAATCGACCGATCTCGATCCAGACACCGAAATGAGCTTCCCGGAAAACTCTGGAAGAATCCTGGAAAGTCCCGCGCGCGTCTGGCAGGGTTTGGGAGATTTGAGGAACTAGACGGACGCAAAGTGGCAACGGTTGTGACCTCGCTCGACTGCGGCCGAGCTGTGGATGACCTTGTGGCCGTTAATACCCTTTCTTGAAAATAATTGAGTTTGTCAGCTCAAAAGTGGGCGGGGGAAATCGATGAGTGTCGGTTAATAAAATTGCCCTGCTCCCAGTGCGTCTGAGCACCCAGCCCTCCGGTTGTCCACGTTACCGTTCTACCTCCAGACTCTGAAAGGGTCTGAAGTAGCAGGGCTTATTCATTTTGCAGACTGTCACATTCTGCTTGTGGCTGGTCAATATTTCAAAGGTCAAGTACAGCTGTGTGCCAGCGTGGCTTTGTAGAGAACAGTGGAGAGGGCAGCCTCAAAAAAGCCAGGTCATGTCATTCAGGTCCTCTTAAAAAGAAAAAAAACACTTGAATTGTAGGAGTTTCAAAAGAAACTGTCTAAGTGCTCTGCCAAAAAAAGAAAATCCTTTCGTTGGCTGAAGGCGCAAGCTTTTGTTCGACTTGGCACGTCAACACAGGGAAATGGAGTAGATATGCTCTGATGGGGGATTTAAATGGGCACTCTTTTTTTCCAGCACCAGCTGAAAGGGCTTTCTCAGGCTGGACACGTTTGTACAGATGTTTTAGTTTTATGGCAGAGGGTTTGAAGTGTAGAAATGGGTGCACCGAGGGGCTGTCATTGGGCATTATACTCTGAGCGGGAGATAAACACTCTCTCTCTGGCAGCCGGAGTCATGTGATGTCACGTCTTCAGTAGAATACGTCTGACGTCACGTTGAAGTGAGTGAATGCATAAATAATGCTGCGTTGCCATTTTGACATTTAGCAGGGCAACTCTTATCCAGAGCGACTCGCACAGAGTGCATTCTTTACCCACAATCCATTTATACAGCTGGGTATTTACATAAGCAGCTCAGGTTATGACTCCGTTTCCCCCATCAGTTTGTTTAAAATGATTATTATTGGATGCCAGTGTCTTCATTTAAATGGCCGCGGGGGTACCTGACTCAAGGCTACAGCCTGTTAAGTGGCCCAGGTCAGCTGTGTTTAATAAGCACACACTTTACTGGGTCTCACATGGCTACATTTTATAGGGAAGGAAACCTTACTGATATGAACTACATTTCCCATCGGGCTATGTACCCTGCAGATAAATTTCACCCACCATTTCACCCTTTTTGACCCTTATAAAGGCTCTTCCACAGTATTAGTCTGCAAGATGGATCTTTCTGACTTGTCTAAAATGGTCCTCATATCTGAAGTGGTGGACGCCGTTGTCCTACATGGCTGCTTGTCCTTCGTTTGTAAGGATGTGATTTATGCCTCTCCTGTCGGGTCTATGTGCAGTGAACTGGACCTTTGAATCATCCGATTGGTTTGCTCTGTGGTTCCGCTGAAGCCCATTGGCTGGTCCGGGCCACGCTGCTCTGCAGTATGTTACTCACTGAGGGCCAGTGGGTTGCGTCTGATTGGATCTCTGTGGCAACTCTGTTGATTCCAGCTGCTTTCTTTCTGTTTCTGGGTTTACCACCCCTCCCACCCCCAATATATATGTGCACACCAATTTAGCAAATGCTAAAGAAAAGTGTATTAGTTTTACTAGTAATTTATTCCTCTTCAGACCCTTAAGAGTATGATACTCCTGGAGATGCTGTTGTTTACCGGTATTTTCTAAAGGCTCCTCCTTGGTTATGAAATTCCGATTTGACTCCTGCAGGGTGCAGGGAAGTCTGACTCTGAGGAGGTGGGGCGGGGGGGGGGGGCAGGAGGGAGGGGGGGGCACAGTTCAGACCTCACGGATTCCAGACGCTTCCCTTATTTAAAGCCCATCGTGAGAGCCCGGTCTGGGTCGGGCACCAGACCCTGCGTGGCTGTAAATAGACTTCACTGCCTTTCCCCGTGATCTCATGTGGGTTTCACTGGTGCCCAGAAACTGAGCATTCAAATACCCCCCCCTCCCTACAAGATTTATGTGTGTGTGAATGTATGTGCCTGTAGTGGGATGAAAGCATAACTGTGCTTTATGATGTGGTATTCTGTGTTTCACAGTGTCAGGCAAAGCACTTCACTCAGGGGTTTTTTGTAGAGATCACTTCTTAAAATGCTACATCTACATCTGACTGTATCATATCTACTTAGTGGGATGAACCTGAGGGCAGTATCTGTACTGTGGATGGATATCAGTCCCAGTTACACTGCTGGAGAACAGAGGAGAACCTGAACTTGTAGTTTGGGCTGAATGACCTTTCCACTCCCTGCTTGGGTTCAGCTTGCAGTCAGATGCTTCTGGTCATTTGATGAGAACTGTGAGCTGACAACGCGCGGTTGGGGGAATCTGTGCTTTTGGAAACGCCTGAGTGTGTGTTTGTGATCCCAGAGTGTGTGTTTTTCCTGGGCCTGAGTGTGTGTTTTATTTCTTGGCTGTGGAGTGTGTGTTTTAGTTCCTGGCTCTGATGTGGAAGCCCTGATGGGTTTATAAATTTGCAGTAGAACCAAACCAAAACTGGCTGAATTAGGCCGGAAGTTCACTGGTACCGGAGACTGCCCACCAATCAGCTCCTTGCCCTGCATTTGACCCTAACCGCCAAACCTTCATGCCTGCTTATCCCTTCAGTCTGTCATTAAGCACCCAAACTGGAAGCACACCATGGTAAAGTGTTTAGTTGTGTGCACACATGGATCAGACCTGCGGCCTTTACTATATGTGATCAGGTTGTAATTGAGACGTCCAGCTAACACCTTCCCTACTTCCTGCCCCTCAGGACCACCCCAGTTGCCTTTGGTGATTGGGGAGAACCTGAGACGTAACTCTCGCCGCATGGTTGACCCCAGTCCCGAGGGGGGGGGGTCTTCAGAATGGGGCGGTGTCCTGGCACTTACTCTGTATAAACACCCCCCCCCCCCCCCACACAGGCCTTACCCCACTCACAGTGGATCAGGCCTGTGGGGGTTCAGCTGGAACACGATCCTTTTTAGGCCGTGCGTGTGAGGCTCTTAAAATCGTTGGCGCAAAGTCACTTGACGGGAGCATCAAACAGGAAGAAGAGTCCTTGGCGTGGAACCGAGGATGATGATGATGATGAATGTGTTTCCTCGTGATAAACGGGCTCGCCTGTTTTTAGCCAGGAAGTTGTTCCGGCCGTCAGCTTCTGCTCCCTTCAGCGTCCTCACCTTCCGTTATATTCATAAATATTCATAAAACAAGCGCTGGACTGAATTCTGAGTTTGATTGCGGAAGAAGAGAGAGGTGATCCTTTTTCAACCAGTGCCGCCCCCCCTCCCCACCCAGCCTGTAACTAATGATGATATGAGATGTGGATGGTACACAGCTGTCCTATATGTGTTGACCCTTGTCAACACATGTGTTGAAATTTTGCTGAGAACCTGTTAATTGCAGAAAATAAGACACAGACAGACAGATGCAGGTTAATTGTCAAATTGCAGTGAGTTCTCTGCCTCTCAAAGTTGCTATTTGTTTCTGGCTGTATTTGAAATGTATTTTTTTCTTGACAATGATGGCAAATATGCCAAAGCTCTCCATTAATGAATGGGAGAAATCTGCAGTATTTTGACTTTTAGGTGATGCCTGACGGTTTGTTACTTGGGCGGATGGTAATCTCTCAAATGGTTATCCTGTCCGTAACCTGAACCTGCTTTGAGTGAAGAGCCTGTGTTGCGTTTCTCTATTTTTGCATTTATTTATTCAATTTGAGCGGACCGCGTGGAAGGAGATGTTAGAATATGCAGATTGCCCTCCCTGCCTGAGCGTGTGGATGTTTTTCAGAAGGAGCCACACCAGTTGGCTCAACAGTGCATGTATTTCCGTGTCAGATTGGCCTTGTCAGTGTAGAATAGTTGTGTTTATCACAGGCGCTGTCCGAGTGTGCCCGTGATGAGGAGCATTCTGGGAATCGCGGTTCGTGCAGGACTGGGCTGTCAGACCATTCAAGGGGAACTGGAAAATTACAGAAACTGATGGAAAAAAGACTTTTATTATACTGTCTTCTGCTTCTTTAAGCAGTTTTTTTTTTGTTTTTGCTGAAATCCAGTCCTTCCATACTTAGGCACAGACAGCTTCCCCCCAGCCTCTGGAACATTTTAAACGCAGAACTTCAAATATTGTTTCTAGTTCCTGTTCCAGAAGTGCTTGAGTTAAAAAATGACCATTAGCCACAGTGACGTGCGCAGAGCTACCAGGCCTCAGAGTTGCAGATTATTATTATTATTATTATTATTAAAAGCGCTAGCCTATATAAATGCAGTCCATTTATCATCCATTTACCATTATTATTATATTCCACTGCTTGTCAGCATCTTCCGCCACTTCTCTACTGTTCTCCTTCTTCTTAAGTTCTCTTATTGGTGGTAAAATCATTTCCACCCCCATGCAATTATTTCCTGAATCTTACCTCAGTGGAAATAAATAATATAAACATTTGGAGATAATATCATTTATCTCACTGCTTTGCTTTTCCACAAGATTAAAAGAAACAAAAACGCATCGCACTTTTTTTAATCGAGTGAGGGTTTTGAAGAAGCCACTGCGGGCTTGTAGAACAACTGCAGTTCATTTATTTTGCCGTGTTCTCACATTACAGTTATGTTGCTATACTAATGCCTGTAATGTATAAAAGCTCGACAGAATGAGCAGTGTGCTTCTAATGCCTGTAATGGTATAAAAGCCTGACAGATTGAGCAGTGTGCTTCTAATGCCTGTAATGGTGGAACAGCCTGACAGAATGAGCAGTGTGCTTCTAATGCCTGTAATGGTGTAAAAACCTGACAGATTGAGCAGTGTGCTTCTAATGCCTGTAATGGTGTAAAAACCTGACAGATTGAGCAGTGTGCTTCTAATGCCTGTAATGGTGTAAAAGCCTGACAGATTGAGCAGTGTGCTTCTAATGCCTGTAATGGTATAAAAGCCTGACAGATTGAGCAGTGTGCTTCTAATGCCTGTAATGGTATAAAAGCCTGACAGAATGAGCAGTGTGCTTCTAATGCCTGTAATGGTATAAAAGCCTGACAGAATGAGCAGTGTGTTTCTAATGCCTGTAATGGTATAAAAGCCTGACAGATTGAGCAGTGTGCTTCTAATGCCTGTAATGGTATAAAGCCTGACAGATGAGCAGTGTGTTCTAATGCCAAGGTATAAAGCCTGACGATGACAGGTTCTAATGCCTGTAATGGTATAAAAGCCTGACAGATTGAGCAGTGTGCTTCTAATGCCTGTAATGGTATAAAAGCCTGACAGATTGAGCAGTGTGCTTCTAATGCCTGTAATGGTATAAAAGCCTGACAGATTGAGCAGTGTGCTTCTAATGCCTGTAATGGTATAAAAGCCTGACAGATTGAGCAGTGTGTTTCTAATGCCTGTAATGGTATAAAAGCCTGACAGATTGAGCAGTGGGCTTCTAATGCCTGTAATGGTATAAAAGCCTGACAGATTGAGCAGTGTGTTTCTAATGCCTGTAATGGTATAAAAGCCTGACAGATTGAGCAGTGTGCTTCTAATGCCTGTAATGGTATAAAAGCCTGACAGATTGAGCAGTGTGCTTCTAATGCCTGTAATGGTATAAAAGCCTGACAGATTGAGCAGCGTGTTTCTAATGCCTGTAATGGTATAAAAGCCTGACAGAATGAGCAGTGTGCTTCTAATGCCTGTAATGGTATAAAAGCCTGACAGAATGAGCAGTGTGCTTCTAATGCCTGTAATGGTATAAAAGCCTGACAGAATGAGCAGTGTGCTTCTAATGCCTGTAATGGTATAAAAGCCTGACAGAATGAGCAGTGTGCTTCTAATGCCTGTAATGGTATAAAAGCCTGACACATTGAGCAGTGGGCTTCTAATGCTGTAATGGTATAAAAGCCTGACAATTGAGCAGTGGCTTCTAACGTGATGGAAAGCCGACACATCTGCGCAGCTGAAAGGAAGACATCTCCCCAGGACGGGGAGATTTTCAGATTTCAGATACGGTGATTCGGAATTACCAAAAAGGAACCCCAGAGAGCGTTTACCGTATCTGCCTCTGAGTCATTGTGCCATCGCCGGCACAGCTGACCTGACTGCTCTCGACTGGTGAACGAGTTCGCCAAGCGGCAGAAACCGAAACCAGGCTCAAGGTGGGAGATACATCTCTGGGGCAGCGAGTCTTTCTTGAGAGATGAGGGTATGGATGTCCTGTCCTGTCCTGGGGGTGTCCCCTTGACTTCTCTGCTGGCTTTTTCAAGGGGGGGGGGGGGGGGGTCATGCGGGGTCTCTTAGGATTTAGACGAGCACAGTTCTACCTGGCTCTGGAGGTGTATGTGCACTTAGGTGAGGGACTTCCCAGCATGCCTCGCTCAAGTTTGCCGATGTCTGTAGCTTTCTGTAATTAATTTCTTCAAGCTGTTCTGTAGTGATCATGGAATAATATAAGCAAACTAGCGCCTGCTACCAGTTCATAGAATGTGTTGTCTGTAGCAAAATTAATCTCTTCATCCCCTTATTGAAGTATCCGGTTAGAGAGTGCCCAGTGAGGGAGGCTGCGTTTAGGTGTTCACTGTGTGTGACCTGAACGCGCCAGGTTGTCGAGCCCCTTCCTGTTGTGTTGGGGCGAACGTGCGCTGCCTTTGTGTGGAAGCGCAGTCTGCTGCACACTGTCAGATTCACTGGCGAGATTAGGGAAGAGAATGTGATTTTTATGCTGAGCTTGCGTTCCTGCCTCCCGTCCTGTTCTGGAAACCCCCGGACCCGTCTCCACGGCGGAGGACTCCCACTTCTTCTTTGTGGTTTTTTGTGGACGAGGGGTGTCAGTTGATAGATCCCAGCTTGTCTACTTCAGCGATTCGGTAAATTAGACGCCACCCTACCACCTGCTATTTGGACGATGCCTGTCTAGTTGCTTTGTTAATTTTTATGTGTTCAATGGATACCCATAGCCATTAAGCAAAAATCCAGTTAATCAAATTCGACTTTGAAACCGTTCCTGTGTGCTGAGTAGGATAATGTTTTTATAGGAGCAATGGAAATGAGTAAATTGGGGTGTTACTGAGAGTGTTAATTGGACACCTTTCTGCGGCAGAGTGTTTTTGGTACCCGTAGCGACTGCCGTTTGTCGTGTCGGGGGGGGGAACCGCGCAGCTGTTTGGGAAGGCCTCTGGATGCTGCGTGTTTTCTGCAGTCTGAGAGGCCGTGTGTGGGAGGAGCCCGACGGGACGCGAGTGGGCGGAGTTTCGGGAGCCGCTCTGGCGATGAGGTCACCCCCGCCCTCGTGGCCCGTGAGGCTTGGATTCCGATGGCTCGCGTCCCGGGCCCCTGCCGCGCCCTTTCTGTCCACTGCGCTCCGGGGCTGGGGTTTTTTTGGGGGGAGGCCCTGGAAGGAGAGCCCTTACGCCTGTTTTTCTTTATTTTACAGGAACTTAACGTCCTCCGCGGCACCCTTCTCCTTTATCCGAATAAGGGCGTGAGGCGCTGAGGCGCTCCTGGGCGTTTGGAATTGTCCGGTTGTTTCACAACCGCAGTCTGGGCCTGAAATACTGCTCGCATTGTTCAGCCCTTTCCCTGTTAAGCCGGCCCGCTGACTTCTGGGTCTTTCTTTAGCCTGCGTGACCCGCAGTTAGGCCACGGCGAAAATCCCAGGGCTTCCATTTACACCCACAGCCTCTGCGCTTCGAACCTGCGTTCAGGCCGGCTGCTCGCGAGCAATGGCTGGGGCTGGGGCCGGGGCTGGGGCTGGAAGCAAACCCGCTTCTTTCAGCCAGTCTTTACGGGTCTGGCCCTGTCCTCTCGGTTCCAAAAGGGAATGAATCTGAGGCTTTGGGGTCAAACAGGAAAAAAAAAAAAAACTCAGTAAAATGTGCTGAGCAGTCATTTAATTGGTCCTGACTTGTGGCCGCACGGACTTGGATAACGGTTGTGTCCGCGGAAAGTTAGCGCATAATGTCCAATGGGCAAGGGCCCAGGCTCGTGCTCCAGGAATACACAGGCTGCGTTTTCATTTAAACTTATTTGGTGAGGGTGCATGCGAAGCCCTGAATAGCAAGGACAGCGCTTTTGTTAGGTACGTACAGCAGAGCTGTTCCGAGCGCTCCTCGTGCAGCACATGACCAAACTTGGGACCCCTACCCTGCCGTCGGCTGGCCTGCACGGGCTGGGTGGAATGTCTCGTGTCGGGCCGTTGCCAGGGAACCGCCCTGAGTTTCATTTTCCAGCCAGTGTTTAGAGGCGAGAAGCTGGCATTTCCTCTATGGGCGCGGGTGTGTGCCAGGCTGCGTATGACAGGCCGCTGTGGAGCTGGACCTGGGGGGGGCTGTGGTGCTGGACCTGGGGGGCTGTGACCTGGACCTGGGGGGGCTATAGAGCCAGACCTGAGGGGCTGTGGACCTGGACCTGGGGGGCTATGGAGCCAGACCTGGGGGGGGGGTGGCTGTGGAGCTGGACCTGGGGGGGCTGTGGACCTGGACCTGGGGGGGCTATAGAGCCAGACCTGGGGGGCTGTGGACCTGGACCTGGGGGGGCTATGGAGCCAGACCTGGGGGGGTGGCTGTGGAGCTGGACCTGGGGGGGGCTGTGGACCTGGACCTGGGGGGGGCTATAGAGCCAGACCTGGGGGGGCTGTGGACCTGGACCTGGGGGGCTATGGAGCCAGACCTGGGGGGGTGAGGTGGTCTGGGACCAGCTCTCCCAGACCTGGACCAGAGAGAGAGAGAGAGAGGCAGGGATATCCAGGGCGTAGATCTCTCATCGTTTGCGCAGTCTGCGTGAGCCGTGGGGCTCAGAACCACATTCTCATTCTGAGGGTGTGTTCTGCAGTCATTTCATCCCAGTACTGGACGTTCCAATACCTTTATGTTGCAACCAAGCTGAGCTGGATTTATTCTTTTTTTAATTCAATTTTATCAGTTCTGAGAAGGCAAAAATGTACAAAAATAAATGAAATAAAAAATGAAATATTTTAATTGCCTACTCAGTAACTTGGAAGTCCACTCAGAAACGGTTTGTGTCGTTTTGTTCCTCAGTCAGGTTTGCTGATATTACGTTACAGTCACTTAGCAGACACTCTGATCCAGGGCGACGTACGGAAGTGAAGAGCACCGCTGTAACTCTTCAGGAACACAGAGATGGGATTTTTGGGCTGTTTTGAGTGAATTTGCTCCAGGGTCAGGGCAGTGTTGGTGATTGATTGGCTGTTGGCCTCTCTGCCACTGCTGCTGCTGCTGCTGCCTGGTTTTACTGCAGAACGCTGCCCACTGCAGTGAAGTGGAAATGTGGAATTATGGCTTCGTTTAAAAAAAAAACAAAAAAAACGAAAATGGTGATATTTCAGAGCGCAGTCACTGCAGCGAAAGTGTCGCATACAGGTGAGGGCAGAACAAGCGGTCGAAGGAACCGTTTCCAACTGATGACTTCAGTGGAATTAATACACACTAATGCAGCAGGTGATGGACAACTGAACCTTTAAATCCATCCAATGAAACTACCTCAAGCTGGACATTAATTTCTAATCCGAATGTCCTTCATCTTCATCCTGATCTGAATTTTCTCTCTCTTCCTTCTTAGCACTTGCGTGTAGCCCTGTGTTTTTGCATTCTGTAATGCATTACATGCCTGTACTGCATTCTCTAGTTGAGTGTGGCCTATATTTTCCAAACGATGTAGCCCGTAAATCACATTAAAAAGGCATAGCCTACATACGTGTGAATATAATGAGTGATGAAAGGTTGCTGTGGTGCCATTTATAAACATGAAATGCGCAAAGATGCGTTTGCATCAAAGCGCTTCAGCCTATATTAAGCTTTGAAGTTTAATTATTTCAGTTGCTGCCACGCAGCGCCAATGTGAGATGGGCCTCTACCTCCCAGTGCTCGTGTGTGGCCTGGCTGGACGTTCTTAATAAACTGGGTCAAACAACATTTAGATACTTCAAGATTTTTTGCTGTTTTGTGTAAGTAACCATGAGGTGTAACATGCACGTATTGGTGTCATTGAGAACTACTGGCGTCAGTTTTGATGACATTTTAAAGATGGCAGTTGGGGTGTTGTTGTTTTCCGCCCTGGAATGGGGCTGAGCAGGGCGGAATTGGAACCTGATTGGCTGATTGCGTAGTGGGCGTGGCCTGCAGTGTGAAAGCCAAGCGGCGGTTATGTAAAACGACACAGACGGTAAAGGAAAATGACGCGGCTGGAGAGCGAGCCTTCTCACGGGCTAAATCAATGGGCTTCATTCACCACCGCATGGCAGCGGGCCTCCACAGCAGTGGGACTATTCCTCCTGCTTAGAAGAAAGCTGCTCTGGACAGCTACAGCTCGACCCCTTCATGCCGTAACATGTTCGTTATGAATTAGGGCTGCTGTGTAGCATAGAGGTTTACGGCGCTGGGCTCGCTACTGCAAGGTAGTGCGAGTGTTAGGTAGAGCAGTGCCGCTGTTCCGTTGAGCGAGTCACATGACCTGAACCGCTTCATTAAATGTCCGCTTGTATGAATGGATCGTAAAGAACGTGAGCTCTGGGAAACGGTGTCTGCTAGATGCCAAAAAAAACAAAACGTAACTGTCATCGTTTCTGTGGGCTTAGCGGCTAGTTTGTGTGTGGGAATTGTTTTACATTGTAGCGCAAATGCAGACTGAAACGCAAGTTTTCACTTTCATGCTTAAAGTAGATGAGCGAATGAGATAAAATTTTGCTTACTGTATTATTATGCAAAGAACTATGAGTCTAAAGAGCTACCGAGTCTCTATTGCTTTGCCTGTGAGTTTGGGTGGTAAAAATGACACATTAAAAATAAAAAATGATTCTGCTTTTGAGCATGGCATTTTGAGTGCATTTACAGCATCCGCATTGCATCAAATGTGAAGTGGCTGTATTTTTAGATGACTTTGATACATATTTATTTATTTACCATTTTATTAATTTTCATGTAATTCATAAAAAGCACTGGATTCATCCAGTAGGAATAAAAATCATATACCATCTCACTTTTATTCCTTACAAGGAATGTATTTTTTTGTTCTTTTGTGTGTTATATTATTTCCTATCTAGTTGTCAGCTCAAGAGTATTTAGAAAAAAAAAACAATTTTACAGCGACAAAAAATAAATCCGCTAAATCCGTGAACGTAATTAAACTCACCTGACAGGATTTCGCCGCTTCTTTTGTTTGTTGTGATTGGTTATCGGGCCGTCTCCGCGGGCGCCTGAATGTACTGAGCCGCGAGCGATCTCGAGACCTATAATTAAGCAGTGAATCTAATCACGGGGAGAATTACGCCCGATTAGCAACCTGCTGTGTGCTCAGCCCAGAGCCGCGCGTGTAAGAACCAGATTTGAAGCTTAAGGTTTTTTAGGCCCAAGGTGAGTCCCTGATTAATTAAGCAGATTTAATCTTATTCTCTTGCTTTTATTTTACGGTTTATTTTCCTAATTTCTCTTTCTGTGTTTATTAGGCTTTTTTTTTTCCTGATCCAAAGCACCTCGTTTTCTTCTGTAGGGTTTAATCTCAGGATGAAATCGTTTGGAATTGGTGTCAGCGGGTGGATGAATTGAGTCTGGCTCTTCCAGTCCTAGGATTCTCCCAGAGCTCGCAGCAACCTTCTGTAAACTTACTTACTTCCTTGCCTCATCACCCCAAGTGGTGCATAAGGCCTCCACAAGGTCCCTCCATCTCTTCCGGGACTGGGCCACTTCCTTCCATCTGAGCCCTGGTCTGTCCTTTAGCTCTGCTTCAGCCGTACGTCGCCCGGTCATCCTTGGTCTTCCACCTTCTGTAAAGCAGCCATTTAACAGACACTCTTATCCAGAGTGACTTAAACCAATTACATTTTAGTCAGCTGGATATTTTACTGAAGCAGTTCACGTTAAGTACCTGACTCGAGGGGAGCAACGGAAGTGCCTCGTGTTGGAATCAATCTCGCAACCTCTTTGAGTTACAAGACTGCTGCCCCAGAGTGCTGTTTCGAATGCACAGTGTTTGAATGTTTGTGGCAGAGCGGAGCGTGTTCTGTTTCTCTGCGACATGACCTCTCCAAGTCGCTGATGGAAAATGGTGCAGTAGTAGTCAAACAGTTAGAAAGGAAAAAAAGTTTTCTTTTCTAAGAGAAAGTACAGATCTGTAAGTAGGAGTGATTTCTGACGCACGGCGGGTTGTGTGGATGAGCACGCAGGACTGCACGCGCGTAAATCTGGAGCGTAAATCCCGTTCTGGCGGCTGTGAGGCTCTCGCGGTTGTGATTATCTTATTGTGATGTCATCCAGCAGAACTCTGGAGGCATGTTCTCTTCTCAAGACCTGGAGCTCATTGGCTGGTCATACGAGGTCGCTGCAGACATCAGTCCTGCCGTCCTGCAGGAGAGCTTTCGTACGCCCTTGTGCATGATTGCATCTGAATCGTAGCCTGATGCATCACCTGTCACCAATGTAAAAAGTTTATTTGAGTAAATGCTGAGTATTTGCTGCCACTGCGATATTCAGTGTATTGTTGAATTACAGTTCCCAAAATGCCTGTAAGTCTGTCAGAATTACAAGCATAGCTGTGAGGGGAAAAACCCTCAAGAATAACAGGCGATAACCCAGCATATGAAATGCAAGCAATGTGCAGTAACCCAGCGTATGAAATGCATGCAGTGTGCAGTAACCCAGCATATGAAATGCAAAGTGTGCAATAACCCAGCGTATGAAATACAAGCAGTGTGCAATAACCCAGCGTATGAAATGCAAAGTGTGCAGTAACCCAGCGTATGAAATGCATGCAGTGTGCAGTAACCCAGTGTATGAAATGCAAAGTGTGCAGTAACCCAGCGTATGAAATGCATGCAGTGTGCAGTAACCCAGCGTATGAAATGCATGCAGTGTGCAGTAACCCAGCGTATGAAATGCATGCAGTGTGCAGTAACCCAGCGTATGAAATGCAAACAGGTGTGTTTCAGGTCCAGTGGGCGGGGCTGGTGGAGGGGATATTTTGGGTGTTTCACAGAATGTCACATTAATGTCTGGAGGAACAGCGACAGCGATGTGAGTTAAAGGGGCGGTGTTGGTCTGTCTCGTTGCCATGGTGAGTCAGGGCCTGTGACAGCTCTGCCCCCACCCTACCCTCACAACCCTCCCCCCCTATTTGCTGCGGTGGTGATCCTTCACCATCATGGGACAGGAAACAAAAAGTACAACAAAAAGAAGGGAAAAAAAAAAAACCCTGAAAGGGAAGTAATCTGTCAAGCTAAGCATGTGCTGCGTTGATAAGATTATTTTCCGTTTTTTTTTTTTTTTTTTTTTGGTTTGGGAGGCTGGAAATTTCAGAGCTTACATTCAGGTTTTTTTTTTCTGCTAGTATGCTGGTCCTGCCTTTTTATGCTAAACTCTACACGACATGTTTAATCAGAAGAATCCTCATCACGCCACCCAGCCAACCTGTCGGGACGGTCATATTTATTCTGCCTCCCCCGCAGTGCTGCACATCGCACGTCATAGAAAACAATCTACCCTGATTTTACAGCCCGACTGAACGCATACATTTGGGTACGTTTCATAGGGCTGGTTAATTAGCCTGGAACACACACGTAACATGGGGCTGCTTCATGTGATAGTTCGTCCTTCTCAGGCTTTTCAGTAATGTGAAGGGGAGGCCCCCTCTGCATGAAGGAAGTCCTTGATGTACCACAGAATATTGTACCCTAGAGTAATGTACCATAGAACAATATTCTTACATTTCTGAATGTTTTGTTGTTGGCTTGTATGTGATTGGTTACTGGAAAGTACCTAATTAGAGGGGGGACACGATAAACGGTTATTTGAGCTGAAATTTGAAGGTGTTTCTGTGTGCAGATAGATGGACATCTCAATGCTGTTTAGCTGACACTACGGTGGTGGTGTCTGCTGCTGTGTATAGAATTTATCCTACGTGTGTGTGTGTGTGTGTGTGTGTGTCCATGCAGTTGTTCCTCTTTCTTCCCTTGAAGAGGATTGTTCCGTTCGTATGCAGAAATCCACTCCTATCCGAGTTCCGCTCTGAAATGTGTTTTCCTGCTCACGTCTCAGCCCTCAGAAACCCAGAAACTCCAGCCAGTGTAAATGGGAGTCGACTGCGATCAAATATTGAATATCCTCAAATGTTTTTGCCTGTCAGCAAATATTGGCGGAGAGCAGAACTAACAGGAGATTTTTGGCGTGGTTGCGATTGCGTTTCCCGTATTTATTTTTGAAACGCGGCCTGGAAATGAGTCGTGCCCATGTGACGACCTTCGCTGTGAACTGGGTCCCGTGTCTGGCTGTGACTGGGAGTGTGGGTCACATGATCCTGTGTCACATGACCGTGTGTGCGTGTGTGTCGCTTTACAGTTGGACCTGGGCGGCCCAAAATGTTCTCACAACGTTACCGGAATGTCTTGTCTGTGTTGTAACATTGCTGCTACGTTGTAGGGACAGTGTGAGGACGTTTCGTGTTCGCTGGGTGGCTTCCTGTGCCAGAGCAGGGCGCTGCCCGAGTGCCCGTCTGGTGCCCACAGCTTCGATGGCACCAGGCCTCAGCCTCTGATTCTCCTGGTCTCCTGCAGCCTGAGCCGGGTTTTCCCTGGGGGGTTAAAAATGGACAGACCGGAGGCTTGTGTGGATAAGAGCTCTCTCCGTGATTTATCCAGGTGCTCAACCTTCATCAGAACAAGGGGGGGGGATAGGGGGGGTTTATGTCCAGATAAATCTGGCACTTTTATATGGGGTGGAATTTTCTTCATGCCGATGGCTGTGAATGTGTGGAATAGTTTGCCCAAGTCATGGAGGAGTAGCAGGGAGACCCGTGTTACCCAAGACCAGGCTTGATACTTTGGACGGTCGGCAACATATTGAGCCTGGATATGCTCACTGTCCTGGATGTGCTCCGTGGCCTGTTCTTCTCTTCAGAAACTGGTTTCATTGTGTTTGTGCAGTCCATGTAGATGTCACAAGGCGAGGAGTGTAAAACGTGCTCGTCTGCATTGCATCAGGCCTCAGGCTCTCTTATCTCTGGCCTGGGGGGTTGCCAGGCGTAGGTGAGTTTGTTCTTTGACCTGGGGGGTTGCCAGGCGTAGGTGAGTATGTTCTTTGGCCTGGGGGGGTTGCCAGGCGTAGGTGAGTATGTTCTTTGGCCTGGGGGGTTCCCAGGCGTAGGTGAGTTTGTTCTTTGGCCTGGGTGGTTTGCCAGGCATAGGTGAGTATGTTCTTTGGGCTGGGGAGTTCCCAGGCGTGGGTGAGTTTGTTCTTTGACTGGGGGTTGCCAGGCGTGGTGAGTATGTTCTTTGGCCTGGGGGTTGAGGCGTAGGTGAGTTTGTTCTTGGCCTGGGTTTGCAGCGTGTGGTATGTCATTGGCTGGGTTGCCAGGCGAGGTGAGATGTCTTGGCCTGGGGTCCCAGGCGTAGGTGATTGTTCTTTGCTGGGGTTCCAGGCATAGGTGAGATGTTCTTTGGTGGAGTCCCACGTGTGAAATGGGTTTGCAGCACCTTTTGAAGGCTGTGTTAATCATACTTGTCATGGTGCCTAAACGACCATCTCATTGGCTAATCCCAGGAAGATTAGTCTCACTGCGATGGTTCAAGGTGTATAACCTCCTAAACACCCCAATGCACCGAAGGTTCATAAGAGTGTTATAACCTCCTAAAGACCCCGATGCATTGAAGGTTCTGAAGGGTGTTATAACCTCCTAAAGACCCCGATGCATTGAAGGTTCTGAAGGGTGTTATAACCTCCTGAAGAGCCCAATGCATTGAAGGTTCATAAGAGTGTTATAACCTCCTGAAGAGCCTGATGCACTGGAGGTTCATAAGAGTGTTATAACCTCCTGAAGAGCCTGATGCATTGAAGGTTCATAAGAGTGTTATAACCTCCTGAAGAGCCTGATGCATTGAAGGTTCATAAGAGTGTTATAACCTCCTGAAGAGCCCAATGCATTGAAGGTTCATAAGAGTGTTATAACCTCCTGAAGAGCCCAATGCATTGAAGGTTCATAAGAGTGTTATAACCTCCTGAAGAGCCCAATGCATTGAAGGTTCATAAGAGTGTTATAACCTCCTGAAGAGCCCAATGCATTGAAGGTTCATAAGAGTGTTATAACCTCCTGAAGAGCCCAGGAGGATGGCGCTTGTGAGTCCATAATGTGAGTAACGGTAGGCGTTGGGCGGAGGAGGCCCACCGCGTGTGTAACTGACCCTGGATCAGTTTCCCTCTGGGCCCAGTTATGAGTTATGAATTATGGATCCCTCTTCCCTCGCGGAGAGACCTTGTGACATGGCGCTTTAAGAGACGCAGAATGGAATCTCAGGCGGGCGAAGGTTCTGAAGATGGGCGGTAACTTTACTTCAGCGCGTGGCTGTTAACCTTTGGGCCCTGAGGTCGTCTCCAGGACCGTCTGGTGAAGCTCGGCTGCAGCTCCTGACCTGTGGCTCGGCCACCGCAGTCCCCAGGGTTTAAAAAAAGATGTGGAAGTGGAGGTCTGCAGCAGCAAGGATGGGATTAATCCGTGATGGCGTTCTAACAGGCATCACTCTCTCGCTTTTTCTTTCTCTCCTTCTCTCTCTTATGCTCTCATTCCCTTTCTCTCTCTCTGCGAGTCCTTCATCATGTATCTGCCCATCCGGAGTTCTCATGGGTAGAGTTTTTACAAGGCAGTATTTCTCGAGGACACGGGGGCACGGGGGCCGGGGGGAGGGGGGGTCTGTGGTGGGGGGTTGGCGGTTCTGTAGGTTACGACCATGGTCATTTGAGTCCGGCTTGTATTTTAGTGCTTGAGCAGTGGAATTAAGAGCGCCAAGCAGAGCCAGCATAAACCACTCGTTTAGGGCCACAGACATCCCCGGGCCTCAGAATTCAAATTAAAAGTTTTTTGTTGTAGGACATTTTAATTTGTACCGTGTTGTTATTCATGTGTCTGCAGCGATCGGCTTGCCAGTTTGTGTCAGGGCCACGAGCGGTTCATCACCAAATCTTCTTCAGCGCCAACAAAATGCCAGAGCTGACCCTGGCACCGCGACAGGCAGTACAAAACCAAAAAAAAAACACACACACACAAAATGGCTGTCTAATGGAAGCCAGACGTCCTGAGATACAGCGTGTGCAGATACAGGCTGTCATGTCAGGGGGCTGTAACTGCAGGGCTGTGTTTCTGGGATATACGCTCTTCTGCAGTGAGTGAGAGTCCTGGATCTCTCCTTCAAACGGCCTGCAGGACTGTGGGAGCCCCCTGAGGCTGATTGCGAACAATACAGGCTTATGAATTTATTAATTACCAGCAAGCTTGTTTTAATTATTAGGTTTTTTTTTCCCGCAATGATTTTTAACCCTGACTTTGGGGGATGGGGGGGGGGGTCTGTGTGTGATGATGATTGGTTGCCCTGGGGGCAGTGATGTATTAATCCCACACTGGCCTGCCAGATGATTGGCCGCTGTGCGATCTGCAGTGTGAGGGTGGAGCTCGCATTGTTTCTCCTGATAACAGCAGCTGGCTTTGCGTGGACGCAGCAGATGTTTCTCCTGATTCCTTTTGAAGACTGGGTTGGCGGGCGGTCAGAGACCTGGTGTTTGTGCCGATCTCCATCTTGGCTCCGAGTTCTGGCTGGGTGTTCTCTCTCTGTCTTTTTCCATTTCTCAGGTTTTCACCCCTGTTTCTTTCTCCCTTTGTTTTTCCTCTTCTCTACTTCTTGTCTCCTGTTCTTTCCCTTCTCTCTCTTGCATTGGCAGCTCAGAGTATCCCAGGTGAAGGAAGCTTTCCCTCCAGAGAGCACGTTAAGTAACCTACGTCCATAGTCGTCTTCCAGAACATCTGTAACCCGCGGTGTGGATTTCCACAGGCCTGGTCAGATCCAGCATTGGCTGGGTTGTGCTGATGAGATACACCCCATAATCAAATTCTGGTTCCCATGGCGACAGCTGCGGCTCACCTGCATTAAATATCTTGCAGCTCAGCAGTGCCTGTGCTGAAGGGAAATGCCAAAGAGCAAGGCTATGACCGGAATTATGGAGCTTCTTGTAGCGGGTTAATTACGTTTATTTATGTATTTTTTTCTTTGGGTGTTGCTGGGTGGTGCATTTCCTTCATCACTGGTACTCAGTGCAGTGATGTGCGCTTTGACCCCAAACGGAATCCTGACGGTGACGGGTGATGCCATCGGCGGGCAGTCCTGTGGGCGGGTGCCTAGCTGACTGTAGTGTCCCACTGGGAGGGAGGGTTTCGGTCACCAGGGTAACTCTTACCTCGTCGACCTCCCTTTTGGCCGATCAGACTCCGGCAGCCTGGCTGTGGCGGCTGAGCCTTCCACCGCGGTGACTGTGCCACTCGGCCGGGGTTCTGCAGAGGAGAACGAGGCGGTGGCAGTCGGCTTTGGGCAGTGCAGTGAGATTGTAGTGTACTTCTACTAATGAACCGCACAAACTTAAACTCCTTAATGTAATGTTTTGACGTCATAGTCTTCATCGCGGTGTGTTCATGTCCTTCGATCAGTGCAATCACCGGCACCTTGTGTGCTTTCATCTGGCTTCCTTTTTTGTATGTCCTTTTGCTACCGACAATTCAAAGACACTCTCTGTGCTTAAGAGTGTTGCCTGCTTTGAAAAACTTTAATTACCTGCAATGATATCTCAACCGCAAGTGGCTGATTTTTGCCACTATATTGAAGTAGAACTGCGGTAAAACTTCTAAATGTTTCCCACCACAAGGTTTTCTTTTCTTTTAAAAAAAAACAACTTTTTTTGCCGCTGTGGTCCCTGGGGCTGCGTATCACGCCCTGCGTTTGTGACTGTGGGACACCTGCCCCGATATTTCCGTTGTAACCACGTTGTTTCGTGGCAGTTATGAGTAATGAACGCACCGGCATAACTGTGGTAGAATGAGTCCGTTTGAGCGTGTGGTTCAGATACTCTCGGATGACTCTGCGTTTCCTAATTATGAATAAATACGATAGTGCTGGTTATTCAAACTAAGGACTTCTCACGGTATTTAAAGAAAAAGAAAAAACTGACAGAACATTTATTAGTTTAACTTTTATTACTAAAACTAGCAAAAATCTATGTTTATAAATCATTGTTTCACGAATACTTCATTACCCGTCATCAGCACAGAATACCTCTGTGTATATAGCCCAAACATCATAAAAAAAGTAGATAAAAATCTCGATGAACCTCACAGTGCAGAAGAACGAAATGATGATGTTTTTGTAGCGGTCGCGGTTGCTCAGTTTGGGGGAAACTGAAGAACGTGGGTTTGGGAGCCGGTGGGTTAATGTGAAGCTGGAGATTCTCAACCCCCCCCCCCCCACCCACCCCCACAAACCTCAGGCCCCCCAGCCTGTCTCTTCTGCGCCCCCCCCCTCCCCCATCCCTCCACATCCCCCCGCCCAAACCATAACCTCTCAGTGATCCCTGTTTTCTGGGACTCGTTTCAGGATTTTGGAAAGAGGATCGGGACGCCTCCTGCTCTCGTCTCTAAGGGTCGGGTGGAGACGCAGCGATTATGTCATTCTCTGAGGGGGGGGGGGGGAGGGGGGACCAAAAGAAAAATAATAAAATAAATTTAAAAAACCTTAGCAGAGCTCTACTACAAGACAATTAAACTTGCAGAATGCCAGCAGTCACTGACTTTTAAGAGCGTAGCTGTTTCTGGTTTATTTATTTATTTTTTTTCTTCTCTCTATTATTTAATTCTTGGTTACAGAAATCAAGCTGCATTTAATTTTGTTTCCAAAACTGAAGATTGACAAAAACGACCGTTGACAGGTTTTGGCTGTCTGCATTATCTCATGCTTCTGGTAGCACGAGCCCTATAACTGGGACTGTCTGTTCCTCCTCTGATTGGGTCGTTTGCGAAGAGCGATTCTGCACAGTGAAGTTTTTACCGTCTCTCACGGTCAGTCCTGTTTGAGCTGACTGTGTCCAGGATGCAGAGTCTCTGTGAAATCTTTGCGAGCTCTGAAATATGTCAAACTGAGAGCTGCGTCTCCACTCCTTACAAGGAGACAGAGACACACACGCTCTCCAAAAACGGCCGGCCTGTTCGTGCTGCCAGTTTGAAACGGCATCTTTGCATGCTTGTGTGTGCCTGAGTGATGAAGTGTGTGTGTCTGTGTGTCTGTGTGTGCGTGTGTGTATAGTGGTGGTGGTGTGATGAGTCGTGGTTATGTGTGTGTGTTGTTGTGTGTGTGTGCAGTGGTATGTGTGTATTAGTGATTGAGTGGATGTGGTGTGTGATGTGGTGTGTGTGAAGAGTGTGTGAGTGTGTGTTTACAGTGAGTATGTGTGTTATAGTGAGTGAGTGAGTGGGTATGTGAGTGAGTCAGTGGTGTATGTGTGTGTGTGGTGTGTGTGTGTGTGTGTGTGTGTGTGTGTGTGTGTGTGTGTGTGTGTGTGTGTGTGTGTGTGTGGTGTATGTGTGGAGAGAGAGAGGTTGGCTGGTGTAGGTTTATTTTCACTGTATGTTTCGAGTGGAGGTCGAGTGTGTGTGGGGGGTATTGTGATGTGGGTGGGAAAGTGTGTGAGTGTGTGTGTTACAGTGAGTATGTGTGTATTAGTGAGTGAGTGAGTGGGTATGTGAGTGAGTCAGTGGATGTATGTGTGTGTGAGAGTGTGTGTGTGTGTGTGTGTGTGTGTGTGTGTGTGTGTGTGTGTGTGTGTTACAGTGAGTATGTGTGGATTAGTGAGTGAGTGAGTGGGGTATGTGAGTGAGTCAGTGGATGTATGTGTGTGTGAGAGTGTGTGTGTGTGTGTGTGTGTGTGAGAGTGTGTGTGTGTGTGTGTGTGTGAGAGAGCGAGAGGGATTAGGGCTGGTCTGTAAGGTTTATTCCATTCACCTGTCATGTTTTCCCAGAGTGGGAGGGCTCAGAGGTGCACTGGTGGGCGGGGCTAACTCTCAGGCATGTGGGCGGGGCTTACTGTCAGGCCTGTGGGCGGGGCTTACTCTCAAGCCTACGGCTGGTTCTCTGAAGTGAAACGGACAGCCTCGTGTCTCAGGGAACTCTCCCCCTGTCAGGGGAAGTACAGGCTGGCCTTCCCTCACGTTTCTGGGAAAACCCTTTTCTTGTGTTTGGTCAGGAACTGACACAGGCTCTAATCTCGTATATACATATATCCTGTGAAAGACTTCTGAGTGCTGGACGACACTGTGGTGTAGTGGTTCGTGTGTGTGCGTGTAATGTGTGTATGTGTGTGTGTGTGCGCGTGTGTGTGTGTGTGTGTTGTTTGTCGTGCGTGGTGCGGTGGTTGTGTGTGTGTTTGGTGTGAGCTGTGTTGTTTGTGTGGTGGCGCTGCGTGGTTTGTGTGTGGTCGTGCTGTGCAGGCTTAATGTTGCATATCTGTGGATTGTGTGTGGTGAATGTGTGTATGGGTTCGTGTGTGCTGCGGTATGTGTGTATGTGTGTGCGTGCGTGCGTATGTGCATGTGCGTGTGTATGTGTGTGTGTGCGCGTGTGTGTGTGTAATGTGTGTAATGTGTGTATGTGCGTGTGTATGTGCGTGTGCGCGCGTGCGCGTGTAATGTGTGTAATGTGCGTGTGCGCGCGCGTGTGTGTGTGTAATGTGTGTATGTACTGTATAGAAAGCACTCATGTTAAAATGTTAATGCAGAACATAAGCTGAGCGTGTTGCGCAACACGGGCCCTGTGGGGTCGGTAACGTCAGCACAGAGCGCTCAGACCCGCCGCACACCCCCACACCCCCACACCCGCCACACACGGGCCCAGCTGGGGGGTGTGGGTCCGCACGCGTCCCGCTCAGAACCCGGCACATGGTTCTGGTTTATGAGGTCATACACCCCCCTCCCCCCCCCAGGCCCCCCGGGGTGTTCCCGCTTGTGTGCTGTCGTTTGATTGGTCTGGAGGAAAGCCAGCTGTTGGAGAAGTTGGCGGTGTGATCGGGGCGATCCTGCTCCTTCCGAATTTTGCTGAATGAACAGTTTTATGACCCTTTTTCTCTCTCTCTCTCTTTCTCTATCCATCTCTGTCTCTATTCCTCTTTCCATTCCTCTCTCTCCATCGGTCTCCCTCTCTCTATACCTCTCTCCCCACCCGCCCCTCTCCTCCTTCTCTCCCTTTCTCTCCTTTCTCCACCCCTCTCTCTCTCTCTCTCTCCTTCTCTCACGAACCCCCCTTCCCCCCTCTCCTCTCTCTCTCTCTCCCTCTCTCTCTCTTGCAGAGTGCTGGTCTGTTTGGAGAAGTCACCCCGCCATGCGTGAATACAAGCTAGTGGTGTTGGGCTCGGGGGGCGTGGGGAAATCCGCGCTGGTGAGTGCCCTCCGGCGGGCAGTGCCCGTTCCCGTGCCCCCGTCTGCCTGGGCAGTGCCCCCCTCCCCTCCCCTGCCGATGGGCCAGCAGTGCCCCCCTCCCCTCCCCTCCCGATGGGCCAGCCGGCCCGGAGAACAGGCCAATGTGAAAACTCCACCTGGAGTATTCAGTACTGCTGCGTCTGTGATGGAAGCAGATTTTTAAGAAAATCTGAAATGAACGTCTGCTTGTGTTTATCCATGCATGTGTGTGTGTGTGTGTGTGTATGTGTGTGTAGTCACATGGCTGTCTTACAGGTGTGTGTGTGTGTGTGTGTGTGGTCACATGGCTGTGTGTGTGTGTGTGTGTGTGTGTGTGTGTGTGTGGGGTCACATGACTGTCTTACAGGTGTGTGTGTTTGCATGCAGCGGCAGCACCTGTGTGTGTTTCTGTACTGTCTGACAGTGCCCCAGCAGGGGGCGCTGTGGCCTTGCCTTGTCTGGGATTGCCCTCACTTTGTGTCTCTTGTGCTACCTCATACAGACAGTCCAGTTCGTTCAGGGAATTTTCGTGGAGAAGTACGACCCCACAATAGAAGACTCCTACAGAAAGGTATGCGTGTGTCCCTGTTCCCCTCTCCTAAAATGAGTATTGCGTTCTCCTCTCCTGTGCCCCTCCCAAAATGATGTGTTCTCTTCACCCTCACTTTCTCTCCCTCCCACAGCAAGTGGAGGTGGACGGGCAGCAGTGCATGCTGGAAATCCTGGACACGGCAGGGACAGTAAGTGGACTGGATCCATTCTGTCAAAAGCGGTCATGTGACCTCACAGTAGTGCTCATGTTCATGCTGATCTTCAGAAGCCTGTTGTCTTTAACCAGAGAGAGACAGAGTCTGAAAGAGGTGCCTTTATGCCATATATGATAGAAACATCTTAACGGGGTTTAAGGGATTTTATGTTGCTTTTCCTAAAGTTGCCTCAGGATGTTTTTACACACAGCGTGAGATTCATGCTCAGAGCCCTTCATTTGGGCAAAGTGCTTCAGTTGGGTGTCCCTCTTCAGTGAAGAGCGGGCTGACCGTTTTTCCCCTCCGAAATGGGCAGTGAGCTCCTTATCTGTCTGAAGGCGGCGGCCTATCACAGCATTGCATTTCAGCTCTAAATCGTGACTCTGAGTGGTTTTGTGTTTTTGTGTGTTTTGGCAGCAGTACCGTAGAGACATTTAGCAGACGCCAGCAGGGGCTTTAGCTTGGCACAAGAGGGGTATCTGATATCTGAATGCTTTAAGATCCCTGGAAGCAAGGCGCGTGTGGGGACGGCTGGACAAGATTGAGGTTGATGGGAAATGACAGCCCCCACCCTCCCCCTCCCCCCCCCAGGAGCAGTTCACGGCGATGCGGGACCTGTACATGAAGAATGGACAGGGCTTCGCGCTGGTCTACTCCATCACGGCACAGTCCACCTTCAACGACCTCCAGGACCTGAGGGAGCAAATCCTACGAGTGAAGGACACGGAGGATGTGAGTCAGACCGCGGTCTCTGTCCCGCCCCCGCGGGGGGGGGGGGGGGTCCCGGTTCGGTGACCCGATTCCGAGGTGCCCCCTCGAAGTGCCGCCGCCGGGCCGCTCTCTGATTGGAACGTTCCGGAACACGGGCGTGAAATCTCTGACTCACCCCGTCGGCGCACTCTGGACTGAATTCCCCGATCCGTTTCCTCGAGTCAGTGTTACACGGGTCACTGCGGCTTTGGGCCTCTCCTCTCCCGCTGTGAGGCCCATTCCCGTTTCAGGAATCTGTCCCTGTGGGGCTGTAGATGCATTGTGGGTAATGTAGTTTTTTTTGTTTTGTTTTTTTGTTTGATGTGGATACCCGTGGGGTTTGCAGGGAAATGTGAGCAGCCTGGCTGGACTGGGTGATTTGAAGGGTGCAGAGTTACTCTAACACTGCATCTGCCAAGCAAGTTCCTCTCGTTACTGCTGGAGGCACTGTAATTTACTGCCTGACTGTCTTAAACTGATTTACAGTCCCTCCCCCCTGAGGGTAGTTCTTGGTTATTGGCGGCTAGACAGCCTGTAGGGTTGTGCAGCTCAACAGCAAAGACACCACCCCCGTCCACATTTACATTTATGTTTATATTTCAGTATTTAGCAGATATTCTTATCCAGAGAAACTTTTACATACAGTCCAGTTATACAGCTTTTTCACTGAAGTAATTCAGGTTAAGTACTTTAGGGTACAATGGCACCGTTCCACCTGGGAACCCAGGGCCCTAACTGCTACCCTACACTACAGCCTGTGTCTGCAGAGGGGACTGTGCCTAGCTTAGCCTGTTAGCCTGTGTCTGCAGTGGGGACTGTGCCTAGCTTAGCCTGTTAGCCTGTGTCTGCAGTGGGGACTGTGCCTAGCTTAGCCTGTTAGCCTGTGTCTGTAATGGGGACTGTGCCTAGCTTAGTCTGTTAGCCTGTGTCTGTAATGGGGACTGTGCCTAGCTTAGTCTGTTAGCCTGTGTCTGTAATGGGGACTGTGCCTAGCTTAGCCTGTTAGCCTGTGTCTGCAGTGGGGACTGTGCCTAGCTTAGCCTGTTAGCCTGTGTCTGCAGTGGGGACTGTGCCTAGCTTAGCCTGTTAGCCTGTGTCTGCAGTGGGGACTGTGCCTAGCTTAGCCTGTTAGCCTGTGTCTGCAGTGGGGACTGTGCCTAGCTTAGCCTGTTAGCCTGTGTCTGCAGTGGGGACTGTGCCTAGCTTAGCCTGGTAGCCTGTGTCTGCACTGGGGACAGTGCCTAGCTTAGCCTGTTGGCCTGGTAGCCTGGTAGCCTGTGTCTGCACTGGGGACTGTGTCTGCAGTGGGAACTGTGCCTAGCTTAGCCTGTTAGCCTGTGTCTGCACTGGGGACTGTGCCTAGCTTAGCCTGGTAGCCTGTTAGCCTGCTGCCCGTTCCTGCTGTGATCTCATAATTTTACAGAGCAGAGATTGTTCTGGATTCCTCTGTCTCTGTAGGCGTCCCGTAGGAGCGATGCCCATTTTTGGGAATATGTGTAGAGAGCCAGGAGGCAGCCCGCTCTCTGTGTCCAGCACAGCCCCTGGAGAGTGCTTGGGGTGGGGGGGCGGGGCTTGTGCGATGGGAGGACGGAGCCAGAGCTTCTTTGATTTGCTTCAGGCTTGTCCCAAATCATTTTTATTGGCCCTTTAGGTGCATGTGACTATGTGTTTAATTTCCCCTCCAGCTGAGTCAGCTCTGAGCTGTTTTCCGATTGGCCGATGCAGCAGCAGTAGATCTCCGTTTAGAAATCCGTTCATCTCACCGCCGTTCACTCTCTTCCTGTGACGCTCAGTCCCCGTCCCGTCCACTTCCTGTTTCGAGGCCTTTCGTCAGTCCCGCTGGAGCAACCGTTCGAGGCTCGCGGCTGCACCCCCCCCACCCCCCCCCCGACAGCGCCCGCCTGAAAGGCATTGAGGGCTGGGGGGGCTCCGGTTACCTTTAGGTAACGATACCAGCTCTTCACTCATTATGCTACACTGCCGCCCAGCAGCGTGGTACAAAGGCCACGGTTGCTAGCTGCTCCAACCTGGCTTAATACGTCAAATAAAAGCATTGTATAGCAGCATCAGCTGGCCCTGACTTTTTCTGAAGGCCCTTTAGATGGTTTTTGAGAGAATAAGACCAAAGGGAAGGGTGGGAGTATGTCGCATGTTTATCCAGCGAGTGGCACATTTACGTTCATTTGCGAGGGACTGCACATCATTTTCCAGTGCTCGTTTTCAAGCATTTCCATTGGCTGTTCTGGGCCGGCTGTTGTTGGGTAGATTCACTGTGGAAAGTCACTGTGGAAAGTGAAGCTGCTGATTGGTCAGAGGACATCCTGAGGTTGTTGGGCTGAACTTGCCTGCCGGTCTCGGGGCAGGACAGGGCCGCTGCTCCTGGTGTTTGTGTGGAAATACCAGCCCGTGTTTTCACTCTGTCCCCAGACAACCTTCATTATGTGTCCCGGTTTTTGGGGGATGGGTGGTGGGTAGTAGGGGGGCTTGTTTGGACTCCAAACATCAGGCCACGGTTCTCCCTGTGGTCATTATAAACACCCCCCCCCCCCCCCCCGCCCTTCTGCAAGGTGTTCCCTCTGCATCGTTCCACTATGATAAAATACAACTCCCAGCATCCTTTGCTCTCATTGACTGGTATGCACTGGGGAACGGGCTCCCTACAACTCCCTGAACTCAGCCTGAAATGTTTTGCTGTCTAGTGTGCATTTCACTCCTGAAGTGTTTCCTGTTTTCCTAGAAACTCTCCTAACAGACCTGGCCACCCCTCCCCTCTCTGTCTTTCTCACTCCCACTCTCCTTGCTCGCATTATCTCACACACGCGCGCGCACTCACACACACACACACACACACACACGCGCGCTAACACGGACACATGCACATATGGACTCTCACATTCTTTCTCTCTTGTCTCATTCTTACTCTTGCTGTCCTCCCTCTCTCTCTGTCCACCCCTTCTCTTCTCTTGCTCTTTCTTACTCCTCTCTGCCTCCCTCCCTCTCTCTCCTTCTCCCCCCGTCTTTCTCTCTCTCCCCCGTCTCTCTCTCCCTCCCTCTCTCTCCCTCTCCCCCTGTCTCTCCCTCCCTCCCTCCCTCCTTCTCTCTCTCTCCCTCCCTCTCCCTCTCTCTCTCTCTCTCTCCTCCTCCCTCCCTCCCTCCCTCTCTCTCTCTCTCTCCCTCCCTCTCCTCTCTCTCTCCTCCTCCTCCTCTCCTCTCCCCTCCCTCCCTCCTCCCTCCCTCCTCTCTCCCTCCCCCTCTCTCTCTCTCTCTTTCTCTCTCCTCTCCCTCCCTCCCTCCCTCCCTCTCTGGAATGGAAATGGCCATGCCCCAGACCCAGGCAGAAAGCTGATTTTATCCTTAAACTGCCGGAACGTGCGGTCTCTCCCCCCTCCCTTAACTGCCAGTGTGGCTCTACACTGAGGTCCAGCGCGGCCTGCGCCTGCTCTCATAAGCGACTGAGACTTGTTCAGAAATATGGAAGCCGTTTAGATGACATCAGTTGATGGCTGAGGCTGATTTTGCGGGCTTATGTGCGTTTAAATGTCTGTGGGCTGATTTCTGACCTCCCGCTCAGGCTGACTGCGTTCGCGGTTGACCTCGTTGACGCAAACCCTAACGCTAACGCTTATCACCGACCCTAATGCTCTCCCCCACTCCTCTCACTCGCTCTCTCCCTCCCTCCCCCACTTTCTCTCTCCCTGTCTGCCTCCCTTTCTTTCCCCCTACCTCTCTCCCTCCCTCTCTTTCCCCCTCCCTCTCTCCCGCTCTCCACCCCGCTCTCTCCTCCCTCTCACCCTCTCTCCCTCCCTTCCCCACTCTGTCCCTCACTCACTCCCTCTCTCTCTTGCTCTCTCCTTCCCTCCCCAACTCCCTCTCTCACTCCCTCACTCCCCCACTCCCTCTCCCACTCTCTCTTTCCCTCCCTCCCCCCCTCCCTCTCTCCCTCCCCCCCTCCCCCCTCAGCTCTGTTGTTTTTACCCCTGCTCTCGGCCTGTCCGTAGTTCCTTCCCCTTAGCCCGGCTCTCGGGCGTCCGTCTGTCCCGCTGGTTTTTGTAACGCTGAAATGGGGTTCGCCCTGACGGAGACGGGGGGCGTTCCCCAGGGCCCAATCAGGGTCCGTTTTGGGCTCCGGGCCGTATCTTTCAAACGGCCCCCGTTACGGGCCACCGGGGGCGGAGTCCTTTCATTCGCTTCCACAGAGGGACCCGCACGGGACCGACCAATCAAAGGAGAGCCTTCATGTTTTTATGACGCGCACTTGAGACAGAGGCGATATGAACTATTGAACTGAATTACACTGGAGCTTTGTCCCTGTGCGGGTGGTCCTTAGGGAATAAAACAACCCGTAACACCGCGTCCGCCGTGTGTGTGTGAGTGTGTGAGTGTGTGAGTGTGTGAGTGTGTGAGTGTGTGTGTGTGAGTGTGTGTGAGTGTGTGTGAGTGTGTGTGTGTGTGTGTGAGTGTGTGTGTGTGAGTGTGTGTGAGTGTGTGTGAGTGTGTGTGAGTGTGTGTGAGTGTGTGTGAGTGTGTGTGTGTGTGTGTGAGTGTGTGTGAGTGTGTGTGAGTGTGTGTGTGAGTGTGTGTGAGGGTGTGTGTGAGTGTGTGTGTGTGTGAGTGTGAGTCTGTTCGCTCTGTGCTGAGGTGTAACGTTCTCTTTCGCTGAATGAAGTTGCTGGCTGTGACGCTCGCAGAATGACCCGGCAGTCACACCGCCCAGCTCTGCTTAGCAGTCAGAGAGAGAGCCCTGTTTCCGTCTGCTGTGTCTGAGAAACTTCTGGAAAATGTACGTTCAGGAGGGAAAAGCGAGCTGGAGACAGGGGAGCTGTCAACTTCGCTGAATTTTATTCTTCAGATGTGGCAGATGAACTCAGTTTCATATTCCCTCCGCTGCACTGCTTAAATAATTAGCGGAGTATTGAGTTATTATCGGAATATTGAAGCCTGTCAAAAGTAATTTATTCTTTACGTATATTATAATACAAATTTGGATAGTTTTAAAGCTTGCGGGTGTTCACAGGGGCTATGAAAACACACCTGTGTTTTTCTGGGAAAGGTCTCTCTACAGTGGCCTGTGGTTAGACTCTTTCAGCTGGATGTCCGCTGTGGCAGATTGGCCGATTTATCGCTTGTCATGTTTCTTTCTACCCTTCCCTAACCCCCTCCCCCCCACCCCGCCCTCCCTGCAGGTGCCCATGATCCTGGTGGGGAACAAGTGTGACCTGGAGGAGGAGCGGGTGGTGGGGAAGGAGCAGGGCCAGAACCTGGCCCGGCAGTGGAACCACTGTGCCTTTTTAGAGTCTTCGGCAAAGTCCAAGATCAACGTTCTCGACGTAAGAACCTCCTGAGTCCTTTCCCCCGAACCTGAGACTTCACTGCCCCCTCACAGTGAAACCTGGTTATGGTTTAACTCTCAGGGCGGGACGAGTGCACTGGTCTCAGATACCCAGGCTGGAAATGTCCGTTTGAAGCATAAATGGTGTGTTTGTGTGACGTTGCTGAAATTGTTGTGACACTGATTACGTATCAAATGAATATTTTTATGGGTACAGTTTGCCCAGTCAGGATTCAGTACTGGCTACCAATGTTTTTTAAAACAGTTTTCCTCTGTAGTTTGGAAGCCTAGTTTTATTTGAATGGCCCCTCCCAAGCTTGTAGTGGTCTGTCATATTTGGGGGGGCACAAACTGCCCTGCTGGGGCATCTTTCCGGGGGTATTACATTACATTACATTACAGGCATTTGGCAGACGCTCTTATCCAGAGCGACGTAAAACAAAGTGTATAACCATAACCAGGAACAAGTATGACGAAAACCCTAGAGAGAAGTACCGGTCCAAGTACAGGGAACAACCGCATAGTTCAACTTGGACCCTGATGGTTAAACTGATTAACACTAATAACGAGAACGGCAACAACGCAATCTATGGAAAAATAAAAATAAATAAAAATACAATTAGTCGTTAAGACAGGCGCATCGACTAAGTCACCTATGAAACAGCTGCCTAGTTACAACCCTAAGTTTTAGTCATTTACAGGGGGAAGGGAGGGATGGGGAGAGGTGCAGCCTGAAGAGGTGGGTCTTCAGTCGTCGTTTGAAATGGGTCACAGTCTCAGCTGTTCTGACCTCCACAGGGAGGTCATTCCACCATCGTGGGGCCAGAACAGACAGGAGACGTGTTCTGGAAGTGCAGGTGCGAAGAGGGGGAGGTGCTAGGCGTCCTGAGGTAGCAGAACGGAGGGATCTGGCTGGCATGTAGGGTTTGAATATCTTGTGAAGGTATGCTGGGGCTGATCCCTTGACTGCCTGGTATGCTAGGACCAATGTTTTGAATTTGATGCGAGCTATAACAGGCAGCCAGTGGAGGGTAGTGAGCAGGGGAGTTACGTGGGAGTGTCTGGGGAGGTTGAAGACCAGACGAGCCGCAGCATTCTGAATGAGCTGCAGGGGTCTGGTGGCAGATGCCGGTAGTCCAGCCAGAAGAGAGTTGCAGTAGTCCAGGCGGGATAGAACCATTGCTTGGACCAGGAGCTGGGTTGAGTAGGTGGTGAGAAAGGGGCGGATTCTGCGGATGTTGTATAGGAAAAATCTGCATGCCCGGGTTACTGCTGCAATGTTGTTGGAGAGGGACAGCCTGTTGTCCATCATCACTCCGAGATTCTTGGCGCAGGGTGATGATGTCACTACGGTGTCCCCTAAGGAAATGGAAAAGTCGAGGAGGGGAGAGGATAGAGCAGGAATAAAGATTAGCTCCGGGTATGGTGCGTTTACCCTGTCAGACGGCAGTTCACCCGTGCCTTTGTCCTGTTGCAGATCTTCTATGACCTGGTCAGACAGATAAATAGGAAAACGCCAGTGGAAAAGAAGAAGGCGAAGAAGAAATCCAACTGCGTGTTGCTCTAAGGCTTCCTCCAGCATCAGCTCTGAGCCAGGTGAGTCTGCGCAGTACCGCCTCGCACCAGCAGAGGGAGCCGACGCGACGCTGGGAGTGCGCTGCCCTCTGCTGCCCTTTTCCCCCGTGCCTTCGTGGTTATTACCGCAAAAATAAATTTACCGTTTAATAAGCATTTAACGTCTTTGAGGGCGGTTTGAGAATTTCGTGGAAAAAGTTGAGTAATTGAAAATGAATTGCTGGGAAGTGACTAAGTACTATGTACGGCCTTGAACACAGCAGGTCATTGTTACTTCCGTAGTTTCCTTTTGGGAACACTGATGTAAAGGGAGTCTAGTATATCCGACTAAACATTTTTCCTGGGTTTTACGTTTCCTCTAGAACCCCTTCGGAGGTTTGACGGGCTTCTTGTGAATTGCGTAACACACCGTTTGCTTTTTCTTTTCAGCCACCTCTTTATATTGTGCTAAAATAGCTGCTGTCTTTATTAGTTCATGGATTTATTGGTTGATTGCAATCATTTATTGATTGATTGCATTTATTTGGTCTCGGGTCATGAATTTTGTCTCTCTAGCAGCAGCTGGTGGGTAACAGCCCCATCTGCTGGTTGAACAGTGTGACTGCATGCATTTACAGTGAGCGATTATTTATAGTGAGTCAGTAATTTAAATATTGGTTCACACAGGTGTTTGATCTCTACCCAACATCCCGCTCACTCATTGTATTTCCTAGAGGGGGTGGTCATATTTGGGCATCTGAGTGGCAATGTTGTGTATGCTGCCTGTTTTAAGATCTCCTCTTTCTGAGCTGTATGAGCCTCCTGGTTGGATGCTTAGCAAACTGGCTAATAGTGTAACACTGCCTCACGCCTTGTGTGTGTGAGTGTGTATGTGTGTGTGTGTATGTGTGAGAGAGAGAGCGAGCGAGAGAGAAAGAAAGAGAGACAGGTAGGGAGGGAGATAAGGAGGGAGAAAGGACTGCAAAAGAGTGAGTATTAGACAAGAGAAAGAATGGGAGTGTGAGAGAGAGAGAGAGTGAGGGAGAGAGAGAGAGATTGCACCTGCTAGAGGACAGTGGTGTTGCTGCAGCGCTTGTGTTGTTCTGTCGGTGGTACCGGATGGAGTGGTCAGCAGGAGCAGCAGGTCTGCTGGACCCGGTGCTGATCTGTTAGCCAATCACGCTGCAGCTTATTCACGGAGCGATCACATGCAGGGGAAACTTGTCAGCACGCACCTGTGCCATATGGTGGGGCTGGATTGTTCATGTTAGTCATGTTGGGAACTGTGCTGCAAGATTGTTTGGCTCCCTCGCTTCGCACTGCATGCTGGGAGCATGAAGCTTGATGTTCTCCATTTTAACACACTGCAGATTATACATGGAAATGGCTTCTCTCTGTTTTGAAATACATATTTAATACACTTCAGACATTTTTACTACATATCATTGGCTTTCAAGGGTTTGAGGATTTAAAGATAAAATCTGTCCATTAGAATTTGGATTTTGAATGTATATTTAATTGTTCACATTTGTTTATATAATTTATGTGCCTGGCCATCTTCAAAATTATGTGAACAAAATGGGCATATGTAGCATTTTTTCTACAGGACTATCAACCAAAGTAGACTTTTACAGGCAGTCTTCATTTCACTAAGATTTTGATTCTTTAATACCACCTGTTATAGGTTGCTGTATTAATGCGAACTAGCACTAGTTTATGCTTGTAGTAGCTAGTTACAATCCTCTAGTCTAGCAAGATAGCTATGTCGCCAATGAATACTCAATTCCATCCACACTGTTTTCACGAAATAGGTAGTTTCTAGTTCTGCCTGATTCCCTGCTACAGAGAGAAGGCGAGTGAAAATCCAGACAGGGACCAGACTTGTCCAGCAGGGGGCAATGTTGCCACAGTGAGGTTTAATGGCAGTGATGGTTGAACAGCAGTAGGTTTTACTAGTTTATTATACACATTTCTGTCTCTTAGTGTTTAGTTTTCTATTGTGTCAGATGTCTTGGCATCCGATGACCCATTTTTACTCTTAATTTAATTTATCAGGAATGGGATTAATCTCCAAAATGTGAAATCTATGGATAATTCGAATAACCAGTGTTTGTGCCCTGAGAGGAAATGTTTCTTCATTCATATCTTGAGAAAACTTGTGGTTGTGATGCGACAGGGCTGAAACTTTCCATGTGTAAAGTTTTCGGGAATAGCAGATGGTTTCCAGGAAATTCCTAGAAAGTTTTGGGAATTTACCAAAAAATCTTCTGATCCGTTGCAACCCTAAACACAGTATCACAGTGTAACACAGCAAGCTGTGATGGGTGAATGACCTGTGCTCATTAAATCTAATTTATCTGCATGCTCCTCTGTCCCACAGATCGCTGTAATGAAGAACTGTTGCTCTATTGGAACGTGCCTGCATTCCAACTCCATCAGTGAAGGAAAAAAAAAAAAAAAAAGGACATCGGAAGAGAGAGAAGTGGATTTGTTACGACCAACTTTCAACATGTCTCACAAAGTCCTCTCAGCTTTTTCTACCAGCCTGAAGAACTATTTGGAAACTCTGGCCTCTGAAATGGCTGCTCCATTTTCTCCACCATCATCGTTTTTTAAAAGCAAATGAAAGCTGAGAGAGAGAGAGAGACTGCGGTATTTCTTCCTTGCAGTAGCTTATTCAGAGACATGGACGGATTGAATTTAGTTGTGCGACGGTAAAATGCGTAAACCTTCGGACCAGTGTGGACTCGTGTTGGTGTGATTATAGATATTGCAAGTCGAAATCCAGTTGAAATACGCCCCTTTTTAAAAAACGAGAATTCTCTGCTCTCCGCTCCGACGGTGTCGACAGTAACAGATCAAAACGCCATATATTTTTGTGTTCCCGAAACCACGGACTTCCTCGTCTGAAAACACCACCTTTCTAAAGCGACGTTATTTTATATATAAAGCCACACTGCTTTCATATCTCCCATAATATATTTCCGGTTCCCTTCAGCATCGAAATGCTTTAGAAGAAGGGTCTTTTATAATGAGAAATTGGGGAGGGGGATAATGAAGAGTTGATTTCTATGTCTTGAAGCTCAGATATATTCTACTAAACCAACTCTAATATTGCTTCTTGTCTTCTTCCTGTCAACAGTAATTTTTCTTGCTCTTCTGAATGATATGAATGATTAAATTTTAGTACATTTTCATTATTTTGGTCATTGTATTTAATTTTATTCATGTTCGAATGCAGCTTGGTAACTAGGTATTTATTTGTTTGGACCTGTTTGTGCGTAATTGCCTCATATAAGATAATAAACATCCCCAATGCGAGTGACTTCTTTATAAACCCCTCTGTCCGTGGTCTTATTGTCCGCTCGGCTGGACACCAACGCCCAGGTCACAGAGACAATGTCTCTTGCTTTTAAACATAAGATGTCATTTATGTTTGGATCCACACAGGCATGAACACTGCTGCATGTGCCCAGCCTAGGGATCGACTGAAGGAAAAACTCAATTTTGTGTTTAAAAAAAACAAAAAAGAAAGACACTAAAACTGCAGTTGATTGACTGAACGCCATTTTGTGTGTAGTTTAGTGCTTAAACATGGAAGCCAGTTGTGCTAGATCCATCAGTACCATCATGTGGGGCAGGAAAGGCTTGTGTATTCAATGTGTGAAATCAGTTGACATTTTAAGGAAATGAGTGACAGGGTTGTTTTTTTACCTTTCAGTATTCAGTATAAAGTAAATAAACATATTTCATGTCAATGTCACTGTGGTTCTTAGAGAAGGTTTTTCACTGACACAGGCACGGTCCACTGTGATTTTTGAAAAAGTTCATGCTGTTTCTGGAATTCAGTATTATCTTTTAAAAGAACAACATTTTCTGTACATTGAACAAGATTTGTTTTCACTAGATAGGACAATTACTCTTTCGACCATTAGGTGGCAGTGTTTTATCAGAACAAAATCACAAAACCAACAGACTGAAGCTCAGCGTGGTCATCGGTGAGTTTAAACGGCCTATGCAAAGCACCTGATGTGGGAAAAAAAATGGGGTTGTTCTGATTTAAAAAAAACTGCTGCCCTCTGACTGATGAACTGCAGCCTGTATTTGAGTTATTAAGGTTATTAAACGCGACATTAATGTGATTCATTTGACCTCAGGCACAGGAGACTGACAACAACACTCCCTGTTTGCTGTGAGATTGGCACCAGCAGGTTCTGAGGAATCTTATTAATTAATAAAGACTAAACGCCTAATTGCAGGGATGGTGACAAACCGCTTCAGGTGAATTGGTCATGTTGTCATGATTTAGATTTTTAAAAACCAGACGCCAACATGGAGTATGCCCCTGTCATACACGGTTCCAAGATTCCACGGATTCAGAGTGAACCGAAATTGATTTCCCGGTAAATTCTGAAACCTAAAAAATCTTTGTGGGAACTTTGAAAATGCAGCTATGCGTCTCGTACAGCTGTTAATATGCTGGAATAATTTCTTTATTTTATGTGTTTTATGTTACCGCTGCTTTGAGAGCGGCTAATTGCGTCCGCCTTTTCTGGGTCTTTCTTTTTTTAACGTCTGCCAGTTCGCATGAATCACCTCCGCCTCCGAGCACGACTGTCTGCCCGCGCCGCGTCACAGAAGGCTCCGGAGGAGGGGGGACGTCAGGAAAGATGCAAGGGATTGTGGGTAATAATTTTTAACTGAAAGGGAAGCAGGTTTGCCTGTGCTGGAGTGAGCCGTGCTCCGCTGCTCTAGTGATGAGCGGGATGGGGATCTCTGTGTGTCTGTGGGGGGGCTGGCATGCCGTGGACTAGGGAGGAGGAGGGGATACGAAGGGGGGGTTTGGTGGGGGTATGGAGGTGTTGTCTGTACTGTGTTAATATGTAGTATGGGTCCTCTGAAGTGGGTTGATGTGTAGTGTGTTGGGGGTTCAGTGGTGTGTTAATGTGAACTGTGTTAATGTGCAGTGTGTTAATGTGGAGTGTGCTTTGTAGTGTGTTCATGTGTAATAGTGGTCCTCCATAGTGTGTTCTGTAGTGTGTTAATGTGCAGTGTGTTCTTTACTGTGTTAATGTGCAGTGTGTTCTTTACTGTATTAATGTGCAGTGTGTTAATGTGCAGGCCCGATGCCGTTTCCCTGCCCCCCAGCGGTGCAGATGGAGAGGGGGCTGCACGCTGACCCGGGCGGAGAGGCTGCAGCGTTCTGCGTGACGCCGCATGGTGCGATGCGCTTACTGGAGCGTGTCTGACGCGCATTCCGCCGCGGCGCCGGAGGACAGGGTCTGATCGCACGGCCGAGAAGCAGCGGAGCCCCCATGTTTATTTTTAGCGCGCGGCAGCGCTTCTCCAGGAAGAATACGAGGGGGGGGGGGGCATTTTAAATTCAGCTGTTATTGCAAGGGGTAGAGACCCCAAGGCCTCGTGTTGAGCAGGGGCCTGCAGCAGTGCATCTGAGCTGGGGCCCTTTATGTAAAAAAAAAACTTGTCTTTTTTTTTTTCTTCTTTTTTTTTTTTTTGTTGCTTGGTGCACATGGAATAATGACTTCCTGCCTGTCCCCATGACCCCAGTTACACAGTGAATGTGACGGAATTCTCAGTAAAACCCACACCTTCCTGACCTCGAGGTCAGAGGTCACGACCCAGACAGGCAGCAAATCGTCCATGGCCGTTCTAAACACTTTTAAGAAATGAGAGGAACGACGGGATCCTTCCGAGCAAACTGCAGATCACGCGTGACCCAGAGGAACTAATGGGTGAGCAGTTCCACATGCTTCTGGAAGTCCAGATGCTGCTATACTTGTGTTTACCAGCCACCCAAGGTGGCCCAACGCTATCCAGCCACTTTACATTTATCTTTCAGTTTTATTTTTTAAAATCTTACTCAAGTGTAGATGCCAGTTACTCTTACTAAAGTGTGCGAGTGAGTGACTTATTAAAAGCTGTCTTGTGTTCCTGAGCTGCATATTAATAGATCTGAAGCTTATAGCCTCAAACGCTAACAGTATCTCAGTGGAATTGAAGCAATCACGACAGCCGAAAATCAGTGTTTGTGTTTATTGGTTTTTTTAAAAGGCTCTCTAATTGCACCCCTTTAAATGGATCAGAGACTGCAGTAAGTCTGGTCTCTGCTCGTAATCCCTCCTCTGTTTTCTCCCCTCGGTCTCCCTCTGTGTAGCGAGCAGACTGTTTTAATTTGGTTCTGGTCCGCTCTGATTAATTAATGCCTGACATTAAAGCGCTCTGCTTCCTGGGGCAATCGGAGGTGACATTTCAAAGGCCGGCTAGTCTGATCTGTCTCCTTGCATTACCACACCCGGCGTGAGCCGGTAATCAAATGCGAGCGCTTTCATCAGCGGACACGTGACCTGGCAAGGGGGTCACTCCAGAAATGATTTACTTCCAGGTCTGGAGCTGCAGCGGTGACCTTCATTCCTGGTCCTGGAGAGCTGCAGGGTCGGCTGGTTTTGTGTTGTTATTCGGCACTTAGTTGATCAATTAAAGCAGTTTATTACACAGGTAACTCACCTCACCTGGTTTCTCGGGTCTGAACTGGCTGCTGATATTAAGGTGAAAAAAGAAACAACAAACCCAGCAGACCCTGCGGCTCTCCAGGACCAAGACTGAAGGTCAGTGAAGTACAGCCTGTAGCTCAGTGTTCCATGGCTGCGCGGCACAGCCGGTGGACTGCAGAGTGACAGGAAAGGCTGTGTGCATGAATTAGAGCAGGGCTGCCCCGCCCTGTTCCTGGAGATCTACCGTCCTGCAGGTTTTCACTCCAACCCTAACAAAGCACACCTCACATTCAAAAGCTAGGGATATACCGTCCTGTAGGTTTTCACTCCAACCCTAACAAAGCACACCTCACATTCAACAGCTAGAGATCTACCGTCCTGTAGGTTTTCACTCCAACCCTAACAAAGCACACCTCATTCCACAGCTAGAGATCTACCGTCCTGTAGGTTTTCACTCCAACCCTAACAAATCACACCTCACATTCAAAAGCTAGAGATCTCATTGAGCTGCTAATTAGCAGCATCAGATGCACCAAATTAGGGTTGAAATGAAAACGTACAGGACGGTAGATCTCCAGGAACAGCGTTGGGCCGGCCCTGCTTTAGAGAGCACTCATGCTACTCCACGCACTGGGCAGATAGACTTTCAGTTTGGAATAAAAGAAAAACAGGAAGATGAAACATAAAAGAGAAAGACTTTCTCCTTCTGTACTAACGCCCCCTCTTTCCCAGAAGAAAAAAACCCCTGTAATTCTCAGCGTAGCCTCCAACCACACGGTCACGTTAGCGGTGAGTTAGCGCCGCCGGGCTCAGGAACGAGGAAAGGTCGCGACTCCGCCCGTCTGACACCGTTAGACGCTGAAGGGCGAGAGCAGCGGCCTTTTCCACATCACAACCCCAAATGTTTCAGCGCATGCTCAGTGCTGCACTCAGTGCTCATCTCTTCAGGCTGCACCTCTCCCCACCCCTCCCTAGCCTATAGTTTGGCTCAATGTACCTAGTTAGGCTAATGCGATCACGTTACTTTTTATTTGACAGGATTGTTTTTGTCTGATTCTGATTAGGCAAATGTGATTTCAGTGCTAGTTTGTACTTGGCAGGATTGTTTGTTTGTTTGCTGAACAGGTCACCCTACAGGGTTGGAGTCCTGATCTATGTGGTCACTTCTGGCACTACGATCTTTACTTCACTCTAGTGTGTTTCTTTTGCACCTCTGCACCTTGAACTAATGCACTTGTTTAGTTTCCCGCTCTGGTCTGCTGCCTGTTGGATTTATTCAGTTTACTACTTCTTGAATACTTTTTACATCCTTTGTCTTGCTGTTCAGTTTTCAGCCACAGAATATGTAAGTGCTTTAAGGCCCAGTTTTATATAAATTTTTTTTTTTTGGTGCAGTTGCAGTATTTGCAAGAGTTTGATAATCTTTTAATCGTTCCAAAGCAGCTTTTATTAGCCACAGGGCCACACACTGAGTATCTTTTAACCTTTTAGCAATTAGAGGATAATTTAGATGAAAAAAAGGAATGTGATCTGCATTAGAATGATTAGTTTAAATTGTGTGACAGTAAAGTGTGTGTGCAGATCCACATCTGGTGCTGCATCTGCGACATGGTAAATAATGTGCATTTTGTAAAACATCTGTGTGCACTGTTTGCATGTGAGTAATGCACCACGCTACACAGACACACAGCTCAGCTGCACTCATAAACCCAACGACCCTGATCTAACTAGAGAGGCCAATCTGTGGAGGATAATTATCATCCTGAACAGCACAAGACACAAAACAACACATGTCCTTCTCCTGAACACACGCTCAGTGCACAGGGAGAACAAAATGAACGTTTAGGAATAAAGCTTTTCAAAATCCACAGTAAATACTGAAGTCATACAGGACGGATGTGATGGTAATAGGGGGAATTGGAACTAGAGGTTTACCCAAAATTTACATGGAGATGGAAGAAAAAATGATAAATACACATTTAAAACTCGGGTATAATTTCAATTTGGAGACGGACCTGTTTGTATCGTGTGTCTGTCAAGCTTACGTCTGTCTGGAACCAACTGCCACGCCACACCAGTCGACTCTGTTCGACTCAGTTTGCAGTGACTTTTTAAAAATGATGGAGTGTGGAAAATTTCTGGCCAGTCTAATGTCCTTTTTTGAAAATGTGTCCCCCATTATTAGCAGAAGTGCACTGCTGATGTGACGTTGCGGTGAATCGCTGGGTGGGTTAGAGCACAGGAAGCCGGCTGTGGCCTACTGGGGCTTCAGAGGCCGGGGTTTTCTCCAGAGCAGGGGTGAGTACGGGGGGGGGGGGGGAGATATCGAATTAGGAAAACCAACAGGGAATTTTTTTCAGTGAAATAGTACACCTTAATGCTTCAGCATGTGTCCTCTGTGTGGCTGAATGCATTTGACAAAGGGACACAATAAACAAAATCAATAGTTTTAAAAAAAAAAAGCAAGATCATTTTTGAAAATGCACAATGATTTATATTATTTATTATATTCGGGTTCCATCAGTCTTCAAAATGTTCTATTTCAAGCTTACTTTCTTTCAAGCCAGACGAATGAGGTCGACTCTGAAGACTCGTGTCATTACTACTTCATTTACAAGGTGATTTTAGGTAAACTTCCGTCCTGTCTACTCATTTGTCGAGGGAATAGCAGCACTTACTGTTTGTACTTCAACCATTTTCCAAATTTAGAAACAAGGCTTTTAGTTATAATGCACTCTGGTCTGGAACATGCTGCAAAAAACTATCAAATATTGATAGTTCTGTTACTTTGCTGAAATTCAAAGATGTGGTTCAAAACACTGCGAAAACATGCACAACAGAGGTGTGTCTGTGTTTCTCACAACCAGATTCCACCATCTTAAATCTGACCGTTTCTTCTGTATTTGTACGTTATGTGTTGTCTTCTTTGAAGAGATATTTAAATAAAATTAATAAAATAGCATATAGTGACGGCAGTGTAATATAATGGGTAAGGAACTGGTCTTGTTATCTAATGGTCACAGGTTCGATTCCCTGGTAGGACACTGCTCTTGTACCTTTGAGCAAGGCACTTAACTGCATTGCACTTGTATATATCCAGCTGTATAATTGGATACAACGTAAATGCTGTGTAGGAGTTGTGTAAGTCGCTCTCGATAAGAGCGTCTGCTAAATGCCTGTAATGTCATGTAACATAATTTATTAGGTAATTATACTATCGCAGAATATGTTTCACAGGCTGATCAGACATGTTTTATGAAAGCTCACTTTGGCAAGACGGTTTGTTAGTCGTCTGACCTCGATTTTTAAATTTAGAGCATCGTAAGGAAAGAAAGCCTGATGATGCTCAGTGACCTTTCCTTTATTTTAACGTACAAGTGAAGTCACGTGACACGCCCCGGAGGAGGAAGCCGTGTGCTGATTCGTGTTCGTAACGGCTTTAACGCTGTGAGTCATACTGTCCTGCCCATTATGTCGTCCTGTTTCCCGTGTTCCAGAATTATGGGTATAAAACCAGCGAGGGGAGAAGAGAAAGGCATACTGAGGGTATGCAACTGCACAGCAAAACATTCAGTGTTAATTCAACTCAAAGCTTTACATTCCCGCATGATGGATGAATCAGAATCAGAATCAAGAGCGCAGAACTGCAGACCGTCGGATGAGTCAAATCGAAGGGAAATTATGCGAAGCCGCGCAGCCATCTCCAGGTCAGACTTCAGCTTCATTGCCTGATCTGTGGAGTCCAGAAAATGGCAGTTTCATCGCAAGACTCCATCGGCACTGCATTACCTATAGCTCTAACCCAGATTGACTGGTCGACTGGTGCAGTTAATTGAAAATGGATCAGCGCTGAGTCTGTTTTTTCTCCACCAACACAGAACCCCATAAAGCCGCTGAGTGATGACCGTCTGTAAACCAGCTTTCCTAGGAGCCGTTTCTGTGCTGCCACTGAACACTTTCCCTGGGTTCATTGCCCAGCACTGATACCTCTCAACGCTCCTCACAGAAAGCCTCAAATTAATTTTATACAACTCGAAATATAATGCGTCATGGCAAACGATAACTGTAGAGCGTGGACTATTTCTTGTCGCTCGGGGTACAGACCAAGGACCCCTCAAAAAAAGAAGGGGTCAGTAATCAGTCCTGTTCTGCTTCGCTGTGAGTTTTGCCCAGGTCCCTGGGGTTTCTTCGGGGAATACAACAATAACAGTGACCCCAAATATTAATATCCTGTAAGGAGCCTCGCTGGGGAGTGGGCTGTCCTGTATTGCCCAGTTGGCAGCCACGCCCCAGATCGGGCACTGGGGGAGAAGGGGACGTGCTGTGACATACACAGAATGTTAGACCTCACCCTGACATCCCTACACTGGCCAGGGAACAGACTGTACTGGGTAAAAATCTGCCTGTTTTCCCTGGTCAGCATGAAATCGCAATAAAAACACAGTAGCAAATAAACCCAGTCAACCACTGAACTTACACACACACACACACACACTCACACACGCACACACACACACACACACACACACATGCATGCATGCACACACACACACACACACACACACACACGCACACGCACACGCACACACACACACACACATACACACACACACACACGCACACACATGCATGCACGCACATTTAGGAGCTAAACTCGCTCGTCGATGTCCAAATGGATAGTTTTTTTTTTTTTTAGTATGCTGAACATATTTTCTGAGACATTCCTCTTTGTTTTATAATGACCTGCAAAGCGAGTTGTTTAAAATATTTTGATTGGATCATTTTGATTTGCTGACAGTAAAACTGAATTTTCTTTATTCCAGGTGTTCGCAGCTGTGTCTCTGCCAGGTACCATCACCTGTGGACCAGACCCCTTCTTCACTGGAATATATGACATGACCTGTCGACTGCAGTTCGTTTTACAATTCAGACTCCTCCTACTAAGGCCATTATCTCATCATGAATCTCTCCCTTTCGCTGTGCGGGTCTGCTGCGTCGCCTGCCCCGTTTCATTACCTGAGACGGCTCATTTAAAACAAAGCCCATGGGACTTTACAACCTTATTCATTTTAACTGCCTGATATATGCTCCTAAAGAAGCATAACCTCGCAGCATAACCCTACACACACATCTCTTATACTTGCCATGCCAATGCTAATACGGCTGCTAATCAGCGTAAAACATGCAATCAACATATCAAAAGTGACAGGTTGGCTGACCTTTCATTGTTGGACCAATGTTGTCACTTTCCCCTTTCAGGGGCAGGAAACAGCTGCCCGCTGGTGAACTCTGACCCCCAGGTGACCCCTGACCCTCTCGTCCCTGAGAGCCTGGCTGACGGTGTGGCAAACTGATTCCTGACTCGCTGAAGTGATTGACCCATTAGCAGGACACACTTACAGAAATCAGAATGGCTTCGCTTCCCTGTGTGTTAACGGTCTTGGCCTACTGTAGAGTGATCTGGAGGTAAATGGCCATTTGGGGTCTGAAGGCTTGGTATGTGTCTGTGCTGGTTGGGTGGTTAGGTGATGGGGCGGTGACAGTAGGAGGGAGTCACTGTCATTTTTCAGACTTGAATATGACAAATACGCGTGCTTGTGTCACCCCCTTTGAACAATGTAGTGTGTTAGCATATGTCATACTTTGGGGTAACACAGCTGGTAGTTACGAAAAATTAAGCTTTAGTGACTTAAAGATAAATATCAGAGGGGTGCTTTGCCTCAAGGTGTGTAGATCTGCAAAAGTACATTGAGGTACAGAGCAGGACTAGGACATTAGGATTAAGAAACTCTTTAAACCCCGATCTGTTTCATACAGTATAAGAGGAATCCTTCTGTCTCGTAATAAAGTTCTTTCTTACCGTATGGCAGCAGTGCCGTAATGTCCAGTAAGACCGAGCCGCTGTATTTATACCGTGTTCGGATGAAGGCTGCAGCGTCTGCAGATTTTATTCCCAGCCATCAACAATAACCATCTGAACCGGTTAAAGCTCCTAACCTCAGTCCCTGAGAATGGGGGAAGAAATGAGAAACGATTTTGGGGTTAAACCAGATTTGACAATTACCCGGCGGGGAAGCGTCAGCGGTGCCTATTGGACACTTCTGCTGAGCAGACAGTCAGGATCCAGTACGAGCGCTCTGCTGGGCCTGACTGGGAGAGCTCTACGCTGAATGATTTATAGTGACTACACTTTCCTGTTAGCCTCGTCCTGTGTAGCACGGGCTCCAGGGATGTGGGGGATGGGGGAGGATGGGGAGGATGGGGGGATGTGGGAGGGGTGGTGAGGATGGGGGTTGGGGGTTGGGGGGTTGGGGGAGAGGATGGGGGATGGAGAGGATGGGGGATGGGGGTGTGGGGGGATGTGAGGGCGATGGGAGATGTGAGGGGATAGAGGGGATGTGGGGGTGATGGGGGTTGGGGGGTGAGGATGGGGGGATGGGGGATGTGGGGATATGGGGGGATGTGGGGGTGATGGGGGGATGTGGGGGGATGGAGGGGGATGGGGGATGGGGGATGTGGGGATATGGGGGATGTGGGGGTGATGGGGGATGGGGGTTGGGGGTGAGGATGGGGGATGGGGGATGTGGGATATGGGGGGATGTGGGGTGATGGGGGATGGGGGTTGGGGGGTGAGGATGGGGGATGGGGGATGTGGGGATATGGGGGGATGTGGGGTGATGGGGGATGTGGGGGATAGAGGGGATGGGGGTTGGGGGTGAGGATCGGGGGATGGGGATGTGGGGATATGGGGGATGTGGGGGTGATGGGGGGATGGGGGTTGGGGGGTGAGGATGGGGGATGGGGATGTGGGGATATGGGGGATGTGGGGGTGATGGGGGATGTGGGGGGATAGAGGGGGATGGGGGTGGGTGTTGCCACATGCTCTCTAGAAATAGAACAAAACAAATTAGCTAACGAGCGGTGCCTTACTGTGATATTGCTAATTATGTAACCCTTCTACACGTGAAGGGCGAATGAGGGGAGCTGGAAATACCGGGAGGAGGCTCATTAAACCTGCACACTGGGCGGGGACGTCAGCGGTGCGGAGACCCGAGTGTTTGGGTTCACAGGGACTGACGGCTGACGGAAAGCAGCAGTTCCACCCCCAATGGGGCTCGCAAAACCCTCTCCTTTCCATCAGGAGAACAAACATGCAATTTGGCTTCATTCAGTCTGTGTTAATTATGCGCTCATTTTCACGCAGGGGAAGATGAATGTGTTTTGTCGTCGATTCGGCTTGCAGGTGTGAAGTTCTGAACGTCGAGGAGGAAGAAACTCGGGGAAGACAGCTGCCGGTCTAGATGGAAATGAGTCGACTATCACCCATTATTTTCAGTGATTGAATATGCGAGAGAGGAGAACCTTTTCTGTCAAGTTTGTGTCTGTAGACGTCAGTCAAGAATGGACCAACTGAACAGATTTTATCCAAACGCTTCTATTTCAAGTCTGCTGTAAAAGTAAAATGTCATTAATTGTATTAATGTGCATTGATACCTGCTAAGTCAAAGCTCTTATTCTGGATGACCAGTACTGTCTTTAACTGTTTGGTGTTTACAAAGAAAGCTGTATCGACTACAGTAACATTAAACCCAAGCTGGCAGCTGCAAGCAACATAGGATGCTGACCTTAAACTGTTTGAATGTTCTTCCCGTTGTTTTTGTTAATTCAAAAATATAGACACTCAAAAGAAATATGCTCACAAGAATGACAAGCCACTCTCTGAACACCAGACCGGCCAGTGGAGGATGGGCTCCCCCTCTATAGCCGAGTTCCTCTCAAGGTTTCTTCCCATGGGGGGGGGGGGGGGGGGTTCTTGCCAACATTTGAGATTAAAATTATTATTTTTTTTAACTTCCATTGTTCACATTTTGGGGGATCAGGCCTGGTTTTTTGCCTTTTGTATTGCCACTGTACTGCATCTTTGTGACCATGTCTCAGTAAAACGTGCTTTACAAATTAAATTGAACTGTAATCAACCAAGCTCCCTGTGCAAATCCATGTCTGGGCAATGCCTCCCTCTTGGGGGGATCTGGTGATGTCCAATTTCTGCCCACCCTCCACCCCCTCCCTGCAACTGGAGCCCTTTAATGATGACCTCAGCCCCCCAGACTGCGGGGGGAGGGGGGAGGGGGCAGTGCTTGCAATTTCATTTGGAAAATGGTCATAGACTCCAAGGGGGTTTGGGTGAGGGGGGGGGCGTAAATAAAGTATCTTTTCAGAGCTGACAGAGGAGGTATTGATAGTGATTAATTTTTTTGGAAAGGGGGGGTGAGTGTAGGCTAGCTCATTGTAGGATCCTTGGCTGCAGTAGGCTACAGCTGTGGGGGATGTGGGGGGCGGGGGGGTGGGGGGTAACAGTGTTTAGGCAGACAGCACAGCTGGTAGGGCTACACCATGTTCAGTGTGACTGTCTGGAGTCTTGAGCCGGTGGGGAACACAGACAGGGTACTACTTTGGCCTTCCTCAATATGTCATATATTCTCCCAGATTGGTCACCTCCCAATGCTGTGAATCTCCAGTGAAGTCAGACCATTACTAAGCAGTGCCTAACACTGGTAATTATTAAAGACACTGACCAATCACAATCATACATTTTTTATTGTTGCATTACTCAAAAAGAACTAATAAATACAATTGCTATGGTTTTAATCGTGACTTATTGTTCAGTTAAGATTTACATTTCTATTTTTGGCTGCTGAAAACAGCAAAGCTCTTATACTGTCCACTATCAGTGGCTTTGGTATTGCTGTTTCTGACACCTTATATAAGAAATTTTTCTTTTAACCAATCAGCAGTGTGGCCATTAAAATAACTGCCAATCATAAGTGAACTTGAAGTTAATACCATTACAGATTTTTTCATGTTTTTTTAAACATTTATGTTCTAATATTGCAAAGGACTGTTTAATTGGACTTAATCCTAAATTCAGTTCCATTAAAAGCTGGGTTAGTTGGTCCACATTCTTTTTTTCCCCACCAGCTATTGACTGATAACAGACCCATTAGTTTGGACTGGGACCTGCCCCAGGGTCCTGGTGGTGATACATGGCACTGTTACTCAGTCTGGGTCCTGGTGGACCACAGTGTTTTACTTTCATCTTTGCTCATTAATCAAGGCTGATTGATTTTTTTTAAAACTCACTACTGACCAATTTTTTAAAAATCACATTATTCAAATTGCTCATTTGCTTGGAAGACATCCGTACGATTGAAGAGGCAACGTCGCTCAAAATCAAACACGCTAAACAGCAAAGCGCGCTCTCGACTATCACGCGCGTTTGTTAGACGCGCTCTCGACTAGCACGCGCGTCTAACAAACGCCATCCATTTTACTTTAAAACAAAGATGGCTACATCAGGAAACTCGCGGGAGAATTCAAATGGTTCAATCCATTTGAGAGTACAGTGTCGCCCAGCAGCAAGATGCAGAATGCCTGGCTAACAAACAGCTCAATTAGCTACCTACAGTTAAGCAGCTACTTACTTATCGATGATTGAACATGGTATATGGAGATGGCAAATTTAAATAACTACTGGAGTATTACTACAGGTGACGCTATTCCCAACAATACCGACCAAAAAAACAAGTGCGAAAGAGCGTGAGAGGTACGGAGATCAAGAACTATGGCCATCATAGGAAAACTGTGAACAGGGCCAACAAGTTTCTGTGGTCGTGCAACTTTTAAATCTGTGGAGACAGACGAAGAATGGCTGGCCTACAAGCAAAATGGTCCGTGGATGCTACTTCCTGGCCAAAGTGGAAGGCACGTCGTTACGGCAGAAGACAGCTTTCCATCAAGTAAGTAGACCATCCATTTTTTTACTAGCTTCAGCTTCAGCTCAAGAGAAGGCAGTTGAGCGCGGGGGGCTCTGGGTAATGGAGGAAAGTGCCTCTGAATTTCCGACGGACTGAGAGAATAATAGATGCCGCTTCAAGAACTAATTGAATCGTGGTGATTTTTCGTGAGCTTTTTTTATGCTATGGACGAGCGAATGAAAGCGGCACTACATTTGCAAACATCTTATAATTTGCTTGGTCTTGTCATTTCCAGGTTATTTTTGATTCGGGAAGAAATAGTGAAATGGTGAAATAATTAAGATGTAGATTGAATCTTGTCACTGAAAAGAGGGACAAGCACAGATCTTCAGGTAGGTTTAGCCTACCTATAAACCATTCACGCATATTCAACGAATTGAAATGGCATATTCAATCAAGTGTGCATCCTATAGACTGTAGGAAGTGCGCTGCATTACTATTGTTGAGAAAATGAACGATAAGCTTCAACCTACATAAGACTGCTGTGCATGAAAAGGGATTGCTGGTTGCGGTTTCTGGTATTCGCTCCAAAGGCTAAGTACTTTAAAAGAAGGTTTTAGTGGAACTGAGCGCTCTCTAAAGCACCCTCAGTTATTCATGCGTTGAGAATGGAGGGATTTCTTGTATGAAGAATATTAAAAGTCAGCCATTCAATTTTTCATGGCTGTCTTTGAGCTGAACTTTCTGGGATGAGAGATTGAATGGGGGGAGAATAAGTGCTGGTAAGAGTAGGAGCGGGAACGTGGCGTTTTGTGTTGCCCCTGGAGACCAGCAAGATCAAGGCTGACTGGACATGCGAGCCTGGATTTCGGTGCGCATCGCAGACCATGGGCAATATGTGATTTATTTCTTGTTTCTGTATACAATCAATGGACTGCTCGACCAATTACTGCACGGTGCACATGAGCAGTCTTGACCTTTGACTCACCAGTGCACATTTCAAAGATTAAATTGACAAGATGCCCTGTTGTTAGCGGTGATGTGCTCATACATTGAGCGAGCTACAGAGGAAGCGCTAATAAAACATCACTTTCGGTAGGCCTATGTTTAGGCGTAACTCTTAAAGGGTTAATGGGGGATAGCGTTTTTAATTCGGGATAATTCTGGGGCAGTACGGTTTTGCGGTAATCGGAGCTGCCTGACATTGATGAACAGTGACTTTCAGTCGTTACGGTAACCGCTGCTCGCTCTCCTCTGCAGCGCTGTGGGCAAACGTCTCTCTTCATTCTGTGCGACGAGCCACTCTGCGCTTATGTCCCGCCGTACGAGGCTCGACGTCCGCCCCCACGCTCCGCCAAACTGAGGACATGCAATGACCGTAATGTGGAAGGGCAAATTCCCAGACATGCTGATCGTGGGCATATTGAGAATGGATGACTAGAAATTTCCCACCTGAAGAAACAGGTGCTACTGTCACAAAAACATAAACACTTTCATTGTGTATTAGAGAGCAATTTGCATTTTTTAATTAACTGTTTTTTGTGTTGGGGGTCTGGTACTGCTGCTTTAATGAGCTCATCACAGATTAGAGCTGAGTGGAGGTTGTTCTTTGATGTTGTTTTACTGCTGGGTTCAGTCAGTCTTACTGCTGGTCTAATCCACTGAAGGTGACCGCGGTTGCATTTTCACACCGGATATTTTCCAGCCCAAGGTGAAAATGCTGTTGCCCTCAATAAGAAGCTTGCCACGATGGTGCAATAACCCCCTAGTACAACGTTCTTCATTTCCCAAGCTCTCGACTGGATGTTTGCGTGGAAGCTTGCTTCCTGTCCACGGGAGCCCACTCTGCTGGAGTCCTCCCGAGATGGGCATTCTCAGCCCCTGTAATCTTTGGGGGGTGTGGGGGCGGGGGGGCGGGGAGGGGGGGGGTGCAGGGCAGGGGCAGGGGCTGACATGCTGGTGCATGAGCGGTTCCTTTGCTTCTCCACTCTGTGCTTAACCATTAGACGGGACAGTAGCCATGATCTCTGTTGTTATTTCCATTCCCTGGGACCCCCCCCCCCCAATAGACCCCCCCCAGGCCCCATCGCCAGTCTAAATGTCACACTCACTCAGAGGCTCTGGCCGATTTGGCCCTCAGCCCAGCTGTGGAGTCGTCGAGAGGCAACATCCCACCAAGGCAGCGATCCCCTTTTAAGGAAAGGGGGATCGCAGCGGATGACGTGCGCGTAAATAAGACTCTGAACATTTGTGGTTTTTAGGGCAGAACAGCTCAAAAACAGTGTAAAGGAAGGAGTCACCATGGGAATCAGCCTCAATTTCCTGTTCTTTCTCTGTCCGTATTCTGTAACGGCATCTCCTGGCAGCCAGTCAGGATGCGAAAGATCAGAGCAGCCCACGGGGGTGACATGGAGGCCTGCTTTCTCAATGGGGCGGAGTCGAGGGATTATAAAAACGGTTATTCTTAATTAGACGGGTGAGCGTGACAGGCTAATCCTGGCAGGGGACATAGCTGTGAAGCCTCATTTCTGCAGCAAATCCCACCTCAAACTTCATCATGACCGTCCACTGTTCTCTGAAATAACCAGACGCAGGTGTTAATTTAGCACTGCTGTGTGCTAATCTGGCTTAATGTTGAGGAGTAAGGGTGGGTTGATGGGCTACGGGCACGTGATTTAAAAATAGACAGGATTTCTGATCATAGTGGGAGGCCACACTGAGATAACACCGTTTAAATATGAAGCCTAATTACTCGCCTCAGGAGCTGAGCAGATTTGAGAGAACCTACTGGGCGTGTGGAAATGGCAGCTTTCTTCTTTTAATGGTGGTGGTGGTGCAGTGAAAAGGTCAAAGGTCGCCTTTAATCTTCAGGTTACTGGTTTATTTCCACCCGAGAGTCCTCCCATCATCACCCCAAGCAGAGAATGGCAGCTGTCACTCAAAGCCCACCTGACGTGTTGCGGTTGGCCGTGGTTCTGAGTGTGCCTGTGTGTGAATTCACTCCCGACACTAAAGAAGCCTGTTGCAACTTCCTTTTGGGTTTCCTTCCTCTTCCTGGCATGTTATCACCTGTGTATTGCTGGCTCTCTTTTCGGGGAGGTGTAGATACCGCTTCTTCGTACTGGTGCAGCGTAAATTAGCCTTCTGTTGGAGGAAGTGGTGAGGCCATCATTTGCGTTCTTGTGTATTTGGATATAGCCACATATAGGCTAGCCCTATGAATTACTCTGCAGTACGTATACTGCACTTTCTCCTTCATTCGGTCCCTACAAATTTCCCCCAACCTGCACTGGGTGGGACACTGCCGTTGTGCCCTTGAGCTAGGTACCCCATCACCCCTAAACCCTCCTATGAGTGTGTGTGCCTCTATTTGTGATGTCATCATCACCTCACTCCTCCACACATGAGCCCAGTTATGGGGAAGGGTTCTCCATGTGAGTGACTGAAGCACACTTACTGTAAGCACACTAACGTTCACTTGAGTACAAGCACCGTCACATTCAGTGAAATCCCTTCATGAAAGCCGCACGTTAGTGTCTGTGCTTTTGCAGAACATATTGCAGTGTAGTATAATGGGTAAGAAACTGGTCTTGTAACCTAAAGGTTTGATTCCTGGGTAGGACACTGCCGTTGTACCCTTGAGCAAGGTCCTTATCCTGCATTGCTTCAGTACATATCCAGCTGTATAAATGGATGCAGTGTAAATGCAGTGTAAGATGTTGTGTAAGTCGCTCTGGATAAGAGCGTCTGCTAAATGCCTGTAGTGCAATGTAATGTAATGTGGGCAGAAATAGCAGCCCAGATGGTGGGCCTTGCGCATATTTTTTTTCGCGAGTCTGATGGGCAAACTGCTCCCCGTTCAGCCGTCCTCGTCTCTCATGACTAATCCGCGCGCGATCAGAAAACTCGCGCCCATCTGTCCCGCGAATGAGTCGCACATTTTTAGCCTCCGTCTTTATTTAGCTTCCTGCGTTTATTTATAAATGCGGCCCAGGCAAGTCTCCATCAGATGCTCAGTCTATCTCTCAGGCAGTACTTTGGAGTTTTAAGCATTAATTAACCCTTTAGGGGTGAAAACTTTACCCACATTTAAAATGAGAGTGTCTGTCAAAGTTAAAACCACACCAAACCTCTGTGTGGATAGTTTGATGATTCTATCACCTTAATAATATACAGAATGTGATGATGATTTCCCTGCATGTTCCCACCTGAAAAGCTATTGTTAAGTGCGTTAATGTGTCTGTATTTTTTCCACATTATTGTGGGAAAGCAGAGAGGGTTACACACTGAGATGGGATCACAGTACAGGAAGGGCCCTAGCTGGGATTCAAACCCGTGGCCCCACAGGGCGGGTTTGCATGGCTCTGAGAGGGATGGCTGCCCTGTGGACTGTGCCACACACTCACCCGAGGGCCTGTGTGTTCAGTGCAGTTTAATCTGAATCGGAGGAAGGGTGGAGCTGTGTGTTTTCTGCATGGGGTTGTGTCACTCTGTCATAAGGACAGACCGATCGTCTGGCAGGCTGCATGCAGTCTGCTACAGTAACCCTCCATTTTAAAACTCAAGTCATAAATCCAAGAAATGAATCAAAGCCAGTTCTGTTTTCTTTTTATGTTTCTCGTTTTGTTGCTTTGTTCTTCTTGCACGTGATGCGTCGGTGTGACATCAGCAGTTATGCAAACGAGCCGGGCTTGGCAGGCGCTGAGGCGTCTTCTCTGTGTGAGGAGTCTGTGGAAGGGGTGGGTGTCGCTCGTGGGTGGCGACTCTGGCGGGTGTGAAATGTGCTGGCCGTGCACATTCCTGCACTGGGGGGGGGCAGCTGGGGAGGAGGGGTGGGGGGGACTGGACTGGACGGGGGGCAGCTGGAGAGGAGGGTCGGGTGGGGGGACTGAACGGGGGGCGGGGGGGGGGCAGCTGGGCAGGAGGGAGGAGGGGTCGAGGGGGGGGGCTGTGGGAGGCTGAACTTTACTATGGGATTTAGAGCCAATTTACAGTGAGATTCCTTCCTTCTGCTGCCCGGCTCTCCCATTTCCCAGATAATCCGTTATCGGGGCTTAATATCCGCCATTGCGAGAGGAAACTGACAGCTAATCATAGTCGAGGAGCCCCACCCCTGGTGAACACTGCGCTAGGCTGGAGCCTGTCTGTGTGCTGTCAGTCACAGTCTGCAGGACGTACTGTCTGTGGCTCTCCGCAGCGAAAATGCTGTGATTGGTTCAGAAAAACACTGACCGGTGCTGATAAGCGGGTGTTTGATAGTGGACTGAGGCTGAGCTTATTTTTGACATTAAGAGGCTTCAGTCTCCCAGCTCTAGCAGGAATAATAATCTTCAGCCCAGAGGGTGGGCGGGGGTTATTTTAATGCACAGATTTGCAGTGAGACTCTTTCTAGTGTGAAAATGTGAGTGTGAAAGTCAACAGCTGCAGGAACGGGAAAAGAGTGAGGTGGGGGTTTGAAGGGGGGGGGGGGGGGTGGGCTACTTTCTCCCTTGAGAATAGTCCAGACTGTTTTTATTGAGGGGGTTGAGACTGGACAGCAGCTGCAGCTCCCCCCCTCACGTGCACGGGCCGATCCCCCCGTTCCCGTCCTGAGGGCGCGTGGTTAGCGCACTGTTAGCACAGTTAGCGTTAGCGCACGGTTAGCACGCTGTTAGCGCATGGTTAGCGCACGGTTAGCACGCTGTTAGCACACTGTTAGCGCACGGTTAGCACGCTGTTAGCACATGGTTAGCGCCGCTGTGCATGCCTGGTGCCGTACGCGGCTCTGCGCGGCCATCCATGTTAGAGTGCTTCGTAAAGTCTCCATTTCTGATGTGCACCCACTGGAACAGTTATTCTACATTGCTCACATTTCTTCCAGGGAGCAGGGAGTTGAGAAATGTATTTTCTCAGTTAGCACACATCAGTGTTTAGGGGAAAAGGCCCTTCTTTGTGCAAAAGGTCCCTTTGCCAATGGTGTGTGTGTGTGCGCACGTGGCGTGCGTGTTTTAAATTCAATATAACAGATTGACACAACACCAATAAAATGTAAAAAATGATAATGCTATTAAGAACAACAGTAACTACAGTATAATTACTGTTCTCTTTTTTAAATGTAAACTAGGTTTTAACATTTTTTAGGGGCTTATTTAAAGTTCAAACGGATTCTTTTGTGGGACCCCAGGTCACTGGGTCACATTTGAATGGCGGGGCTTGTGTGGTATAGGTGGCCATCGGCATGTGTGTGATTGGGCAAGCCTGCAGGCCAGTGTTTACACACACAGCTTAATTAATGGCTTGTCTTTGCTCGTGGTTCTGGAAGAGCTTCTGAGATTAGCGTGGAGTTCTCTAAGGAGGGAAATGCAAACGCACTGCGATATGCAGGCTGGTACACACACACTGCGATATGCAGGCTGGTACACACACACTGCGATATGCAGGCTGGTACACACACACTGCGATATGCAGGCTGGTACACACACACTGCGATATGCAGGCTGGTACACACACACTGCGATATGCAGGCTGGTACACACACACTGCGATATGCAGGCTGCTACACACACACTGCGATATGCAGGCTGGTACACACACACTGCGATATGCAGGCTGGTACACACACACACTGCGATATGCAGGCTGGTACACACACACTGCGATATGCAGGCTGGTACACACACACTGCGATATGCAGGCTGGTACACACACACTGCGATATGCAGGCTGGTACACACACACTGCGATATGCAGGCTGGTACACACACACTGCGATATGCAGGCTGACACACAGGGCGCTGGAATGAGGCCATGTGTTCTGCATGTTCTGCAGATTAGCCTACGGGTCACATTTCTTAATCTCGGTCACTGCGCATTCTCACAATATTTCCCGAAGACATCGCCAGTGATTTTCTAGACATTGTGTTAGAGCGTGCTCTGTGCTGTGAGCTCTGTGCTCTGTGCTCTGTGCTCTGTGCTCTGTGCTCTGTGCTCTGTGCTCTGTGCTCTGTGCTGCGTGCTGCGTGCTGCGTGCTGCGTGCTGCGTGCTGCGTGCTGCGTGCTGCGTGCTGCGTGCTGCGTGCTGCGTGCTGCGTGCTGCGTGCTGCGTGCTGCGTGCTGCGTGCTGCGTGCTGCGTGCTGCGTGCTGCGTGCTGCGTGCTGCGTGCTGCGTGCTGCGTGCTGCGTGCTGCGTGCTGCGAGCTCTGTGCTCTTTGTATCTTAACCGGGGGACAAGTGAAGTGGTGAGGGCCCCACAGCAGTCATGCGTGTGAAAGGACTGCATAAAAATGCATCAGCAGACTAATACGCACACAAACATGCATGGGGGGAAAAACAACAGCATGAGTACGGGCTCAGAGGTCCTGTGTTTGAGCGTTCTCTGGTTCCTCCGAGCTCTCGGCTAGAGAGAGGCTGCTGAATTTGGCGAAGGTTTGAGCGAAATGCCAGCAAGCCGCCTTCTCCATCTCGCAGAGCGGTTAGGCCAGCGGACAGAACGCGGCTGCAGGCGGTGACACTCACACACACACACACACACACACACAGACACACACACACACACACACACACACACACACACAGACACGCACACGCACACGCAGACACACGCAGACACATGCACGCACACACGCACACACACAGAGATGAGCTCAGCGGCTGACATCCAGGCTTTCAGCGAAGCGCATCCTGACACGGCTTTGACAGACATCCTGTTTCCTGAGCACACATTCAGCTCTGTGTGTGTGTTTGTGTGTGTGTGTATCTGCGTGTGCGTGTGCGTGTGCGTGTGCGTGTGCGTGTGCGTGTGCGCTGTCGTCAGGCTCACGGCTGCGTCCAGCAGGCTCAGCTGTGCACATCTGTGTGTGTTCTCTGACGCCAGGTCTCTTCGTAAATCACCGCACGTGCTGCTTCAGCAGTGGCAGGGAGATATTTCACTGTGAAGCAGTCCAAGCTGAGTATCTGCTCTATAAAAAAAGAAAAAATCTGTGCTGTACGTCACAATTTTATTTATGTCAGACCTTGGGAATGTTCTCCCCTGACGCGTTATATTTCCTGAATGTTTTTTTTTTTAGGAAAAGTTGAACGGCGCTCTGAAGCGTCTCATTTGTGTCGCTGGAATGGCTGTGTGTACACAGGCTGACTGCAGGCAGTGACATCACGCCCAGAATCAGCGATAAGAGCGAGATTACCCTCCCTGCGCAAGAGAACTGGATCCTTTCAGCTGTGGCCTAATCGCACCCAGCACAAAGTTAGCCTGGTTCAGAGTCCTTTTATAGTAACAACCCCATTCCAAAGAGGGGAGAGAAGTACCCAAACCACTCCATTTTAAGTGTGCTGGAGTGTATGTGTACGCAGCGACGTGAAACCACTGGCTGTTTTATATATTAATGCCCAGAGATGAACCGTACGGTGTGCTGTGGTACAGATTTACTCTCTCTCTTGCTGAGAGGGGTGTGTTGGGCCCGAAATGCCCTGCGCAGGCGAGATGGCTGTCGGAACTCCACAGGCTCGCTTAAGAGGAGCGGGACTGAAAAACATGCGACCGGCGTACGCCTGCAAACGCGACGAGAAAAGGGCAGAGACCTGCATGGACGGACGATGGAAAAGAGCTTCTGGATCTGACCTACATCTGAGTCCCTCAGTCTCTCAGCTTCTACAAGCATCTGAGTCTTTCAGCTTCTACAAGCATCTGAGTCCCTCAGTCTTTCAGCTTCTACAAGCATCTGAGTCTCTCAGAGTCTTTCAGCTTCTACAAGCATCTGAGTCCCTCAGTCTTTCAGCTTCTACAAGCATCTGAGTCTCTCAGCTTCTACAAGCATCTGAGTCTCTCAGAGTCTTTCAGCTTCTACAAGCATCTGAGTCTCTCAGAGTCTTTCAGCTTCTACAAGCATCTGAGTCCCTCAGTCTTTCAGCTTCTACAAGCATCTGAGTCCCTCAGTCTTTCAGCTTCTACAAGCATCTGAGTCTATCAGAGCCTTTCAGCTTCTACAAGCATCTGAGTCTATCAGAGCCTTTCAGCTTCTACAAGCATCTGAGTCTCTCAGTCTTTCAGCTTCTACAAGCATCTGAGTCCCTCAGTCTTTCAGCTTCTACAAGCATCTGAGTCCCTCAGTCTTTCAGCTTCTACAAGCACCTGAGTCTCTCAGCTTCTACAAGCATCTGAGTCTCTCAGAGTCTTTCAGCTTCTACAAGCATCTGAGTCTCTCAGAGTCTTTCAGCTTCTACAGGCATCTGAGTCCCTCAGTCTTTCAGCTTCTACAAGCATCTGAGTCTATCAGAGCCTTTCAGCTTCTACAAGCATCTGAGTCTATCAGAGTCTCTCAGCTTCTACAAGCATCTGAGTCTTTCAGCTTCTACAAGCATCTGAGTCCCTCAGTCTTTCAGCTTCTACAAGCATCTGAGTCTCTCAGTCTTTCAGCTTCTACAAGCATCTGAGTCCCTCAGTCTTTCAGCTTCTACAAGCATCTGAGTCTCTCAGCTTCTACAGGCATCTGAGTCTCTCAGAGTCTTTCAGCTTCTACAAGCATCTGAGTCTCTCAGAGTCTTTCAGCTTCTACAAGCATCTGAGTCCCTCAGTCTTTCAGCTTCTACAAGCATCTGAGTCTCTCAGCTTCTACAAGCATCTGAGTCTCTCACAGTCTTTCAGCTTCTACAGGCATCTGAGTCCCTCAGTCTTTCAGCTTCTACAAGCATCTGAGTCTCTCAGTCTTTCAGCTTCTACAAGCATCTGAGTCCCTCAGTCTTTCAGCTTCTACAAGCATCTGAGTCCCTCAGTCTTTCAGCTTCTACAAGCACCTGAGTCTCTCAGCTTCTACAAGCATCTGAGTCTCTCAGAGTCTTTCAGCTTCTACAACATCTGAGTCTCTCAGAGTCTTTCAGCTCTACGGCATCTGAGTCCTCAGCTTCAGCTTCTACAAGCATCTGAGTCTATCAGAGCCTTTCAGCTTCACAGCATCTGAGTCTATCAGAGTCTTTCAGCTTCACAAGCATAGATCCTCAGCTTCTACAGCATTGGTCTCTCAGATTTTCAGCTTCTACAGCATCTGAGTCCTAGGTCTTTCAGCTCTACAAGCATCTGAGTCTATCAGAGCCTTCAGCTTCTACAGCTCTGAGTCTCTCAGTCTTTCAGCTTCTACAAGCATCTGAGTCCCTCAGTCTTTCAGCTTACAAGCATCTGAGTCCCTCAGTCTTCAGCTCTACAAGCACCTGAGTCTGCTCAGAGTCTCCAGCTCTACAGCATCAGAGTCTCTCAGCTCTACAAGCATCTGAGTCTCTCGGAGTCTTTCAGCTTCTACAGCATCTGAGTCCCTCAGTCTTTCAGCTTCTACAAGCATCTGAGTCTATCAGACCTTTCAGCTTCTACAAGCATCTGATCTATCAAGCTTCAGCTTCTAAGGCATCTGAGTCCCTCAGTCTTTCAGCTTCTACAAGCATCTGAGTCTATCAGAGCCTTTCAGCTTCTACAAGCATCTGAGTCTATCAGAGTCTTTCAGCTTCTACAAGCATCAGAGTCTCTCAGCTTCTACAAGCATCTGAGTCTCTCAGAGCCTTTCAGCTTCTACAGGCATCTGAGTCCCTCAGTCTTTCAGCTTCTACAAGCATCTGAGTCTATCAGAGCCTTTCAGCTTCTACAAGCATCTGAGTCTCTCAGTCTTTCAGCTTCTACAAGCATCTGAGTCCCTCAGTCTTTCAGCTTCTACAAGCATCTGAGTCCCTCAGTCTTTCAGCTTCTACAAGCACCTGAGTCTATCAGAGTCTTTCAGCTTCTACAAGCATCAGAGTCTTCAGCTTCTACAAGCATCTGAGTCTCTCGAGTCTTTCAGCTTCTACAGGCATCTGAGTCCCTCAGTCTTTCAGCTTCTACAAGCATCTGAGTCTATCAGAGCCTTTCAGCTTCTACAAGCATCTGAGTCTATCAGAGCCTTTCAGCTTCTACAAGCATCTGAGTCTCCAGTCTTTCAGCTTCTACAAGCATCTGAGTCCCTCAGTCTTTCAGCTTCTACAAGCATCTGAGTCCCTCAGTCTTTCAGCTTCTACAAGCACCTGAGTCTCTCAGAGTCTTTCAGCTTCTACAAGCATCAGAGTCTCTCAGCTTCTACAAGCATCTGAGTCTCTCGGAGTCTTTCAGCTTCTACAGGCATCTGAGTCCCTCAGTCTTTCAGCTTCTACAAGCATCTGAGTCTATCAGAGCCTTTCAGCTTCTACAAGCATCTGAGTCTATCAGAGCCTTTCAGCTTCTACAAGCATCTGAGTCTCTCAGTCTTTCAGCTTCTACAAGCATCTGAGTCTCTCAGTCTTTCAGCTTCTACAAGCATCTGAGTCTCTCAGTCTTTCAGCTTCTACAAGCATCTGAGTCTCTCAGTCTTTCAGCTTCTATAATCATCTGAGTCTCTCAGTCTTTCAGCTTCTACAAGCATCTGAGTCTCTCAGAGCCTTTCAGCTTCTACAAGCATCTGAGTCTCTCAGTCTTTCAGCTTCTACAAGCACCTGAGTCTCTCAGTCTTTCAGCTTCTATGGTGACTAATAAGGGGAGCCTCAGGAAAGGAGGTGGTCCGAATCGCTGTGTTTGCAGCGATGTGTCCCTCAGCACCTCATATTATTACAGGATAACGGAAAAAAAGCACAACAGTGACATCCTTAAAACAGTTTATTTTAGGAATATGAAGGGGGGAGAACATCGGACAGTTGAGCGGTGCATTTATTATGAAATAAGGGCATTACATTTTGTTTCTTAGAGGGAAAAAAAAGCAAAAAACAAAACAATGTCACGTATTTTATTTACACAAAAAAGATTCAGTGACTACACAGTTCTCTCTCACAACCACGTCCCTTTGGGTCCACAGGAGGTTAAGTAATTACCACATTTAGAATGGCAGGAAATGGAATATTAAACAAAACAAACAGTTTTTCTCACACATTTTCTCAGAGGTTCTTCTCTGTGGCCTCGTTACAGTGACAGGCAACCGGCAAACTCTAAACAACAGTTTTAAAGCCAGAGTCATTTTGCTCAGCAAAATTAATTAGGCCATTGAAAATATTCTGTCACGGGGAATTTACTGGCTTAAAACATCACCAGTAAGAACTTATCTACATAGATATTTTTTGTAAATAGTGATTTCGCATGATGGACTCCTGGTTTTGTGCACAGTGTTATCTGGTTATGATATGAGGTTGATCATGATATGAAGTTGAATATGATATGGATTGCTCCCTGTGCCTTTGGGAAATAGTTTCAGTTTTGTGCGGAAATATTGGGCTTTGATAGTGACTCAGACTTATCTCTGTACTGGATCTTTATAATTAGAAGAATAATTATTCATTATTATTTATGAGATTCAAAGGCGGTGGCAGACTTATTCGCCGGTCTCTTTGTTGAGAAGCCAAACTGTATATTTTTAATTCTCGGTGAGCGAGTCTTAGCCGTATGCTAATTACTAAGACGGCACTCTGGAACACAATGAACCAACTGCAAATTACTGTGCCACACGCAGTCACAGAAACGTCTCCATGTGAAGGTGAGGCGTGCCCAGAGAAACCACGGTAACAATTAGGTTTTCTGGAGGGGAGGGGGCGGGGGGGGGCGGTTCTATGAATAGAAATATATATATATTTTTTTAAAACACCGCTCCCTTTATCTCTGACAGGTTTAGCAGGGGTTCTGGCTGCAGAGTCGGGCACTGATCCTCGACCAGATTCCAGCGCAAAAACGTAAAAAAAAAAAACAACAAAAAAAAACATCAGAGGACCTAAACCAAGGTGCTCCTGAAGGGTCCGACTGTGCTTTGATCAGTTCGTCTCTTCTGCGAAGCTTATTCACACCCCCCCCCAACCCCCCCCCCCCGATCAGGCAGGTTCCCCGCCACCGCAGTGGTGCTTCTGACGGCTCACTCTGGTGAGGAGTGATGCTCTTCATCCATCTCACAGCACAGATGTTCGTTTGCTCTGTAAATTCAGTGCAGCTTGTAAGCTCACATTGTATATGACCATTTATGCAGGTGCAAACAGCTTTTTCTGTGAAACAACTCAGGATAAATATCTTGCGCATGGTTACTATGACCATTCAAATGCTTGCCCTCAACTTCAACCCACGTGTTGCTGTTAGACCTATTCCTCCAATCACATCAGACTGCATGTATGGTACAGTGTTTCATTGTCTGCATAACTTGGTGGTAGTGCGAAGCAGGCAGGTGGGATTGTGTGCGGTGTCCTGGATATGATGTGTAGGACTGAGTACCGTAAAGTGCAGAGGGACAGTCGCTGTTTCTGCAGTAAAAGAACAGGCTGTGGTGATGAGATCTGTGTTCATGACCGGTTTTCTGTGCACACGGGGGACGGAGAAAAGCGCTCGAGTCCCCCCCCCACTCCGTGACTCTGCTCACGTAACCGTCGGCAACGTGGCTTCCGCCAGATTAGAGCCCACGCCGTGTCCCTCGCACGCTCTGCTGGATTGGCGCTTACATAACCACCAGCAAACAGATGGCGCCTGGCGTTTCCGCGGGAGACCGTACGCAGCGTCACACAGGAGAACCGTCGGCGGATTCATTCGAGGTTGGCTTGGGTGACACGACACATTTTAACGCTGCTCTGGCAGAGTGGGTGTGTGACGCATTTTAACGCTGCTCTGGCAGAGTGGGTGTGTGGCGCTTGTCGGAACACGCAGGAGAATCTTTTTTTTTTAACCCTTTAAGGTGTGAGATCACAAATATACAATTAGAATGTTCTTGACTGATCATTCCAGTGCTGATGTCACAATCACTGGTTATTGAAACAATGGCGTTCTAGAAGACTGACTTGGAACATTCCAAAACATCTCGCCCTGTAAACGGTTAAACCTGGTGTGGCTGGATCCACTGTAGCACTCCTGGTGGGGGGGTTGAGGATGACATGGAGCTGGTCTGCAGGACAGTGTAGCCAGGGAGCAGCCAGGGAATGTCCAAGCATCTTGGGCTAGTTCAAGCAGTTCTGAACGGTTCTGAGAACAAGGCGCACGGCACACTATGAACAGACAACTACAGCAGGTTCTATGGGTGTGGGGTCAGCCTGTGAAGCACTCCTGTGCTGGCAGACCATCAGTACAGAACTGTACGTGAGTCAGCCTGAACAGGGACATGGGTCCGGTTAGGATGAGGTCCATAATCATGCAAGGAAGAACCGTCAACAACGAAGAGGGGATTCTGTTACTGCAGTGGAGCGGGAGAGGTCCTGTGTTTTTAGTGTTATTCCTGCTGTGGAAAAACGGCAGTATGGCAGTCTGTAGCTCCTGCAGTCTTTCAGTCTGTAAACATGTGCTTCTCTGATCTCCTTTAAATAATCCGGAGAGGGCTCACACCCAGACCGCTGTATCGAAATCGTAGATCATGGGCTGAGCGTGCCCCATGACCTGGATGGACCGCACCCTGTCGATGTAAATGGCCGAGCTCTGGCCCCTCCTCTCGCCCGGCGGACGGGCGCTCGGCCGCCCCTTGCCCTGCTGCGCGCTCGTCCGGAAGGGGTAGAAGGAGGCCTTGGGCTTGGGCGCCTTCTTGGGCCTCTTGAAGAGCTCGGCGTCGGGGTCGTCCAGGGGCATCCAGCCCGGCCTCTCCTTCAGCAGCTTGTCTCTGTCGGGCCGCACGCTGCGCAGGAACTTCCTGAAGATGCCGGCGGTGAGCGAGAACTTCCTGCCGAGCTCCTCGGAGCGGCTGCGCTGCAGCGGCGGCTTGGCCGACGCCCCTTTCCCTTGCCCCGCCCCTTTCCCCGCCCCTTTCTCCGCCCCCTTCCCGCGGCCCTTCTTCTCCAGCTCGGGCAGGTCCAGCCAGTTGCCCACCAGGTCGGCCAGGACGTTGTCGCCCAGCACCAGCGGCTGGCGGGTGCGGCTGCCGCTCATCAGCGAGGACGTCCAGTCGCTGGAGTCGTCCTCGGCGCCGTCCTGCGGGAACTCGCAGTCCCGGGACGGGCCCTCGCGGGACAGGCTGTACAGGATCCCGGGCAGGTCGACGGGGGCCAGCTGAGGCGGGGGGTGCTGCTTCTGGAAGGTGCGGTTCAGAGGGCTCGGGGGGCTGCTGTCCTCCTGCGATGTACCGCTTTCACAGGAGCTCCCCGAGGAGGAGGAGGAGGAGGCGGCGGAGGAGGAGGAGGAGGAAGAGGAGGAGGAAGAGGAAGCGCTGGTCCCGCTCTCCAGACTCGACATGGAGGGGGACGTGTCCAGGCTGTTGCGGTGTAGGCCCCGCCTCTGCTCCCCCCAGCTGGGGGGCGGCTCTGTCTCCGGGGCGGGGCTGGAGACGCGCGTCTCCGCTGGGGGGGGACACGGCCGGGGCTTCTGGGATATCTCCAGCTGCTCCAGCGCCGTCTGCACCTGCAGCAGCTTCAGCTCCTGGAGGGCCCCCATCATGGAGTTCATCTGCGCAGACAGCCCATCGCCCGCCTCCTTCATGGACAGCTACAGGGGGACAGACAGGGAGGAGGCAGTTAGCCTGACAGAGGGAGGAGTCAGTTAGCCTTACAGACAGAGGGAGGAGTCAGTTAGCCTTACAGACAGGGAGGAGGCAGTTAGCCTAACAGACTGAGAGAGGAGTCAGTTAGCCTGACAGAGGGAGGAGTCAGTTAGCCTTACAGCAGAGGAGGAGTCAGTTAGCCTGACAGACAGAGGGAGGAGTCAGTTAGCCTTACAGACAGAGGGAGGAGTCAGTTAGCCTTACAGACAGAGGGAGGAGTCAGTTAGCCTTACAGACAGAGGGAGGAGTCAGTTAGCCTTACAGACAGAGGGAGGAGTCAGTAAGCCTGACAGACAGGGAGGAGTCAGTTAGCCAGTCAGTACATAAAGAAACATACAGCAAATTCTGCAGCAACGTTTAACAACTACATAAATAAAATATTTGCATATCCAGATAGATAAGCCTGTCATTGGCTGAAATGGTTGGATTTTGAGTAACGTTGAACTCTGAACTTTGCGGGCACGGGTTTCTGCGATGATTTGGTCTCTCCGGACGTTCCCCCCCCCTCATCGTGCTTCATAATCTAACCGAATTAAACTTTAATCATGTGACACGTGGGTTTAGGAAGCCTTCTCTTGCCACATGCCTGTGCGGGTGGGGCAGGGCAGGGCAGGGTGGTTTGAGGCGGGGAGGGGCGGGGCGAGGCAGTCGCATGCCAGTTGTCCGGGGCATCGGGTCAGAAACGCGGTACTGTCCTCTCTCCCCCCGGGCCGAGAGCTCCCTTCATGTGGTCTGACTGCTCCCCAAACCAGGAGCCGTAACTACGGCAACGGACAAGCCCAGACAAGCCCTGCATCAGCAGGGAGCACCCTCACGCTGTACACTGTACCAGCACTGTGCCAACACTGTGCCAGCCCTGTATCTAACTGCCAACGCATGCCACGCTAACAAGCTTTCACTTCATGAGTACACAAAGGCAGCCCCTTACAAGGTAACTGAAACCCAAACTTTTGCACCATTGTTGTGGGTTTAGTATGTTTAAAAAAAAATAAAAATAAAAAAAATAAATCCAGAATTTTAAGAAACATACTGTTACAAAATACATTTTACGCACAATTCTTGTAGGCGTGCTATAGTATTCAGTCAGAATGTTGTATTAACCGTGCTAGCTGGTTAAAAGTTCGTTTGGCACAGATAAGCATTTAAACATATAATATGTTCAGTAATATCAAATATAGCAAAATGTACGTTATTCAGTTGACAGGATGGTAATGCATGAATAGTCACGTGATCACCTGTCTGTGCCAGAACTGATGAGGCTTAGATCATCTTTTGGCCGATAGACAGACAGACAGACAGGCAGATGGACGGACAGACAGACGAACAGACAGACAGTGGCCCAGGACAGCGAATGCGCTCCCCTTACCTCGTTTAAACTCTCAGAAAGGCTCCTGCCTCCGTGCCGGGTTCCCCCTGGGGTTCCCTGCTCGTTCAGACTCTACCTGTACACCTGAGCACCCGCAGCGGTCCGCTAACGCTAACGCTAATGAGGCTCGACTGAACCGGCTCCCGGACATGCAGCTGTGTGGAGACCTCAGTCTAGACTGGGGGAGGGGGCCTGTGCAGCGGAGTTTACAGGCCTGTGGGGCTGAGGGAGGGGGGAGAGAGGGAGGGAGGAGGAGGAGGGATAGGGGAGGGAGGAAGGGAGGAAGGCGGGGGTACGAGACCGTGTGTTTGGACAGTCTACTTTTCTTTCGGCCGTGAGAGTGCTTTGGAGGAGAGTGAACATAAATGTCACGGTATTATTTAAGCAGAGCGTCAGGCGGTAGTGTCACGGACACCAGCCACAGCCAGTTCAGCGTCTCCTTCAATTATTAATCTGGAGCCTTCATCCAGGGTTATTAACCCTTTGCCCTTTACAAACACCCCTATTTTACTGAGCATTTGACACTGATGCAGGTCTGTTTCCACTCTGCAGTGTCCCTCCCAAAATTTAAACTTGCTGTCCTCTGGTATCAGGACCGATTCCAAAAGTGCTATGACTCGAAGTAGAAGGTTGAATAATTAAATGTGTTCTGAAGTTCTTCTTTTCCCAATCTGTTATATCTCAATGTCTCTCCTCATTATATGTCATAATTCATAGCTGGTATTGGTAAATGTTAAAGAGCTTCAAACATGACTTGTAGTGCTTGTGATTTAAGGAGTCATTCCCTGTGAATCAGTGGCCGCTGACTGGGATTACTGTGCCAAGACTTTGTTTTCATTTTTACCAGTCGTGTGGTTTTATGGACACAGTTCCATAGCTGGTTACTCTGGGCACACAGACTGGCTGTATGATGGACCAGATGGGTCCATACACACACCAGCCCTTTTTCATACGCACCTGGAGGACACAGGAAAGACACTTGGAAGGGATTGTCTTTAAAAGACCCAATTCAAATGAGTTCCGGAACTCTGGGACCAGAGTTTAATTAACCCTGTGAAGAGTAGGTTTTTTTTTTTTTTTTTGGGAAGTCGGTGTTCTAGAACTCCATTGCTTTCAGTTACCAGTAGTGAGTGTTACATCAGCATTAGAATGTTCAGCTAAGAACATTCTAGTCACATGTTTGTGATCTCACAGCTTAACTGGTCAACTGTCAAAGTTGTGGACTGCTAGACAGCCTATGGGCAGACTGAAGGACAGGAATGTTAGCGCTGTCCTTAGAAGTAATGTGATTGGCCTATCTAATCATACATCAGAAACAACAGGGCCTTTTTTGCCCCTAAGTTTCATTATGGAGGTAGTAGTAATTACAGTAATCATGTTGTCCCTGTCCTTTGTAGTTATAAGCATCATTTTTAAGGTGATTGTTATTATGAACGATTAGACATCTTTAAGCTGGGCAGCGGTACGTAATCACTGAGGGACGTCCCAGGGGCGTTGTATGTGTGCTGATGTGTCCTGTGGTTATAGACGAGGCCTTTCTGTCTGAATGGACCTGAATTATTCACCAGGCACAGGTCCCAAAAGGCCACGCAAGTTTAGCCAAGTCCAACATCCCTGGGGGAAAATATGACTGGCCATAACAGTCCTCAGCCTTGCCGTTAAAATGTGCATCTAAAAAATGATATTTATGAGCCGTCTTGTGCTCTGAAGTCCTCGCTCGCAGATAGCCCTGGGAACTGGAGATGTTTACAGCACTGCCGTTTTCCTGATATATTAATAATTCACCCACGCGCTGCAGAATGCAGTCGACCAATCACGTCCTTCCCTCCGTATCCCAGCCCCAATCGCGTGCCCCTAAATATGCCATCTTTCGCATATTTAGGCCCAAAGTCCGGCCCAAAGCACGTTGGGCGTGCAAATGTCCCGTAGCGGTGTCCCGCGTGACCCCCAAATGTTGGCTGAGGTGATGAGGTCATGTATGGCGGCCTACGAAATGTCCCCCCAGTTCTGAAGTCACCCACACTTGTCCTTCCTTAATTTCCAGAAACTCTCCACCCTCTTCTCCACTTCCTTTAGCCTCCACCCCTTTGAGTGGACACCCATATCCTGAATTTACAATCGGAACAAAAAAAAGAAAAAAACAAACTGCTGAGTCATGAGCTGCACTACACTTAAGGTGACCTCCATTGCCATAGCAGGTTAAATATTATTTCCATCTTGAGTCTGATGTCACAAATGCAACCTGGACTGGGGTGTTCAGAACACAAGACCAAAGAGAAGCGTAAAGTGCTGAAATATAAGGAGCAGTGACTGTCCTTGGCACGCACATAGCGCTTAGGGGTATCCATAAACCCGGGCCTGAATGATGTCATAGCGCGGAATAGACAGCACTTAAAATACAATGCGGTAGTGAAATATAAAATATGACCTTCTCACCGATCAGTGAGCCGACTGCCTGAGCGTCCCTCACTATTGATCTCTCTCGTGTGAATGAATGCAGTGTCACTCAGACAAGCGCCTCAGAAGGTTCTGGAGAAGCTGGTCTGAAGTCCAGACTGGCGCTGATAGCTTGTGGATCACATGCTGGAGGGAAGCTACAGGGTGTGGATTCGGCCCAGGGGAGAAACGCTCCAACGTGTTCAAGTAACCGAAAAGTTTCCTTCAGAATAATGTCCTATGGAGACGGATGTAGGGACGATTACCCTAAATACAGATCCCTCACGTTTGTTGGAAGCAGTAAATGTGCGGATAGTGTTATTTTTGCGGTTGGACGCAGTGCTGTGTATTTAAAAAACAAACCCGGGCTAATTGGCCATTAGCCACTGGAAGCTAACTTCAAAGTGGAACGGGCATAGCCAACAGCGTCTGAATTAATTTTGCATGCGCACTCATTAAAAGTTTTTTCACTTAATAGGGGGTGTGCTTTAGGCTAGCTTCCTCCGTCTTTATGGCATTAAAGTAAACCGTGGAGAAGAGCTACAGAAAATAAACCGGTAGCATGTTTCTCTGAAGTACTCCGTAAAGCACATAAAACCTGAAAAAAACAACCAGCAGTTTCCTCTGTAAACTGCTGAACGAGTAACTTCAGGACCTCAAATTGCTGTATTTAGTGGAAAGTGAAAGACGAAGCACATTGCCTCAGAAGCGTGTGAGTGTGCTTGCATGCATGCATGAGAGTGTGTGTGTGTGTGTGTGTGGTGCTGTCATGTGCGTGCATATGTGTTTGTGTGTGTGTGTGTCTGTGTGTGTGTATGTCTGTGTGTGCATGTGCACACGCGCATGTGTATATGTGCATGTGTGCACGCATGCGCACATATGTGTGCATGCGTGCATGCGTGTGCTTGCATGCCTGTGCAAGTGCATGCGTGCATGTGTGTTAGTGTGTTTGTGTTGCATGCTTTTGCATGCATAAGTGTGTGTGTGCATGCATGCGTATGTGTGCATGTGCGTGCTTGCATGCGTGTGCAAGTGCATGCGTACATCTTTATTAGTGTATTTGTATGTGTGTGGTGCTTGTGCATGTCTGTGTGTGCGTGCACTTTTGTATGCGTAAGTGTGTGTGTGTATGTGTGGATCACACAAATAAGAGCTGCTCTATTTTCCAGAGCCGTCCCATATTTGAGACCGGAGGGAACTGGCAGCAGAATGGCTGTCTCTCAGAGGCGCACAGTAAACACTGGCTGCATGAGCAGGGAGAGAATGCTGCCGTTCGCCCCCACAGGGAAGGAGAGGGACAGCAGTGACCCAAAGCTCTCCGCCCCGGCCTGTGGGCAGAGCCTGCTCTCAGAGCCACATGCATTAAATATGAATGCTGGGACCTTATTAAGTGGCTGTGGGCCCGGGGAGGGAAATGAGATCCCGCTCCAGGGAGACAAACTGAGCCCCTGTCCTGCACTGTGTCTTCAGGAGGAGGGCCAGACCTCTCCCTCAATCAGCCCATCTCTCTGACTGTGACTGACTATAGCTAGGGACCTGCCTGTCTAACTGTGACTGACTGTAACTAGGGGCCTGCCTGTCTAACTGTGACTGACTGTAACTAGGGGCCTGTCTGTCTAACTGTGACTGACTGTAGAAGCCTGCCTGTCTAACTGTGACTGACTGTAACTAGGGGCCTGCCTGTCTAACTGTGACTGACTGTAACTAGGGGCCTGTCTGTCTAACTGTGACTGACTGTAACTAGGGGCCTGCCTGTCTAACTGTGACTGACTGTAACTAGGGGCCTGCCTGTCTAACTGTGACTGTCTGTAACTAGGGGACTGTGGCTGACTGTAACTAGGGGCCTGCCTGTCTAACTGTGACTGACTGTAACTAGGGGCCTGCCTGTCTAACTGTGACTGACTGTAACTAGGGGCCTGTCTAACTGTGTCTGACTGTATCCTGGGGCCTGCCTGTCTAACTGCGACTGACGGTAGGGGCCTGCCTGTCTAACTGTGACTAACTGTAACTAGGGGCCTGCCTGTCTAACTGTGACTGACTGTAGGAGCCTGTCTGTCTGAAACTGTGTTTGAAGGCAGCTGCAGCCTCTCCAGGCTAAGTGTCACTGACGCACGGTGCATTGCTAATCGATGACTGGCACGGGCCATGTGCCTGTGCTAGTGTTTAGAGAGCCACGTTTCCTTAATTGAGATCTGGCTTCTCTGTCTGGACACGCTCGGGCTCATTAAATGCTCTGAAAATATCCTGGAAGAAGTGATCTTGGGAGGATATATAGGTGAAGTAGGGAGGTTTGTACACAAGAAACACCTGCATTCATACGTAAAGCCAGAGGAGAAGGAAGGCCTTGTAGCTGAGGTCGTATTTAGAGTGGCTGAGTTTCCTCCTGCTTCCTGTGGCTGTTGCTCGTGGTGTGAAGCTCTGACTGACAGCAGCTCAGGACCGGAGCACAAACCCCGCTTGAAACCGCGAGGCCTCGGGGCAGCAGACGCGCTGGATTAAAAGTGGCCGTGTGCTCTGTCTGCCCAAACGGCAGCCGTGTCCCGTCCTCTGTGACGGGCCCCCGCAGCAGCTGCATCCCGCTTCGCTTCCTGCATGTTAACATGCGCGCAAAACCGCTCTTAAAAAAAAAAAAAAAAAACCCCCAGCGTGAGACCCTCGGAGAAACTTAAAAATAAAAGCAGTGGCCACAAGCGCGAGCGGCCCAGCTGCTCGGGGTCCGCTGCCAGATTCGTCAGAAGGGAAGGAAAAGGCCGTTTGAAGAATGGAAACGCAGGAAGAGCCGAAAGCCGTCCTTCAACAGCCTGACAAAAATACCAGCTCCGCTCTCCTGCGGGGCCGGCGGCTCCGCCCACACCTCACCACGGCAACCGCACAACCTGCTGTGTGTGCATCCCATAATACCCAGCCCTCATTCTCCCTGACTGAAGAGGATTCCATGCTCATTAGTAAGGAGATAACGGCACATAGCTGGGGCGTCGGTGTGTACACATCAAAGAGCTGCTCTCCTCAGGTCCAAAATCCAGAGCAGCGCACAGGTGCGCATTTTACATACCTGGAGGCTGGATACCTCTGCTTCTCGTGTATCTCCCTCCCAGCACACACAGGTCAGGTGACCTGCCATCAAAGGTAGAGGCGGCACAGATCCTCGTATGGTGTGTCTCTCCTGCTATAGTCAATGCGGTGCCTTAAAATAGCTTTTGAGGTCCCTGTAAACCTGTCTCTGATTGACCTCTGGCCCCTTAAAATGTTAGGTATGTGGGTTTGGAATTCGAAGTGCTGGTCACTAGGGTAATACTCATTTAATAAGCCATTACAAAGGTTCCACTCTGAATCTGAAGAATTTTTCAGGATCTGACTCTGTGGGCAGTTGACACTTTGCATTAAAATGTATCACAAAAATACAATCATATTTATGGTGAGAGTTAAAAATTGCATCGGCCAGTGCTAGTCCTTGTTGCAGTTGGAGCCAAATTAACCTGAAATACAGTGCAGCCGATCTCCTGACCTTAGGCTCAGCGGTTCTGAAGGAGCTTCTGTGTTGGCACAGCCAATGCGACCGCGCCAGCATACAGCGGGCACACGCGTGGCATCGCTGGCACCTGCCTGTTACCCCGGGAACGTGACTCGACGGCAGCTCGCCCTTGGGGTGACGCGAGACCCAGACGCGGGACGGTGTCTTTTCTGCCCGTGCCTGCTGCTGATTGGTTCAGTTCAAATCTGTTTTATTCGTACAACGCTTTTTACTGAGAGCTGTCACAAAGATGCTTTACTCGGTAGCAGAAAATAAAGGGCAAGAAACTGAGCAAACACCGGGCATGAACCCCCTAAAAGCAAGTGCCAGTGGGGAGAGGAACCCTCAAACGGTGGCAAGAAAATGGGAAGAAATCTTGGGAGGAACCCGGCTATAGAGGGGGAGCCCATCCCCCGCTGGCCACCCTGGAGTAAAGTTGGCACAAGTAAGAATTATGGGCTAGGAACCTGGACTTTAATGTCACTGGAAATACATTTCACCATCAATATGCAAATAAAATGTATCTACTGGGTATTACAGCTAATTAACTTTTGAGCATGACAGAATTTTATGACTACTGTTAGTCATCCTGTGCAGTCTTGTCGCTCTGGAGATAATAATCACAAACCGTACTGGAGTCACTTTTGATCTTAGTGGCAGCGGGCCAGTATTAAAGACTTCAACTGACAAAAGACGAAATCGATCTCAATTTGCAACCACAGGGTGGATTAGGGGGCGATTTAATCCCTGTCATTATTATAATCCTCTTGTTAACAGTAATGGAATTTCAAGTAAAACGGGCAAGGGAGTAATATGCTACCTCAAATAATGTTAAAGATATATTTGTCTCCCTGAGGCTGGCATACATCAAAGAAAAGTCCGTGGAAGATTCTTCCTCGCGCTTCCCCGCTCTGAACCCCGCTCCTCTGTCATCAGAGCGCACTTCAGAGAACACCACGCGCTAAGACCGCGCGCTAGCACCGCGCAGCGTTCACTGAATTAAAGGGTGAACATCTGGCGAAGAGGAAGAGAGGGGGAGGCGGCATGTTTTTTTCTTCATCTTTTCTTAGTTCCTGTGCATGCATGCGTTACATGGTCAGATTACTATACGTATTATAACGCGTGTCAATTTGTCTCTATAATTTCCCCAAGAAAACATTTTAAAAAATTAGCAAGCACAAAGGCTTTTAAAAAAAACATCTCCAACCACAGACGGAAGACGAACCTCAAGGATTCGTCAGATCTCGGAGACGACTGTGCATTAGTCTTCCAAGCACTTTACACGGCAGTACGAGTAACGGCTCCGAACGGATTTGCGTGGCAAATTCCATGACAATGTAATACTGTTCCAAACAAGGTACTACAACGTTAGGCGAACGGTGGCTTTTCAACGGAGTTCATAATAACGGAAAATACTACAGTAGCCACCGAAATTGCTATTGTTTTATCGCTATGAGCGAGCACGATAGTACTCTCTTACATTTGCTGGAGAACGAAGCTGCACAAATTGGCAAACACATGGCTACTCATCAATTCATACTGTCCTTCCTCCAAACCTGTATAAAGCGACTGTTTACTCTCGCCACTGTCTCTCTCAGGTCTGAGAAACGTGCATACAATAGCATTAAATAAGATGGACCCGTAAGAAGAACACCATCTCGTTATTTGTAACACTTAAGATACATGAAATTATGCTAACTATATTCGCAAATGTACATACGCAGTGAATTATTACAGGACCTACCAGTTCCTGCTTCAAGCGCCTCAAGCAGGTATCCATATTTATGCGCTCAGAGCTTGAAAAATCGCATTCCATTTCGCCTGTCCAGCAATAAACTGCGATCGGAAAAATAAAAAAGTTTGTTCAGTTTCCAGAAATGCCTTCACATGTTCATAACTGCAAAAATCCTCCGCCACATCGTTGATATCCTTCAAAGATGGATTAAATCTGTCACGTTTGACAGAGTGTCGAGTTAGCGCGATCGGCACGGTGCGTTAGGATGTTGCCACTTCGCTTCGCGAGCCAGTTGTGTTCTCAGCGCGTTTCTTGCGCTCGAGCAGGACGCTTACGTCGCGCGGGCAAAGCCCCCTTTGGGACTCGACCGCCTTTGCTTGGACAGCAGGGACATGATTTAAACCGGCTTTAAAACACGCTGTGGCACCGAGCTGTCATGAACAGATGTAATTAATTTTTCTCAGCTCGGTTTATTTGCAGATATTGCATTTATTTGTTTAATATACTAAAAAGATTTGTTGAGTTGTATCAGTGTAGTAAATTGTTGATATGAATAAACCGTAGACTTTTTACATTTTAAGCTGTTCGTGAAACTAAGACGGGTTTACAGTCATAATGGTGCAGTTTACCATGGGACTAATATCTACCCAATGTGTACTTCTGGTAAAAGTTATAGTTAACAGTATAGTCTATATATTGTATCATATCTTAGGCCTCGGGGCCTTGACTTGCAGATTAAAATGCAATGCATGCCAGAAGCAATGAGGCAATACTGCTCGTAATAGTGTGTAGAGTGAAAAATGAGGTCAGATTATACCTCCAGAACAGACATAAACATCACATGTTTTTTTGAGGTGTCTGGTATTGTTAGAAGTACCCAGGAAAGAATGTCTGGAAAAGGACAGATTTTAATCCGATTTAGTAGGAAAATGTAATTTTTGTTCATTAATGGCTTTATGAATACTGATCACTATCAGACTTATGATGTCAGTATCTCCATCCACTTTGTTATTGTAGCTTTGCCTTGGGGTCCCCTCACAGTCCGTTAAAACTGTTAGCCGCACCTGCTTTTCCCAGGTTTCCCAGAGTGCTCTGGGCCTTTGGCATTCCAGTATGTACACTCAGCTTGTTAGGCTCTATGTGTGGGAAAGAGAAAATTAACATATTAAAATGAAATCACATTTCTGCGCACTGTGCTACAGTCTGGAGTCTGAAAGCATGCAGGTCTGAATACATTCTACAATACATCTCCCTCTCCATTGATGACTTATTTTGTTTGGTTACACCAGTTGCTATCCTGTCTCTCACATTAATAATCTCTATTCTCTACCATTGAGTCAAGGGTTATGCCTGCTGAGAGTCAGTCTTGTATGCATTATGTGCACTGGGGTTGACAGTGTAGTGTAATGAACTGGATTTTGAAACTCTGAGGTTGCGGGCTTGACTCCCAGGTGGGGTAGTGCAGTGCAGTTGTACCCTTGTGTCATGTACGTAACGCGAATTGCTTCAGTAAACATCCAGCCGTATAAATGGATTTTTATGTTAAAGAATGCCGCTGTGCAAGGCTGTCTGGACAAAATGGCTGAAATGTAAACTCGCCATGTGCGCCATGTGCGTTCCTCTGCTATAGGACCGCGCGGAAATGGCGCTTTGCTCGTCAGCTGACCCCAGAACCTCTTAATTACTCCTCCTAGACAAAGTGTGGCCCAACAAGTAGTCAGGCATCCTCGCAAGAATCTCAAGACGATGTAGTATGAATGCATGTACACATTAGGAATTCTTAGTCAACAGTCAGCCATCTGTGTGCGCCCAAATTTTTAATGCAAATTATGTACTGTGGAGGAGGGAAGAAAACGTCCTTTCTATGAAGGACATTTTCTAACAAAAAACTCAGGCTGCTATTGAACTTACCAAACATAAAACAAAACAAAAATCGAGGCTTGAAGTGGTAGGTCGGTGTGGGGGAAGTTCGCAGCACAGCTGGGGGGGCGCGTAGCCGCTCAGGCGCACGCGCTTCCCAATAACAGACCACTGACGGATGGCACAGAAGCTTGATAGATACTGGTGTGTTTGTCGCTTCTTGGTGTGTTGGTTCAGCTGACTTCTCTGCCACACAGTCTATTCAATGTCTCTGGCCGTGAATGAGAGAGAGACGGTGACGTGGAGAAACCGAAGACTGACAGAGACAAAGGTCGACAGAGAGGGAGGGAGAGGGCAGAGAGGGAAACACACCAGGAGATGAGAGATGGGTAGAGAGGCAGAATACTGGGTTCCTAACTGGGTTTTGAAGTTCCTCCGCTCCGCTTGCTGACCTAAATCCATCTAAATGAACATTATTATCATCTTAATATTCATCCCCGACACATGAACATGATACCGCTCACGTGCAGCCGGAGGATGGGCCAGGATCTCGAGAGATGGGGGCTGGGGGGGGGGTGCGAGGGGGAGTGGCCAGGCGGGGGGGCTGGCATACGCATGAATCACCCCTCCAAATGAGGGGGATGGGGGCAGTGGGGGCTGAATCTGCTGCTTGCTTGCTGTCTCCTCTCCCACGGCCTTGTGAAAATACGCGGGGTGGGGTGGGGTGGGGGGGGGGGGGGGGTTCTGTTGCTGGTATGAAACCACGGACAAATGTTTTATGGGAAAAACTTTGAATGGTCAATAAAGAGGAAACAGATTCCTTTTTCTTAGTCTTCAGGCATTAGCATATAATTACTAATTACTCATGTGTTCACATCCTGTCTGGTTACTGCTGAGTGGTAGGAGCTCAGGTAGAAGCTGCCGGAACGTCAGGCCCCCCCCCACCCCCCCCCAGGATCGGACCGTGTGCCCAGGTGACCTGGAGTCACAGGCAGCCGCTCTGGAGCAGTCCCAGCTCTACCTCTTTATGAATACAGGAACATTCATAAAGAATTATCCCGTTATTATTCTCTACGCGCTCGGCAAGGCACCGTTATCCAGGCTGACGCACCGAGTTCGTGACTTTCTACGTACCGCCGTCGGTTTGTGTGGCTTGATGCGTGCTGACGTGGGTTGAAGTTAACAGGTCAGCGTGCTCTGGGCGAGAGCGGGCAGTTCTGTGCCACAGAATCAATTCGGCAGGCTGAATTACATGCCCAGCACGTCTGCAGTAGCACATGCTGGTCCCCAAGGCCAGGAACACATCACTGATGAGTTATTTCTCGTGTCATAATTTCATAATGCATGTGCTCTCCGGGTCGTATTTCAGATTCCTCTCTCTGACCTGTTTATACAGCTGCGGTACATAAAACATGAAAATGCTCCGTGAGCTTTTGGGCTTTTAAGGGGTTATTCTACTGTTGTTGACTTTTTAATTCGCTGATGTACCCTCATCTCTTGTGTAAAACTACTGCAGCATTTTTCATTCTTGTTTCTTATTCTACTTATGAGTGGTGTGAAGAACATCCTTTTTGAGGACAATTTTTAGGGTGTTAAAGTATCCCAGTCTAATTGTGAATGACGCCCACTTTATAAATGACAAATGTGAAGACCACCCAATGAAGTGTCTTTGCCAATTAATTCTTCGAGTGACTTTTACGTTTCCTCAGGTCACCACTGTAATGAATGGTCACTGGAGGGGCTGTTCTGAAATAAACGTGTAAACATTGCCATCTAGTGGTAAAATATGGAAATAAAAAATGGCTGAGGGGAAAATGAGGCTCTAGATTCTCCAGGGTTCTCAGAAACGGTCCTTCCTGCTTTTCCACAGTGACAGTTTTGTATCAGAAAACGTTGGGCTTGTATTTACACATATACGTATTTTATAATTTAAGATTATTAAAAAAAACCAATGTACCTATAGGACCGCGTGGAAATGGCGCTTTGCTTGTCAGCGGACCCCACAACCTCTTAATTACTCCTCCTTTTTTTTTTTTTTTTTTTTAGGAAAAGTGGGTTTTTTCCCCCAACAAATGTTGTTCAGGGCATTGAAATTTCTCAAGGCGTGTAGTATGAATGCATGTACATCATTAGGCTTTTAGCAATCAGTCAGCCATGACTGTGTGGGTCTCGGCATTTTTTTCTCAAATTTGTTCTTGTTGGATGCTCGTCGCTTTCTCTGTTTTTTTTTTAGGACATTTTCTAACAAATCTGTGGGTGTTTGGCACTTGCCAACATAAAACAAAACAAAAAATGGAGGCTTGAAGCTAGAATTTCTGTTGTGGATCCAGTTCTGCACTTGGCCCGTCGTGTTGCTCGCTCAGTGTGGTATCGCTGCTTCCATTATAACAGACACACTGATGCCACAGAACGTCTCTTCCATTACTGGCCTTGATTTGTGCGCTTTCTGGTGTGTTGGCTTCAGCTGATTTCCTGGGGCCAGAAAATTCTTATTCAAATGCAGCAATGAGCCATGAGAGAGAGAGAGAGAGTGAGAGTGAGAGAGAGAGACAGACAGACTGACAGACAAAGGCAGACAGAGAGAGCGAGCAAGATGCAGAGAGACAGAGAGAGAGAGAGACACACAGAGGCAGAGAGAGAGAGATGGATAGAGAGGCAGAATACTGGGTTCCTAACTGGGTTTTGAAGTTCCTCCGCTCCGCTTGCTGACCTAAATCCATCTAAATGAACATTATTATCATCTTAATATTCATCCCCGACACATGAACATGATAGCCGCTCACGTGCAGCCGGAGGATGGGCCAGGATCTCGGAGAGATGGGGGCTGGGGGGGCGGGGGGGGCGAGGGGGAGTGGCTGGGGCTGGGCGGGGCTGGCATACGCATGAATCACTCCTCCAAACGAGGGGGGGTGGGGGGAGTGGGGGCTGAATCTGCCTCTCGCTTCCTGATATCTCCTCTCCCACGGCCTTGTGAAAATACGCGGGGGGCGTGGGGGTGGGGTGGGGGTGGGGGGGTTCTGTTGCTGGTATGAAACCACGGACAAATGTTTTATGGGAAAAACTTGGGATGGTCAATAAAGAGGAAACAGATTCTATTTTCTTAGTCTTCAGGCATTAGCATATAATTACTAATTACTCATGTGTTCACATCCTGTCTGGCTACTGCTGAGCGGCAGGAGCTCAGGTAGAAGCTGCCGGAACGTCAGGCCCCCCCCCCCCAGGATCGGATCGTGTGCCCAGGTGACCTGGAGTCACAGGCAGCCGCTCTGGAGCAGTCCCAGCTCTACCTCTTTATGAATACAGGAACATTCATAAAGAATTATCCCGTTATTATTCTCTACGCGCTCGGCAAGGCACCGTTATCCAGGCTGACGCACCGAGTTCGTGACTTTCTACGTACCTCCGTCGGTTTGTGTGGCTTGATGCGTGCTGACGTGGGTTGAAGTTAACAGGTCAGCTTGCTCTGGGCGAGAGCGGGCAGTTCTGTGCCACAGAATCAATTCGGCAGGCTGAATTACATGCCCAGCACGTCTGCAGTAGCACATGCTGGTCCCCGAGGCCAGGAACACATCACTGATGAGTTATTTCTCGTGTCATAATTTCATAATGCATGTGCTCTCCGGGTCGTATTTCAGATTCGTCTCTCTGACCTGTTTATACAGCTGCGGTACATAAAACATGAAAATGCTCCGTGAGCTTTTGGGCTTTTAAGGGGTTATTTTACTGTTGTTGACTTTTTAATTCGCTGATGTACCCTCATCTCTTGTGTAAAACTACTGCAGCATTTTTCATTCTTGTTTCTTATTCTACTTATGAGTGGTGTGAAGAACATCCTTTTTGAGGACAATTTTTAGGGTGTTAAAGTATCCCAGTCTAATTGTGAATGACGCCCACTTTATAAATGACAAATGTGAAGACCACCCAATGAAGTGTCTTTGCCAATTAATTCTTCGAGTGACTTTTACGTTTCCTCAGGTCACCACTGTAATGAATGGTCACTGGAGGGGCTGTTCTGAAATAAACGTGTAAACATTGCCATCTAGTGGTAAAATATGGAAATAAAAAATGGCTGAGGGGAAAATGAGGCTCTAGATTCTCCAGGGTTCTCAGAAACGGTCCTTCCTGCTTTTCCACAGTGACAGTTTTGTATCAGAAAACGTTGGGCTTGTATTTACGCATATACGTATTTTATAATTTAAGATTATTAAAAAAAACCAATGTATTGGCTTCGAATCTGTTACATTTTACAGACTTTTGTCTCTGTGAATTGTATTCAGGTAGTATGGCGAGGGACAAAAAACTTTGCAATGATGCAATGGTGCATATTCTCTTTAAGATATTCTCTTTAACTAAAACAATAACAAAGGGGATGTAATGTTGTGGTCTTCATACACAAAGAAAAAAAGAATACCTGAATGAATTTCTTTGCTTTTATCGCCATCTGGTGGTGAAAAGAAAACACTGCTCTTACTCACCAGCGCGCTCTGCCATTGAGTGAGCTGTGCCACAACCTCTCCAGCAGGGGGCAGCCCTTGGTACAGCCGTGCACCAGACATACATTGTGGTGAGATGGTTCTGTTTGAACTGTGTGAAATGGGCACACGGAATCTGTTTGACTAGCAAGCCAGCTGAGATTTACCCAGAAAAATTTACAAGCTAGGACGGTATCTTTTTAAAAATATTCACCATTTAACATTTACTACAGTTGATTCATGAACCCACTGAAATGGAAACATGACCTTACTTAGCCGTTCAGTTATTTGATGCCTACGACAGGTGACAGAGAGTTGAGTGCTTAGCTTAGCCTGTGTGGAGCCGCGGTTTGGACTGAACAGACCCCTGAATGGCACCTGCAGTGACTGAACAGACACCTGAATGGCACCTGCAGGGACTGAACAGACCCCTGATTGGCACCTGCGGAGACTGAGCAGACACCTGAATGGCACCTGTGGGGACTCCCCTGTGCTGCTCAGGTGAAAGCGGCGCTCTGTGTGAGGTTGTCACAGGCAGGCTTCACTTGTCCGTGTAACACCCCTAATTTCATGTCTCGTTTGCTTTCATTACCGAGCTGTGTCTGACAGACATTTTGTACGGGTGGTGGGGCGGTGGAGTGAGAGACGCGAAGCCCGATGTGATGGAGAACTGGCGCCATTAAAGTAAACGGTGCGGAAAAACAAATCTGTATTTAAAAAATCTACACCATGTTTTCAAGAAATATTGAGGGAGGTTTCTCACCATAAATGCCGATCAGATGGAATCAAACAAAACTGATAAACAGCAACAAATGTCTACGGTATAATTTCTTTTTCTATTAGCACATGTACTTTAGCATGCCTCAGTTCATGTCCATTAAAACAGCATGGCATTCTGTTAATAATGCTAAGTTCTTTGTTTGAACAATGCTAACTTTGATGATGTGGGTGCTTGAGGTTATTTTTCCAAATTAAATTTATGTTGACATATTCTTCAGAATAGGGTTGATTTCAGAGAAAGCCACCTTATTAATAAGCCTTTTATTGCAAAATCTTCCCATCAAAATAAATGCATTTCTAATTTGCAAAATAAGATCTATAATTAATTTATTGGTTAGATGCACACAAGTGCGCACACACACTCGCACGCACACACACACAAACACACACACTCAGAGAGAGGCAGAGGCAGTTGTTGGAAGAATAAATTCCACGAGGCTGTATTTGGCAGATGCAGATTTCAGTCTCTTCACGGTCAGTGAGACACAAGACAAAGTCAAAACTGATACAGGACACCTGACAGAGCACACACAGCGAACAGCCAGAGCTCAAAGGGAAGGGCTCGGGGGGGAGGAAGGGCCGGGGGAGGGGAAGGAAAACAGGGACGCACAGGCAACAGACCTTCCTCCACCTTTCCCGTATAAAAACAACACGAGTAATTCACACTGGTGGACGAGCCCCCTGTCATCCTCTCCCTCTTTTGGGATGGCAAACCCGTGCTGCGGTGACCATGGCAACTGTCATGAATAACACCGCTCAGTGCTCTGCGATGAGGTCACGCCAGTGAGATCTGCTTCGTTTCGATGGGACTCTGTTTGAAGACGGGGAAGGGCCGGTGTGCTGAGAGCAGGCCCCATCGCTGGCTCGGCACGCACACACCTGCGTTTTGGCCGTGGGACAGGTGACGGTGCTCCTCTGGTGACCCGTGCCCGTGCTCTGAGTCCCGCACCGCGGACCTGCTCCCCAGCGGAGATGCTCGACGCGATGCACAGGTGGGCAGGACCCCAAAGCCTCTCCCAGGTGTACGGGGAGGCGGCTACAGGTGCACGGACTCTCACTGTGCTGTGGGATAAAGGAATGTTCTGGAGAATTCCAAAGGAGACGCACCCCTCCCCAGTGGAGCACTTGTGGTTTGCCTTCCGAGCTGCACACAGTGTCTTCCTCTAGCTCCTGTCTGTGTGAGTCCGGCTTGTCCCCCCGCAGTGGTGATAGGCCACACCCCACGCCTGTCTCTGCCATCCCAAACTGACAAAGCAAGATGTGCTGAGCGTGACTTTAATTTACAAAGAGAAAAAAGGGGGGGAGGGGGGGGGAAATGCGTGTGTGAGCGGGGATCAGAGTGGGCCAGCCTGCCCCTCTCATTGGCTGATCCTGGATCCTGGGGCTGTGATTGGCCGAGCCTGGCAGGCAGGTTAATTTACATGCCCCGCCTCCTTCCTGCCTTCTTTTGCAAGCTAAGTTGCCAAGCTAAATGCACCAGAGCGTACACAGTTACCTCGGGCTGCAAAGCGGGTCACTCAGGGCTACCTTCAGCTCAGTGGCCTTTATCTCAATGGCTCATTCACTGCAGTCACTGGTTTCCCATTATGGAACTGCCACCAGGAACCAGAGTCGGGGCTTTGCTAATGCAGGGCAGTAAAATGACGTCTGATGTGTGTTGTTGTCCACACCTGTAATATCGCTGGTCCTCTAGTTTATACAGTAATACCACCGCTGTGCGTGTGCTTGAGAAATCAGTGTGATTGACAGGTCCACAAGCATTCCACCACGCCCACTTTATTACATTAGTACAGTTCGACTGTATAGGTAGTATCTGTGATCCAAGGCTCCACTGTGTTTTCCAATTTCATGTGCACTGTAATTGGATGTCACTCATTAATTTGAGTTATTTGTTAATGTTAAATGTTTTTTGATTTTCCATTTTGGTTTCCTCACATGGGGTTTGCATGATGTTGAGTTACAGGATTGTTATATGTTGAATTATGAGGAATTTACAGTGAATAAAGCTGGGTGAGAATTTCCAATATTTGTTAAAAAAAAATGAATAAAGTAAAAATAATAGATCAATTTGCATGACAACAGTGATGTCTGAATTATGCACAGGAACTTATTTACTCTGAGACAGGGATTCTCAAAGTGGGGGGGGGAGTGGAGTGGATGGAAAAAAAAGTCCATTAGAGACCAAAAAAAAGAAAATGGCATCCAAGTGGAACCAAAGTTGTCAGGGGAGCTTTAAAAATGTCCAGTGACCAAAGAGGGGCCTGACCCATATAACAACTGCCGTAAGACGTGGAAAAAAAGGAATTGGAGGCCAATGACTTGGCCGTCATATTTTTCTCCAAAACACGACTTTGCTTCATCTTGACAGGCTGGGGCTGGGGTGTGGGTGTGGTGTGGTGGGTGATGGGGGGTCGGGGGGGTCGGAGGGGGGGTAGCAGAGAACTTGATGGGTTCAAAATTGCCACTGAAACTCAGACAAAGTACTTCAGAGTACAAGTGAACTGAGATCAGCTTGCCAGGGAAGAGGGTAAGTCCACAAACCTAATAATCACACGTAGCACAAAACCAACAATTAAAACACACAACTCTGAAAACGGGGACAGAGAAAGAACAATTACTGAAGGCGTTAAGACAAGAGGGCAGCGTACAGCTACATGAGAGAGAGAGTAAAGTGAAGTATTCTGCCAATAGTAGATCGCCAATATTACAAAATATTTATGAATTCTTTACTCCCAAACAAAATATTTCTGAATTCTTTACTCCCGAATAAGTCAGGTCTACGTCTTGAACTTGGCGAAGGCCTCAGGTGTTCTGTTCACGGTTCAGTTTTTCAGTTTTCAGAAATACTGGCGCACCTGTACACCTGAAACCAACTTCTTACTGTACAAGGAGAAGATGAGTGGAGAAGTCCCGCAGCAGATCAGACAGGCGTTGGTGAGAAGGTGGGGCACAATTTCTGCTTAATTACAGGTTTTTATGTTGAGATTTTTTGACAAAAATATAGTTCAGGAGCCCACTGCCAGTGGCAGCAAGTTTGTACCTACATACCTTCTGACTACACCTGAAAAACACCTGAAAACAAACTATCTAAAAAACAAACTGTCGTTCTCATTCACACAAACATACGGTACATAGATCTCACAATTTCTCCTTGGCTCACATGCATACCTTCCCTAAAATGTTTTAAAACTTGAGCAAAATAAATTAATACACATAAATATTTTGACAAATTATGTTTTTTTTTTCTTTTCTTTTGTCTATCAAGGTAAATAGGCCGATCATATACACGACACAAAACAAATGGCGTCTGGAACAGGAGCTACACGCCCGCAGCATCACCTACCTGCTTTTGCTTCGAAAGGTAAATAACAAGTCACGTAAAAGTACGCCATTAGTTCTTTTAGTTTAGTTTATGTAGCTGTTGGAACTCCTAACAGACTGAAATAAACTTCTAAAAGTTACTTGACACACAGTAGCATGTACTGTAAGTTTCCTGTGAGCTCAGTTTATAGTGAAATGTAACTGGACGGTTAAAATTCACTCTTGCCTCCTGAAAGCACTCGTTTGGAGCTCCTCCTCCTTCCCCCCCCCCCCCCCCAACCCCTGCCATTTCTGAAACTCCCACTTCCCTCACCACAGGGAAGGAGTCACTCCCTCCTCTCTCTCTCTCTCTCTCTCCCCCCAGGAGAGACGACGGGTCTCTCCGACACGGCTGCAGCCATCTGGTCTCCCCACAGCTCCCCCTGCTGTTCTCCGAGGGTCACTGCGCCCCCGGCTGAAGAACGCTCGCTGCCACGCCCGCCACGCCCTCCCTCACAGGGCGGAGACCTTGACCACGTTGGGGCAGGGGGTGGGGCGGCGGGGGCCGCCGGGGCTGGGGGGGCCCTGGCCGTCGTCCTCCGGGGTGAGGGCGGGGGGGGTGGGGATGCTGATTATCGCCGTGGTGATCTGCCCGCCCTTGCAGTTCAGTCGGGCTCCGTTGTCCGGCTTCATGTTGAGACTGGAGCGGCTGGGGGGGGGGAGGGGGGGGGGGGGGGGGCATTGTTGTTATTGTTATTTTTTCTCAAGGCCTGATTTCTTAATTATTTTCACATTGAATGTAGCCCTCATTAATTCCACTAGCTTTTCACCTGTGTTCAAATTTGGGTGAAAATGGGAAAGAAACACATCAAAAAGTTGATTCTGGGAGTCCACCATAAAAAGTGGTGAATTTGTTGTGAATGAAAATGAACAACATTACAGACCTGTGCTACAGTGTGTCAGTGGCTCTTGCTAGCCTGGACGGTAGCTAAGCCAGCATAAGGGAAATTATGATCGATGCTTCTTTCGTTATTGCAAATATGCTTCATTAAGCTGTGTGGTGTGGGGATGGCTGGTTTAAGCAGCCACACCTGCCCTGGGTCAAGCTAATTAGACCTGGCCAATTGGATAATTGGTTAATAATTAGATAATTGGCCAGGCTAATTGGACCCAGGAACAGGAGTGGCTGCACCTGTGCGTAGTGAGGTAATCACTGCGCACAGGTTAAATCTGCCATCCCCACCCACATCAGGAGCTTCTCTGTCATGACAGTGTTTGAGATCTGCTCACTTGGCTGTAACATCTTGCCAAACCCTCGTGGAATAAATGTGGACTGTTTTAACATCATCTCCCTGTGTCTCTGTGCTGGAGGGCCCCAAGGAAAGCCACTTCGGTGGCCTGTGGCAGGCGTGTTTGCCACAGTGGCGCCCAACGTGGGGCTCCTCCGGCACAGCAAAGAGGCACAGGAGGGCCAGCCAGGAAGCACACTGGACGAGGGGCGGCTGAGGTGTTCCCGACAGGGCTTCGGGCGGATCCTCCGGGCCAAGAATGGGGAGCGGAAGATGACCAGGGAGGGGAAGGAGGCAATCCTCAGCTGGGACGCTGAGGAGCTGCACCTGGCCGAGGAGGCAGGTCAGCGACGGGCGGTGCACGAGAGGTGGTCGCGCCGTGAGCTGGACTTGGCCGGGAAGGCGGTCAGCCACGGGCGGCGCACGAGCGGTGGCCGCGCCGTTTTGCTTCCTTTCTCGTCCGTTTGGTTGTTTTTCGTTCTTTGTTTTGGCCTGGTTGGTTTGCCCGGAGCCCATGAGGGGATAAGCCTGCAGCCGCCTGCCAGCAGAGCCGACTGGCGGCCACCACAGCCACGAGGGTTCCTGGGCCCCAGCACCACAAGGCCAGTCCACCAGCCCACCAGCCCAGCCACCCCACCACAGCCCGTGGAACAGCCCAAGCCGGTGACGCCCCCACCAGCCAGCAGAGCAGCCCAGGACTTCCCGTGCTCCAGGAGGGAGGAGGAAGAAGGGCTGCCTTGTCGTACGAAGGAGGGTCACCGCATGTACTGGACTGTTCCGGGGCCACCCACCCTGACTTTTAAATTTTTTAGCGTGTTTGGAGTGTTTTTTGTTTGTCGTCTTTGGCTTTGATTGGGAGTGTGGGGGTGGGGGGTGGGGGGAGTAGGCTTCGGCCAGGGATTCTCCCTGGCCTCAGTTTGGCGTTGGGGGTATGTGGTGTGGGGATGGCTGGTTTAAGCAGCCACACCTGCCCTGGGTCAAGCTAATTAGACCTGGCCAATTGGATAATTGGTTAATAATTAGATAATTGGCCAGGCTAATTGGACCCAGGAACAGGAGTGGCTGCACCTGTGCGTAGTGAGGTAATCACTGCGCACAGGTTAAATCTGCCATCCCCACCCACATCAGGAGCTTCTCTGTCATGACAGTGTTTGAGATCTGCTCACTTGGCTGTAACATCTTGCCAAACCCTCGTGGAATAAATGTGGACTGTTTTAACATCATCTCCCTGTGTCTCTGTGCTGGAGGGCCCCAAGGAAAGCCACTTCGGTGGCCTGTGGCAGGCGTGTTTGCCACAAGCTGATATAATATTAGCTCTCATTGCTGGCAAAAGCAGAGGGGACAAGCTGTGACACACACTGCAGTTTATTTCTCTGTGTTCTGCTGCCCTCTAGTGGCGCTGACCTGGTACTGCGGATTGGCTGGCCCCCGCACTGGAAGTTGATGGCGCTGAGCTCCTGTAGGCTGCGCAGGTGGGGCGGGGGGGCGCTGGAGTTGGGCAGGTGGGTGCTCCGTTTCCCACGGTGCGAGCAGCAGGTGCCCAGACTCCCGCTCCGACTGGAGGCCGAGGGACTGTGGGAGTTGTAGTTCTGCAGCGCCCCCTCCAGGCAGTTCTGCTCGTACATCTGCTCGTCCACAAACTCGTGAGCCTGCCGGAAGAGACGGAGACCAACTGCCATCTGACAAACGTGAACTTTAATAAGCTCTCTGTCAGTCTCATAGCAGTACGAGGATATGAAAGCAACAAACGGTGCTAATATTGTATAGGACTGTTCCGGAGCTTTTTGGACGTTTTCTCCTAGTAAAAGGAAAGTTAAGTTTCCCGGCCTTTCTGGTAGATGGAAACGTTTCCTGTGCAATGTCATGCAGATGAATGAGGCGAGTCCTGTAGATGACAGTAAAGACCTAATGACTTTTGACTGAGTTCCAGATCATCCCCTGGCCAGCCTATTTCGGGCGATTTCAGCCAGACAAAGTGCAGCTGGATGGCTTTTATGTCAAGCCATTGTCATTAATTACACATCGCAACTGCTTACCTCACCTCATCTTTCACATTCTAAATTTTCATTCGGTGAAATTAATTTGTTCAGACCTGCTGTGACTCAGCATGAATGGTACTGGGGTAATTTATATGTTATGGTGGATAAATTTCCCACTCATTATGAGCATAGTAGATGTGTCTTTTCATGATTTTTAAAGCTTGGGAATGAGAGATTAGTTCCATTTGACAGAGTTTGTGTCCAGTTTGAAAACAGACACTGGTGAAGCTTGTTAAATAACTGATACTAAGTACTTGCTGGTTACTTACTAAGTATCTTATAAGGAAATTATACCATCTTTATGCTTTTTATGCATTTCCTTGTTCTGAATGAAAAAGCTTTCAGGAGATGCATGTGTCTCCTGATGGGCAGCATGTTTAGCTGTGTCTAACCAGCAGGGTTGGGTGCAGGTTTAGCTGTGTATAAACAGCACAGTGTTGGGTGCAGGTTTAACTGTGTCTAACCAGCAATGTCGGGTGCAGGTTTAGCTGTGTCTAAGCAGCAGTGTTGGGTGCAGGTTTAGCTGTGTATAAACAGCACAGTGTTGGGTGCAGGGTTAGCTGTGTCTAACCAGCACAGTGTTGGGTGCAGGTTTAGCTGTGTCTAACCAGCAGGGTTGGGTGCAGGGTTAGCTGTATATAAACAGCACAGTGTTGGGTGCAGGTTTAGCTGCGTATAAACAGCACAGTGTTGGGTGCAGGTTTAGCTGTGTATAAACAGCACAGTGTTGGGTGCAGGGTTAGCTGTATATAAACAGCACAGTGTTGGGTGCAGGTTTAGCTGTGTATAAACAGCACAGTGTTGGGTGCAGGGTTAGCTGTATATAAACAGCACAGGGTTGGGTGCAGGGTTAGCTGTATATAAACAGCACAGTGTTGGGTGCAGGTTTAGCTGTATATAAACAGCACAGGGTTGGGTGCAGGGTTAGCTGTATATAAACAGCACAGTGTTGGGTGCAGGTTTAGCTGTGTATAAACAGCAGTGTTGGGTGCAGGGTTAGCTGTATATAAACAGCACAGTGTTGGGTGCAGGGTTAGCTGTGTATAAACAGCACAGTGTTGGGTGCAGGTTTAGCTGTGTATAAACAGCACAGTGTTGGGTGCAGGTTTAGCTGTATATAAACAGCACAGGGTTGGGTGCAGGGTTAGCTGTATATAAACAGCACAGTGTTGGGTGCAGGTTTAGCTGTGTATAAACAGCACAGTGTTGGGTGCAGGGTTAGCTGCGTATAAACAGTGGGGTTGGCTCACCGTGGTTTTCTCCAGGCAGTGCAGTAGGTGGTGGTGTTGGCTCTCCAGTAAAGATACGCTCTTATTCGCCTGATGATCATCACCATCTGTGCCCTGGATCAGACAGACGCACACACGCACACACACACGCGCACACACGCGCACACACATGCGCACATACACGTACACCCACACGTGCACCAGTACACGCATACACACACACATGAGCACATGCATATTCCCACGTATACGCACACTCGCGCACACACACACACGTGCGCGCACACACACACACGCACGTTTTGCACACATACACACATACATGCATGCACATTAAAATCCACATTATGTTCAGCTGGAGCCTTTTTGCTCAGTATCAGATCTGCTTATACACTCTCTCTGATTGTGCTCCTGATTCTGACACACAGACTCTGGCTCTATTCAGGGTTAAAAGGAGAGGAATAGACAAAAATAGAGGTTGAAACAGTTTTACTCTTTGGCTGCTTGGATTTGCATGTAATAAATCTCATTTCCTCATTTGGCTCAAGAAATGGGTCACTATTCTATGCTTAGGATTGGATTTCATCCAGACTGAATTCCACCTGGTGAGCAGGGCTTGATGCTGCTCTCTTAAAGATCCCTCTCTCTACCTGTTGGACAGCAGTGAAGTATGGACCCTGTACTGCACTTCCTGCCAGTGAAGTATGGACCCTAAACTGCACTTCCTGCCAGTGAGGTATGGACCCTGTACTGCACTTCCTGCCAGTGAAGTATGGACCCTACACTGCACTTCCTGCCAGTGAAGTTATGAACCCTACTCTGCACTTCCTGCCAGTGAAGTTATGAACCCTACTCTGCACTTCCTGCCAGTGAAGTTATGAACCCTACTCTGCACCTCTGCCAGTGTTTGATCCTGCTCCTTTTAAGCTCTTTTTCAGTGTTTTCTATGCCACCTTTAATCACACATTACAGTGACTACAGTTCCCACACTGCACGGTGAAAATGAAAAGGCTGTCATTCACTCTGCCGGTTATCTGGGGGAGGTAACCACCGCGGAAAATCTTTGAGACGTCGTCTTCGCTGCGGCCGCTGTGAGAAATGCCCATGAAAATCCCGCCAAAGCCTTCGCAGGAGGAGGAGACGTGATGTGATATTTATACCATCCCACTTCAAGAGATTCTGTTATTTATTCCAAAGAACAGCATCAAAAGCACAGTGTGAAGAACGAGCAGGAATCTCCGAATCGCCTGCTAGCGTTCTTCTCCTTTGACGTGTGCGCCGTGCTGAGAAAAACAATGCCGGTCCAGCAGCGAGGCCGTCTCCGACTCCGCTCGCCTCGGGCCTATCTGGACTGGAGTCTGTTAAATTGATGAAGTTGTCTGTGAGTTTGCAGGGATGGTGTTTGAGCACTTTGAGCCACTGGACTCCGAGTGTAGCCAGTAACTTTCCTGGAATGAATAACAATGAAAAACCCAAACAGAGGCCAGAGAAGAGGGTTGTGACTGAAGGCCGGCACCCAGAACTTTGACCGAATGTCACACAAAGAGCTCGTTTCCCCTCGGAACCATGAATCCATCCGCACAGAAGAATGCGGCCGACTCGATTCATCCATTAATATCAGCGCTGCTCAGTTATCAACTGTGCTGTCTACTACGAGCGTACACTGGGCAGCCGCCATTTCCTCTTCCTTGTAAGAAAGCTACACACTGGGCAGCCGCCATTTCCTCACCCCTGTAAGAAAGCTACACACTGGGCAGCCGCCATTTCCTCTTCCCTGGAAGAAAGCTACACACTGGGCAGCCGCCAATTCCTCTTCTCTGTAAGAAAGCTACACACTGGGCAGCCGCCATTTCCTCACACCTGTAAGAAAGCTACACACTGGGCAGTGGCCATTTCCTCACACCTGTAAGAAAGCTACACACTGGGCAGCCGCCATTTCCTCACCCCTGTAAGAAAGCTACACACTGGGCAGCCGCCATTTCCTCACCCCTGTAAGAAAGCTACACACTGGGAAGCCGCCATTTCCTCACCCCTGGATCCACTACTTGGTGTAGACGTTCAGCAGACACTCCATTATCCAGAGCGACTTACACGCGACTAGATTCTTTACGTTCAAACCCATTTATACAGCTGGATATGATGTAGTGTAGCAGTTCAGGTTGAGTTAGAACCTTGCTCAAGGGCATTGCCCCCACCTGGGAATCGAACCCATCACCACCTGTGCCTCCCCGGGCCTGCTCCCTAGCCGTGCTCCCACGCTGTCGCCGGCGCAGCCGCCGGACTGGGCGTGTGGAGGGATGCTGCTCTCGGATTAGACCGCGACATCTCTGAGCTGCGGGTGAGTGAGACTGTTTGTTTGTGTAATTGGGTGGGGAACGAGGGCACGGTGGGCCCCGTGCTGACGGACTCTGCTGCGGTATCCACTGAGAGGGCGGCTCCCGAAACAACCTCCTCTTCCGCTGAGTTCCTGCGAAACCCGTCTTCCTGGAGGACTGCAATCAGTGCAGCCAGAACAACAGCTTCCTGCTGCGAGAACCACAGTCGCTGGCTCGTGCTCGCATTATAGAAGAACAAAACATCCCTGTTTATAAATCTCTTACCTTCACTAGTACAAACACAGCCTGTTTTTTTTTTTTCTGGGATCTCTGGGACAGAATTACTGAGTCAGATTTAGACATTCTTGGACCTCCTGTTGTTTCGACAGCACTCTCAGTAACGGTGTGAGGTGGTTTTTACATAGCCCGCTTGCAGATGGTTCTCAGTCGAGGTTGAAGGAGTATTCTATTGCACAAAGTGATTAAAACCTGCCTGTTCTGCTGTACAAGGAGGAAAAAAGCTCCCATTGATTTAACTGTTTGAGGCATCTAGACCTCATTCAGCACGTCGGAGTCAGTGTGGGGAGTGGGAGACGTTGCTGCAGTGTGTGTGTGCGTACGTGGACCTGTCTGCATGCGTGCGTGTCCCTGTCTGTGTGTGTGTGTCCCTGTGTGTGTGTGTGTGTGTGTGTAAATATGTTTTCATGGGTAGTGTGTGTGTGTGTGTGTGTATAAATGTTTTCATGGGCACTGTGTGTGTGTGTGTGTGTGCAGGCATGTATAATGTGTGTATATTTGTGCGTGTAAACAATGTATTCCCCTCTGTGTGAGTGTTTGAGCTTGCGTGCGTACTCTGCTTGTGTAAACACATTTGTGTGCTTGTTTAGCTTCTGTGTGTTTGTGCACGTGATCTGTGTGCTTACTCTTAGCTCTGCTAGCTCGTTTAGCTTCTGTGTGTTTGTGCATGTGGTCTGTATGCTTCATGCTAGCTCTGCTAGCTCGTTTAGCTTCTGTGTGTCTGTGCATGTGGTCTGTATGCTTCATGCTAGCTCTGCTAGCTCGTTTAGCTTCTGTGTGTTTGTGCATGTGGTCTGTATGCTTCATGCTAGCTCTGCTAGCTCGTTTAGCTTCTGTGTGTTTGTGCATGTGGTCTGTATGCTTCATGCTAGCTCTGCTAGCTCATTTGGCTTCTGTGTGTTTGTGCATGTGGTCTGTATGCTTCATGCTAGCTCTGCTAGCTCGTTTAGCTTCTGTGTGTCTGTGCATGTGGTCTGTATGCTTCATGCTAGCTCTGCTAGCTCGTTTAGCTTCTGTGTGTCTGTGCATGTGGTCTGTATGCTTCATGCTAGCTCTGCTAGCTCGTTTAGCTTTTGTGTGCTTATCGTTAGCTCTGCTAGCTCGTTTAGCTTCTGTGCGTTTGTGTACGTGCTCCATGTGCTTACCGTTAGCTCTGCTAGCTCGTTTAGCTTCTGTGCGTTTGTGTACGTGCTCCATGTGCTTACCGATAGCTCTGCTAGCTCGTTTAGCTTCTGTGCGTTTGTGTACGTGCTCCATGTGCTTACCGATAGCTCTGCTAGCTCGTTTAGCTTCAGTGTGTTTGTGTACGTGCTCCATGTGCTTACCGTTAGCTCTGCTAGCTCGTTTAGCTTCTGTGCGTTTGTGTACGTGCTCCATGTGCTTACCGATAGCTCTGCTAGCTCGTTTAGCTTCTGTGCGTTTGTGTACGTGCTCCATGTGCTTACCGTTAGCTCTGCTAGCTCGTTTAGCTTCAGTGTGTTTGTGTACGTGCTCCATGTGCTTACCGTTAGCTCTGCTAGCTCGTTTAGCTTCTGTGCGTTTGTGTACGTGCTCCATGTGCTTACCGTTAGCTCTGCTAGCTCGTTTAGCTTCTGTGCGTTTGTGTACGTGCTCCATGTGCTTACCATTAGATCTGCTAGCTCGTTTAGCTTCTGTGTGCTTATCGTTAGCTCTGCTAACTCGTTTAGCTTCTGTGTGCTTACCGTCAGATCTGCTTGATTGTTTAGCTTCTGTGCGTTTGTGTACGTGCTCCATGTGCTTACCGTTAGCTCTGCTAGCTCGTTTAGCTTCTGTGCGTTTGTGTACGTGCTCCATGTGCTTACCGTTAGCTCTGCTAGCTCGTTTAGCTTCTGTGCGTTTGTGTACGTGCTCCATGTGCTTACCGATAGCTCTGCTAGCTCGTTTAGCTTCTGTGCGTTTGTGTACGTGCTCCATGTGCTTACCGTTAGCTCTGCTAGCTCGTTTAGCTTTTGTGTGCTTACCGTTAGCTCTGCTAGCTCGTTTAGCAGCCCGTTGCGCTTGCTGTGCAGGAAAGCGTTGGCGCTGCCGGCCTTGGTGATTCGTATCCTGGCCAGTCTGGCTTTCTGTGGGGGAGAAAGGCCAGGCTGGATCAAAGCTGTAGGGAATAATCCTCACCTGCCCTAATATATAACTATATAGCATTTAGCATGTGAAAAACCTTTTAGCGCGCACACATTCAATAACACAACCAATGATTGGTGCAAAACAAATACCATGACCAATCAGTATTTGTGTTATTGGTTTTGCGTTTGGCTGAACGTTTTTGCATGTGCTAAAGGTCTTAGTAAATAATGCCCCTAATGTGCAATGAGACTTTTTGCACATTTTCCGAAATTACAGTTATCTGATTTAAGGATATGATCTTTTAAGAAACTGTTAAGACTACTTTGAAAATGCATGCAATTTCCTATGTTGGGAACATTAGTCTTTAGTGTCTATCACCAAGTGTAAAATTGCATGTAATTGAAATAAAGTTTTAGTCTATCCATAACCTCTATTTACAGACTGTCATGTAGTTACAGCCGTTATACAGTATAGCTGCTTATAAATCACATAATTTATAGGAACATGTAATTTACCTATTTAATCAGCGATGTAATTACAAGGGAATATTTCATGATTATTAAAGTCTGTGAACTCTCAGTTCACACAGTACTCTGGGGCCTTTTAATATTTTACTTGGAAAATGTCATTTGAATTTTCTGAATTATATTAATTTCTGTTTGTTTATTTTGAATTTTATTTATTTGTTTCAGGATGAAAACCCATTGAGATTAAACATCTTGTTAGTCTTTGTGGAATCCCATATTAAGTTTTCCTTTGAACTGCCAGTTCCACACAGCTATTAATTATATGTCGTATTTAGCCATCCAGTTCTATGAAGAATTAATGTGCTCTGGATGACTGTAATGAGCGTACCTGAGTAATCAAAAGAAAACAAGAAAAACCAAACAGGTGTAAATAAAACGGCCAGGTTTGGCACGAAAATAATTTGATGAAGGGGAATGCTTCTGTTTAACTGCAGCCGAATTACGGTTTTGCAAAGGGCTCAGACTCATATTTAAACCATCTGGCTAAGCACCCTGTAGTCACAGATTTCATAAAGCTGATGTTCTCATAACTCCCACTGTTAATTAAAAAAAAAAAAAAAGAAAAAATTCCTATCAAACGCTGAGTCAGATTTTTCGCTGCGCTTCTCGGATAATGTCAGGCTGGAATCACAGTCGACAGCGACGGAACGCACAATGCAGCCAGTTTTAGTGCGTCGTGAATAAAAGCACGAGGCCAAGGGCGCCAAATCATTCGGAGGAAGATCCGGACCGAAGGTCAGAGCTGAAGGAACGCGGAGCGTATGCCTGAGTGGCTGCTCAAAGCGCACTGAGGGATCCTGTGAGGCGCGGCCCCGCCAGCTCTGTCTCAGCGGTTAAATACTGACGGAGAGCGGCAGGCCGACTGCGCCGGCCGGAGCGCCGGTCTTCCTGCGGTTGGCGCTCCCCGCTCCCGTGCGCTTACGCTCTCGCTGAAGAGGCGGCGACGGGAATGAGCTCAGCGGTGACAGCTGCTCTCCCTCCTTCCAGACAGGCAGCTGTGGAACAGCAGGGTCCTCTATGCTCTCTACTGATCTCCGCAAACAAACAGAAATATCCCCTACTGAAATATCCCCTACTAAACACACAGGAACAGAAATATCCTCTACTGAAATATCCCCTACTAAACACACAGGAACAGAAATACTCTCTACTGATCTCCTCAAACACACAGGAACAGAAATACTCTCTTCTGATCTCCTCAAACCCACAGAAATATCCTCTACTGATCACTGCAAACGCACAGGAACAGAAATATCCTCTACTGAAATATCCTCTACTGATCTCCTCAAACGCACAGGAACGGAAATATCCTCTACTGATCTCCTCAAACGCACAGGAACAGAAATATCCTCTACTGATCACTGCAAATGCACAGGAACAGAAATATCCTCTACTGATCTCCTCAAACACACAGGAACAAAAATACTCTCTTCTGATCTCCTCAAACCCACATAAATATCCTCTACTGATCACTGCAAATGCACAGGAACAGAAATATCCTCTGCTGATCTCCGCAAATGCACAGGAAGAGAAATATCCTCTACTGATCTCTGCAAACGCACAGGAACAGAAATACTCTCTACTGCTCCCCTCAAACACACAGGAACAGAAATACTCTCTACTGCTCCCCTCAAATGCACAGGAACAGAAATACTCTCTACTGCTCCCCTCAAATGCACAGGAACAGAAATACTCTCTACTGCTCCCCTCAAATGCACAGGAACAGAAATACTCTCTACTGCTCCCCTCAAATGCACAGGAACAGAAATATTCTCTCCTACTCTCCTCAAACACACAGGAACAGAAATACTCTCTGTTGCTCCTCTCAAACGCACAGGAACATTAGAGAACATTTACGTTCCTGTGCATTTGAGGGGAACAGGAACAGAAATATTATCTACTTCTTCCCTCAAACACACATGAATAGATTCAGCCTTTTATCTGATGTAGGCCCAGGAACAGCTGTGAGGCCAAACACTGCTATGCGTATTATGTACATTTACTGTGGCAGATATTCATCCATTACTGATATTTATCCTTTATTTATTTGTGCACACGGACTGTAGCACTGGACAACTTGTCCTCACAACGACAATATAATTTCTCCCCCTGTTTCAGAGTGCAAAATTTACTTTCAAATGTTTATTGTTCGGAAATGCAACCGAGTTCTATGAGTCCTACCACGACATTAACACGAACCAGACATTAACATTGTTGTGCTATTTTAAAAATGACACGTCACTTCGCTGCAACAGTCTAAGCAGTGCTTAAAACAGTTTTGTGTGAATCATGGCCCTGTGGTGTGGAGCGGTGGTACGTGTGGGGTTCTTACTGAGCAGGCTATTGAACGGGAGAGTCTGGCTTCCTTTTAAATTATTTCTGCTTTATTCAGACAGGTAGAAGGCAGAGTGTGGAACAGGTAGATAAGAGAGCACAGCAGCGGAGGAAGCTTTCACACCTGTATGCCACTTGCTGGCAATTCTGATTTTTATGTGTGACTTTTTATGTGGATTTTCGCGGTTTGGGGCATCGTTTGAAGACCGAAACGCTTCACACCTGAACTGAACAGGATTCATGAAGTACTATAAGGTGTTCATTTTGGTATAAGGTGTTCATTTTCAAGCAGCTCCTCTTCAGCCATGTGCTGGTGATGGTGAACCCTGGTCTACCATCGCTCTCTCAGCTCTGAATCCCAGCTCTGAATCTCAGCTCTGACTCCCAGCTCTGAATCTCAGCTCTGAATCTCAGCTCTGACTCTCAGCTCTGAATCTCAGCTCTGACTCCCAGCTATGACTCCCAACTCCCAGCTCTTACTCCCAACTCCCAGCTCTGACTCCCAGCTCTGACTCCAACTCCAGCTCTGAATCTCAGCTCTGACTCCCAGCTCTGACTCCCAACTCCCAGCTCTTACTCCCAGCTCTCAGCCTCAGACTCCCAGCTCTGACTCCCAGCTCCCAGCTCTTACTCCCAGCTCTGACTCCCAACTCCTAGCTCTTACTCCTAGCTCTTATTCCCAGCTCTGACTCCCAGCTCCCAGCTCTTACTCCCAGCTCTGACTCCCAACTCCTAGCTCTTACTCCTAGCTCTTACTCCCAGCTCTGACTCCCAACTCCCAGCTCTGGCTCCCAGCTCTCAGCCTCAGACAGGAGCAGAAGTGACTCGGTGAGCGACGGCACTTTGGAAGGCTCGTCAGGCTGGCTCATAACTCCGCCGCGGAGGAGATCGGATTAAAGAGCCGCCGGGAAGAGTGCGAGCCGCCGCCGGTACGCAAGCGAGAGATCTCTCACATCCTGAGCTCTGCTTTGATACGGCAGCACACCGCTCTCAGGAGAGAGCTTACGCTCCCCTTTAAACGCCATCTTCTACTGCAGTCAGGCTGCGGGAGCAGAAATGGAGATGCAAGTAGGCATGGCGGTTTCTCTGTTTTTGGTGGTTTCTCTGTTTTTGGCGGTTTCTCTGTTTTTGGTGGTTTCTTTGTGGCAGTTTCTCTGTTTTTGGTGGTTTCTCTGTTTTTGGCGGTTTATCTGTTTTTGGCGGTTTCTTTGTGGCAGTTTCTCTGTTTTTGGCGGTTTATCTGTGGCAGTTTCTCTGTTTTGGGGTTTCTTTTTGTGGTTTCCTTTTGGCAGTTTTCTTTTGGCAGTTTCTCTGTTTGGTGGTTTCTCTGTGGCAGTTTCTCTGTTTTTGGCGGTTTATCTGTTTTTGGCGGTTTCTTTGTGGCGGTTTCTCTGTTTTTGACGTGCTTGTAGCAGTTCTCCGTTTTGGAGGTCATTGTCAGGTCTCGTTTGGCTGGTCTGCAAGTCCTGTTTGGCGTCCATTCTTCAGCTCTCCGCTGTTACTCGTTTGCGCTCTTTGGTTCTCTTCATTCTCCTTCTCGTGTTTCTCTGTTCTGGCGGTTTCTCTGCAGTCTCGTTTTTGGATGCCAGTTCTCCTCTGTCTCAGCTGCCCATTGATTACAGCACAGCCCCTTAAATGGAAGCATTTATCAGGTCCGGGCAGCAGCAGTGACAGGCCACAGCACGGCTGCACCATTTCCCCTTTACGAGAAGCCATCCCCCCTTCTCGAGCTCTCTCTCGCTCTCCCTCTCAGTCTCTCTCTCACTCTCCCTCTCGGTCTCTCTCTCATTCTCCATCTCAGTCTCTCTCTCACTCTCTCCACTATCCTCCGGCTCTCTCATCTCATCGTTCTCTTCATCTCTTCCTTCCCTACGGGCCTTACTCTCCTCCTGCTGCTTGTCATCCTCTGCCCTCATCGGCCTCCTCTCCCTCGCTGCGGCAGAGGAGGCCGTTCAGCGAGGGCCAGTGGAATGGAATTCTGGGAGCAGAGTGCCCGAGCCACGTGAGGGATTGGGGGGGAGGAGGAGGGGGCGTGCCGACCGGAGCTCTGATTTTCGCGAGCGGGGTCCCCCGTGGTCTCTCTCTCCTTTCGGGCGCAGGGAGAGTGAAGGAGACGGCTGGAGTTAGATTAAACGGGGCCCCAGATGGCCGCCTAATGGTAATGGGAGCGCCGTCAGGACCAAATGAAGACGGATGAGGAGGCAGAGAGGCCCGATCTGCCACGTTCCCTCCACGAAAACCTGTGGATGCAGCCGTCCGATCGGCTGTCCCTGGCACGAACCAGGAATCGCCAGGGAGCGTTTTAATTGGACAGAAGGGGAAAGTGGGCGTTGCCAGAGATACACGGAGCAAAAGCGCAGGCATCCTCCTCTTCTGAACAGAATAACATTTTCTTTGGAAAATTTCCTGTTGTCTGTTAGGGATGTGTTCTCAGTCACAGATGGCAATAAAACCTCTGTAGGCGCTGTCCATGCTTCAGGCCCATGGACAGTGCTGGGTAATGGAGTGCTTCAGGCCCATGGACAGCGCTGGGTAATGTAGTGCTTCAGGCCCATGGACAGCGCTGGGTAATGGAGTGCTTCAGGCCCATGGACAGCGCTGGGTAATGGAGTGCTTCAGGCCCATGGACAGCGCTGGGTAATGGAGTGCTTCAGGCCCATGGACAGCGCTGGGTAATGTAGTGCTTCAGGCCCATGGACAGCGCTGGGTAATGTAGTGCTTCAGGACCATGGACAGTGCTGGGTAATGGAGTGCTTCAGGCCCATGGGCAGCGCTGGGTAATGTAGTGCTTCAGGACCATAGACAGTGTTGGGTAATGTTGTGCTTCAGGACCATGGACAGCGCTGGGTAATGGAGTGCTTCAGGCCCATGGGCAGCGCTGGGTAATGTAGTGCTTCAGGCCCATGGGCAGCGCTGGGTAATGTAGTGCTTCAGGACCATGGACAGCGCTGGGTAATGTAGTGCTTCAGGACCATGGACAGTACTGGGCAATGTAGTGCTTCAGGACCATGGACAGTACTGGGCAATGGAGCGCTTCAGGCCCTTGGACAGCGCTGGGTAATGTAGTGCTTCAGGCCCATGGACAGCGCTGGATAATGTAGTGCTTCAGGCCCATGGACAGCGCTGGGTATTGGAGTGCTTCAGGCCCATGGGCAGCGCTGGGTAATGTAGTGCTTCAGGACCATGGACAGCACCGCCCATTCTTACAGCCATAGGGGCAGCTCTGTTCTTGCCTGTGTAAATGCCCAGCTTCCAGGCCTTTGGAGCAGCATTGAGATTTGGACAAGATGCAGCTTTCTATCCCTAGCTGCCCATGCTGGGGTTTCCCTAGTAAATATTTAAAAAAATATATATATTCATGAATTTATATTTATTTTCTTTTTTCTAAAAGGAGTTTAGTTGCTAAAGCATGTTTGTTTGTTTTTCTCGACCCGGCTGCCCTGTTAGGCTGTAAAAACAAAGCGACTGTTTACTGCAGAGCCGCACGCTGCCCGCTCTCCCCCACCCCCGCCCCCCCCACTCACCGCGGTTAAATGGGCTCATTTAAGGGCCAAGTGTTTCTCTTAAACCTGCCGGAACACAGGGAAGGAAAACAAGCGTGACGGCCGCGTCGCTGCGGCAACGGTCATGTGACGCTTACAGTGGCTGGTGTAGGGGCATTTGGGGGTTTATGATCTAAAGCTCGAAAATACAGTTCAAGCTACTTGGAAACAGACCCTGCATACACACATACGCTAAACTGAAATAATATCCCTAAACCCCAGAAGATGAATAATCCCCTTAAGCAAGACCAGTAACAGTGAACATACACACACACACACACACATACACACACACACGGATAAGATTCTATGTGTGTGTAATATTTCCCTGCAGTCACCTGGGCTGAATCCGCCATTTGCTAGCTCCTGATTGGCCCTCATCAGCAGTGCTTCTGACCTCCCGTCATAATCAGGCGAGAGAACTGCAGCCCTTGCTGTACTCCAGAGAAACACAGCCTGCCTTTGGTGACCACGGAAACCAGCGCAGAATTTGCACGGCTGAACCGGGCTCTCCGCCTCACCACGCCCTCCTCCAGGTAACCCACGACAGCTGAAGAGACGAAGCCGGACGTCCTGCACACTGACAATTAAAGCAGGGGCTTCTAACTGCACCCACGCGACTGTGCTGCGAAAAAGGGGGGGGGGCTGTCTGTACTCTTTAAACGCGGCGATAAGGACAGACGGTTCGCAAACAAACACAGAGCAGAAACGCGGCGGGCCAGCAGACGGGATTGAGGTGCGGCGGGAGGATTACGGAAGGCCCCGCGTCTCTGAGCCGAGGCTCAGAGATAAATGCGCCCGGAGCGCCGGCGTTCCGGAGAAATGTGCCGACGTGGCCGTTTCAGAAACGCACGTCTGCAGACGGGGGATCAGAGCCCTGGAAAGAGGCTCACTGCTCAAGCGCTGGGGGTGGGGGTGGGGGGGTATTTTAATACTAAACAGAATTACAGTATCATGTCTTATTTTATTATAAATGGAAGTGAATGCACGGTTTTATTTTCATTATTCATCTCCAGCACTGAAGCTTTAGCACTTTTTTTTTTGTTTAGTTTTATGGGCGATACCGCAGGCTTCTGGAATCCCTGCACTGCAGTCAGCAGCAGCTGTGGCTCAAAAGTGGTGCAGTTTTCAGCACTGTTGACTTTGTGGAGGAGACAGACAGTGGGAGAGACACAGTGGAGGAGACAGACGGGCAGTGGAGGAGTCAGACAGGCAGTGGAGGAGACAGACAGAGGAGGAGACACGGGGGAGTCAGACAGGTGGTGGAGGAGACAGACAGTGGGGGAGACAGACAGGCAGTGGAGGAGACAGACAGTGGAGGAGACAGACAGAGGAGGAGGCAGACTGGGGAGGAGTCAGACAGGCATTGGAGGAGACAGACAGTGGGAGAGACACAGTGGAGGAGACAGACAGGCAGTGGAGGCGATGAGGAGAGGAGGAAACAGGCAGTGGAGAAGGCAGACAGTGGAGGAGACAGGCAGAGGAGGAGACACAGTGGAGGAGACAGGCAGTGCCTGTCAGTACTTGAATCAACAGAGTGGCAGCATGAATAAGATCTTAAATGAAATGTGATGGTTTTTATTGAATAGAGCATCTTGAACTTTTAAAAGACTGATTGCATTATGTACAGTCATGACTGATGGAGCCTTTTCCCCTTCTGGTATATTTTTTGGTGGGTCCTTTAAATGCTCTGCAAATAAGTCACTTGGATAGCGTTGAAGAGCAAGTGCTACTACAGGGCTAATTTAGCCTGTTAGGAACAGTTCTAAAACATAATAAAAGTTTCATGATGGTAATGATTTTTTTCAGCTGTGGAGCAGAGAGGAGAATATGCTCTCCAAGGCAGTTGATGTGTCAGCCGTAGCAGCTAAGCACCCCATATTTCACAAGTCTGGCTGATCCAGGCATGAGTCTGGGCTAAAGAAACTTTGCAGGCAGGATTGGAGTTGTGTTCAGCTTTAACTCAGTGTTAGTTACAGTGATCCTGAAGGTGGAGGAGCAGAGCAGTGTTCAGCTTTGGCTCAGTGTTAGTTACAGTGATCCTGAAGGTGGAGGAGCAGGGCTGTGTTCAGCTTTAACTCAGTGTTAGTTACAGTGATCCTGAAGGTGGAGGAGCAGAGCAGTGTTCAGCTTTGGCTCAGTGTTAGTTAGTCCTGAAGGTGGAGGAGCAGAGCAGTGTTCAGCTTTGGCTCAGTGTTAGTTAGTCCTGAAGGTGGAGGAGCAGAGCAGTGTTCAGCTTTGGCTCAGTGTTAGTTAGTCCTGAAGGTGGAGGAGCAGAGCAGTGTTCAGCTTTGGCTCAGTGTTAGTTACAGTGATCCTGAAGGTGGAGGAGCAGAGCAGTGTTCAGCTTTGGCTCAGTGTTAGTTAGTCCTGAAGGTGGAGGAGCAGAGCAGTGTTCAGTTTGCTCAGTTTAGTTAGTCCTGAAGGTGGAGGAGCAGAGCAGTGTTCAGCTTGGCTCAGTGCTAGTTACAGTGATCCTGAAGTGAGGAGCAGAGCATGTTCAGCTTTGGCTCAGTGTTAGTTACAGTGATCCTGAAGTAGAGGAGCGAGCAGTGTTCAGCTTTGCTCAGTGTTAGTAGTCCTGAAGGTGGAGGAGCAGAACAGTGTTCAGCTTTGGCTCAGTGTTAGTTAGTCCTGAAGGTGGAGGAGCAGAGCAGTGTTCAGCTTTGGCTCAGTGTTAGTTAGTCCTGAAGGTGGAGGAGTGGAGCTGTGTTCAGCTCTGGGAACACTGTGTCCACAGCAGAATGACATAACCTCCCTCTTAAAACCGCCCCTTATTACCATCCATTAACTCTCCCCGTAAAGCCAGCCAGTGTCACCGGGAGACCACTGCAGGCTGTAACTGTGCTGACTGCAGCCTTCAGATTCCGCTTTAATCTCCCCCTCCTGCGTTTCCTCAAAGTCAGGCAGGCTGTGCTCGGGACTGTCGTCACCCTTCTGCGTTTCTAACTGTCGACCCAAACGCCGGACGAGCTCTGCAGCCGAACGGCACCGGACGCGAGAGGCACGTGTCTAAAGAGAGGCTGACCGCAGACCTGCTCTCGCTCTGCAGCGTCTCAGCCCGCTGCAGTCCCTCTCAAATTAAACCGTGTGCTGCAGACATCGCCACAAATCCTTAAAAAAATCCAGCTAATTAGCCATGAAATTAAGCGATCTTTCGCTCTGATCTTTTACTGAGATGTGCGCGGAGTCCAGGGGCCCATGGTGTTGTGTTCATTCAGCTGTAATAAACACTCAAAGGGCACGTATCATATTCATCTTCTGGGGACATGTTTCCACTGGTCTTTGGACGGCCCGCCTGGAGTACAAGTTAGAGAGTACTGATTTGGGAGTGCCGATTCAGGAATACTGACAGGGGAGTTCTGATTAGGGAGTATTGATTTGGGAATACTGGTTAGGGAGTACTGATTTGGGAGTTCAAACTAGGGAGTATTGATTTGGGAATTCTGATTAGGGAGTGCTGATTTGGGAATACTAGTTTGGGAATACTGATTAGAGAGTTATGATTTGGGAATACTGATTAGGGAGTATTAATTAGGGAAAACTAATTTGGGAATACTGATTAGGGAATTCTGATTAGAGAGATCTGATTAGAGAATTATGATTTAGGAGTACTGATGTTGAGAACTTCTTGGGCCTATAGGACGGCTCTGTGTATATTACATTGATTTTTGAGAGATGTGTAAATGTATAATGCCCTTAGTGTGTTACTACCTTTCTACCTAGTCTTCCTTTAATAAAATCAGCAGAAAATATTTTTGCACTTACAGTAGAACCACAGAGACACAAACCTCAGAGTTATGGTATCACAAATAAACCCAATATAATTTGAGCATAATCGAAGTAGAACACAATTATATTTGTCAACATTTAGAGTTTCATCTGTAGAATTATCAAAATTAGCCAAATGGACATGTCTCTATTTTTTTGTTATAGTAACCAACCATCAGGACGGCCAATAGAGTTTGATATAATGTGGGGAGAAAGAAAATCAAACCATTTGAATGAGAGGACAAGGCTAGCCGGTCACAGAAACGGAGATGTATTATTCAGAAAGATGAAAAAAGAAAAATGTTGTGATCAGTTCCTAATTACAGCTGATTTGATTGCTGGTCATTAATTTAAAATAGCAATTACAGCTACATAAGCAGAGTTAAGCCATTTATAAAATAAGGACATAAAGCTACTGCATGGGATATAAATCAAAATGATAAATATGGGATTCCAGTTAATCAAGTGTTTAAATTCTTAAAATGTGTGTTTTTCACGTCAGGTTACAAACTTTTCAGAGGCTGCAGGTCTCATTACTGTATATATATAATTATGCTATTAATTGCGAACAAGCTAGGCTGCAATGTTAAGCTTTAAAAAAATGAAGTTCACTTTTAAGTGTTTGAAATTAATCTTGGTTGGATGTACCAAGCAGTCAAGGCTCACTTAGAATTATTTAATTATTAATTATTATTTATGAACACTCGGTGTGTTTGACTGAATGCTTTCCATGGGTTTGGAAAGTCTCATCGAATGCTCCTGTTACCAGATGAATTATCTCTGTTTCACACGGCGGTGTAAAGGGTTGAAGCGGGGCACTAAAAACTGCTTTACTGGACTATATATTACAGCAGTAGTCTGGTAGGAAGTCCTCTCCATTTTTCAAAAAACGATAAACCGCAGAGCTTAAAGAACCATCTCAGCAGGTTAAGACTTGGCAGGGACCCGTAGCTTTGGATGATTTCCACGCTACTGTGGGGGGGGGGAGGGTCCTGGTGACCTTTCGTGAGTTCTCGGATCTTATCCGTGGAAGGACAGGATCGAAAGACAGTCCTGAACTGCCCTTCAAGGCCAGTAAAGCAATCATATCCTTCACTGATATGCCGATGCTAATGACCCTTCTGTGCTAATAGTCATTTAGTTGGGCACAGTGTTAGCTCAAGGTCCTGGGTGCAATGCTGATGGACTAGTGCACTGATCTTCACTCCTGGTTCTGTTGGGTCGCAGGGTCTGCTGGTTTTTGTTTTCGCCTTAATCTCAGCCCCCAATTCAGACCCGAGAAACCAGGTGAGGTGCGTTAGCTGTGCAACCCACTGCTTTAATTGGTCAATTTCTGTAAGTGCCGAGTGACAGCAAAAACCCAGGAATGAAGATCACTGGACTGGTTTCTTTCCTGACTGAAGGATGCATGCCCCGGGCCGTTAGCCCGTTAGCACGTTAGCCTCTCGGAAGGACACATCCTGAATGACCCACCCACCTGAAAGCGACGGTCAGGGGGGGTGTCAGGCATCCACTAGCCGTGCCCGACCCCCCCGCTGGCCGAGAAGGCCCCCGCTCATCTAACAGTGACTGTGTTCACCTGTACCTTCTGTGCCCGGCGCTTGTCGGCTCTCTGGTTCTGGTGATAGATGCGGCTAAAGTTGGACACGATGACTGGAACGGGCAGGGCTATTACCAACACCCCGCTCAGAGAGCAGATGGAGCCGAAGATCTTCCCCGCGATCGTCTTAGGCACCATATCCCCGTAACTGCAGAGAGAGGGGGGAGGGAGGGGGGAGGGGGACATGGGGAGAGAGAGAGAGAGGGTGAGGGGGAGAGAGAAGAGGGGGGGGAGAGAGAAAGGGTAGAGGGAGGGGGAAGAGAAAGAGAGGGGAGAGGGAGAGAAGATAGAGGGTGGAAAAGGAGAGAGAGAGGAGGGGGGGGGGTAGAGAGAATAGAGAGAAGGAGAGGGAGTGGGAGATTTTGAGATTTTAAATAATCTTTATTTATACTTGCAGATAATCCAGTACACTACACCATGTTCACCAGAGAAAACATATTGTGGCAACTCAGCGGGAGGGAGGGAGCGAGCGAGAGATGGGAGGAAGAATAAGAGAAAAAGGAAGGGAAAAAAGCAATGGAGGATAAGAAAAGAAATGAAAAGGAGGCAAGCAGACAAGAGAGGGAGAGAACATGAGAGGGGATAAAAAGTTATTTCCCTTCTGGAAGGTTCTGTGGGAGGAAGGAGGGAGGTCTTCACACTGAAGACCAGCTGGAAGCATTTCCCGAGTCTTTGCCAAGCATCAATCCTGCCTGATCAGCAGCCCCCTCTCTCCCGCCCACCGCCCTCTCTCTCCCCGAGCCGCTCTTCCCCTTCCTGTGAGACACGCCAGCAGGTACGAGGACAGGAAGTGCTCGTCTGTGTGTCCCTAAATCAGCGAGCCGGGTCCTGGAGCCCCCCGACGGCTCCCCAGCGCTCTCACACAGAGGAGCAAGAGCGGTACTGCGCTGTGATTGGCAGACTCTGAGTATACTGCGCTGTGATTGGCAGACTCTGAGCATACTGTGCTGTGATTGGCAGACTCTGAGCATACTGTGCTGTGATTGGCAGACTCTGAGCAGCTTGCGTTGTGATTGGAGACTGAGCATACTGCGTTGTGATTGGCTGACTCTGAGCGGCACTGCGCTGTGATTGGCAGACCCTGAGCACACTGCGCTGTGATTGGCAGGCTCTGTGCACACTGTGCTGCGATTCGCAGTCTCTGAGCATACTGTGCTGTGATTGGCAGACTCTGAGCATACTGTGCTGTGATTGGCAGACTCTGAGCATACTGTGCTGTGATTGGCAGACTCTGAGCGGCCTGCCTGGAGGATTAACGGCACACGCGCTCTTCCCGTGAGCCAATTTTAAATGCTGCAAGCCCGCAGAAACCACCTTTGTGCCATGCAGTTAAAAACAGTTTGTAAACAGATCTGGAATGACTGCCTTTAGGGTACAAATGCATCTTAGTTTGCAAGAGCTCTGAAAGCAGAGATCTCGGAAATGACAGGAAAGCTGATCTCTGCTGATCTCTGTCTGCTGATCCCCTCACATGCGTCTCGGGGGTGCGAATAGCGAATAGTTCGACCTTAACTGTAACTAACATTTAAAAGATTTTTTTCTTCTTCTTCTTCTTCACAATTTAGCAAGTTCAGCAATCGCCAACACTCGCCAAGCAGAGTTTGCGAAGCTTGTCACAGTTTATCAATATTTCTCCTTTCCTGGCTCATTGATTTCCTTTAGTTATTCCTCCCTACTGCCCTGAATAACCGCCACCTCCCTGCCTCTGGTGCTGTCAGCCTGGCCAAGTCTCTGTGTGCTGTGTGGCTTGTTGTGTTTCCCGTTCACCTTTGAACTTTAATTTCATTCTCTTTATTTCATATTTGAAGGTGCCATGAAGGGTATATAATAAATAAAAAATGTATAATATAAACAGACAAACAGCAACATACTACACGTGTGTGTAGAAGCTGACCCTTTATCTGGCAGGCACTCATTCCTGTTCCTGTTTCCCACAGTCTGGGCTGTTTCCATCCGTCTTTCTCCACACTCTGCCCTAAAGTAATGGCATCCCATTGGCCCTTCTCTGTGCAGGCTGCTGCTTGCATTTGGAACCATCGCAATCGCTTGCCAGAGAGGACAGATTTTGGCAGCGCTCTTCATCAGTAATGAAGCGGGACCCTGAGGCTGGACCAATGGGAGAGCAGAGAAACTGAGGAAGAGGAGTGAACGCATCGTCACCCCCGGTAACGCAGGACAATGAGGCAGCACTATCGCCTCTGACATCACAGCTGCCTCTGACATCACCGGTCCTCATACGGTCCATAAAAGCAGACACGTGATGTTGAATACGGATGTAAAACCTCAGGCTTCACCACGATAGTATGCAATTTCTATTCTTGAGGCAACAGATCAATATTTGGCAAGATCGCAGATTTTGCTGCGATACGATCCAAAGCGGTCTAATACAGTAAGAACCGATCAATATGGATGAGCCAGCTAATACAATACAAACACCGCACACATAACAACCAAACTAAGGTTGAGGGTGCAAAAACGGCGTTGCGTTTAACGGAAGGAAAAACAGCTAAAAAGTGCAAGTGGCGATGGGGTCGAGTCGGAAACGTAAACGGTGATCTTGGCGGTGTTGCCAGAGAGAAAGTTGCTGTGGGATTATGGACACTTGGATAAGCATTTTGCTATGATTCATAAGGACACATAGATTTTTGCATGTTTCATTGATTCGGACCAGACGATTGACCTCTGAACCCATACATGGATCCGGATCGATGTACCGTTACACACTGATGTTAAAGCTCTGTGAGTCACAGTCAGAAACCTGGACAGAATAGTGTTCAGTGACTGAACACTGGGGAGGGATTCAGAGCAACATGCGTTGGTAAGAATCCCTGGACACAATCCCATCTTGAT